>NC_066582.1:315055561-315655561 GCF_024323335.1 Lathyrus oleraceus
AGAGAAAAGGAAAATAATCATCCTATGGATCCCTAGAAACAATCATCTAAAGCTCGGGACACATGAAGATAAGATACACGAAGCCTCTTCACCTCCTCCTCATAGGCTGCCTCCATATTCGCCTTCTCCTTGGCGAGTCGATCGTACTTCCTCTTCCAGAACTTGGAAGACTGAGGAAGTAGAGAAGTCCATACATCATTAGGATCATCGATAACCTGATGCTCAAGAAACTCAATCAAAGCATCCTTTTCCTTAATCTGCTGAAGCAACTCTTCTTGTTCGCGGATCCAAGCACGCGAACGGTCTTCGTCTCTCAACTCCTCTACTCCTTGGTCAGGGAGGGTTGAAGGCCCAACCATAACCAAAGGTGTAGGTCTCGGATACTCGTAAGGCATGAGATACTCAGACACTCTCTTCCTAACCCAAGCAGTGTAAGGTTCCAAAGCAACACAGTTCTTAGGACCCAACTTATTCCTTCCTATCCTATGAACCTTGCGCCAAGCGCGGACCATCCTAGCTTTCAAGCCTTGGGGATATTTACCCTCCTGAAAGAACACACCCTCTAACAGAATGTTATTGGGTTTATCCTTTAGGGGGAACCCAAGTTGACGACGTGCCAAAACAGGGTTATAGTTAATCCCACCACATGTACCAAGAAGAGGTACATTAGAGAATTCACCACAAGAGTCGATAATTTGCACACCATCGTACACACGGTTGTACCAAGAGATATCATCATTAGTGAGAGACATAAGTCTCGTGGACCACCGTAGACATCCTTTGTTCTCCTTGAAAGCGACCGTCTGTGGTAAGTGAGAAATAAACCACTTATACAACAGAGGCAAACAACACACAATGGCACCACCACCCTTTGCATTCCTCATATGCAAAGAAAAATAAGTGTCACCCAACAGAGTCGGAACGGGATTAAGAGTAGAGAAAATCCTAATAGCGTTCACATCCACGAACTTGTGGATGTTGGGGAACAATACTAACCCATATATGACAAGTACAAATATGGCCTCAAAGGCGTCCTCACTCATGGCATTCCCATACATAATAGCTTGATTAATGAGGAACTCAGAAGGGAGACCTTGAATTCCACCTTTGGTAGTCATATGAGCACCAACCAGAGATTCATCTATATGTAACATGCCTGCTATCTCTTGAGAAGAGGGAACATTCTCCAAGCCACTGAACGGCAACTGGTCTAGAATAGGTATACCCACAAGATAAGCATACTCCTCAAGAGTGGGCAAAAGCTGAAAATCCGGAAATGTGAAGCAACAATACAAAGGATCATAAAACTGCACCAATACACTCATCAACCCTTCATCCACCTGAGTAGTCAGAAAAGGAAGAAGCTTTCCAAAACGAGCCTTGAAACCCAAGGGATCTAGTACATAGGATGTCAGATTCCTTAACTCTTTCAAGTCTGGTTGTCTGAAGTTGTACTTCTTTGTATTCCTTCTTTGTCTTTCCATGTCTGAAAATTTGCAAATAGACCTCTTAAATTCCTTAAAAATTTTCTTCATTATTGATGATATGGATGCAAATGGGTGCATGAATGCATGAGTGCAACAATCACACTCAAGGATCAAGCAAAGCACACCAAACAAAGGTCGTGGGATGGATCATGTTATCCTTAATATCAATCATCCATTTTGGTGGATTATGGTTTACACCTTATCAACACCCAAGTTCCATTGATATTAAGGATACATGAACGGATCAACCATGAATCAAGGGTTTGTTGCAAGTCACGAGCATGGAGTCTCGGTTAAGAACCACCCAAAGGCAGTGTACTAGGGTTTAACCTGCCAAACATGTTCTACAAGAGGTTCCCATAGTCATCATCCCATGTTTCGGATATTATCGGAGAAACGACTACTCGTATTCCAAAAATATTCTCAAGAGAGACTCTTATGAGTGTAGTATCGCATAACAGTCGTATGAAATCTTACACTTGAACGACTTTTGCACTACATCCTAAGAATAGGCCAAGATGGGCTTGGTAAACTAAGGCCCTTGGCTTCTAAGGTCTATATTGGAAAGAGTAATATCTAACCATAACTACTTGTGTGACATTATTGATCCCAACATGACCTCCACCAAGTGAATGGGCTTGCAAGTCAACTTGCTAAGGAATAACTCCACACAAGTCAACAAGACTATGCCAATCTCCAATCCTAAGTGCACTCGAGTTCGGGTATAGAACTCATCTCACAAAGATCACCAAGCATACAAGGAATTAACATTCAAGCAATTCAATCATTACATACAATACAGTAATCCCAAATTGCACAAAAATATATCACCAAACAATATACAATACAATACAACAATTATGAAAAGTAGGTAAAACCCACTAGGCATTTCCCCAGCAGAGTCGCCACTTTTCTATATCGGGGTATTCATTACCATTAGAGATATTGACTAAATCCAAGGTAAATCATACAAGTCGAGTCGCCACCGCACTTCTATTTATCCAAAGGAATGGTTAGAAAGCGAACAAAAACCTAAAAGTTTTATCGAATCAAAAATTAGTAAAAATGTCAGAGATCTGGGTAAGGGGGTTGGTTATGCAATGGGAAGGTGTTAGGCACCCAAAAACATCCTAGGTATTCCTAGGGAGCCCTTTTCATACTTGTTGTAAGGTTTTTGTTTAGTGAAAAATTGTTTGTGCAAACATGATTGAAGAGATGAGAAGATAATATACAAGTTACTTACATTTGTGTTTGGATGGATAAACCCATTGCCTACGTACCATCTTAAAAAGATTAGGATCAAAACCTCGTAGTTCGGGGTAAATATCTCAAAATGAGTTGGTGAATTGATTGATCCAAAAGCCTTAAGGTCTTTTGTTATCCAAGGGAGAAAACTCAACTTAAAACCACAAATCCACCATGTGAGGATAACTTCAACATGCTAGTGAGGGGTTAACCCTATAATAAGCATGGAAGACTCATTGTCCATCACTAAGGATATAGGTGAGTATTATATCTACCTCAAGGATAACTCAAACCTAATGGCTAAAGGTTATGAAAAAAAATTGATTAAGAGAGTGGCCATTGAAACCACAAAAAGACATTTGAATGGGTTATATTTACCAATGAAAAGTATGTACAAAATTTGGTCAAAGTTGATTTAGCAGTTCAATTCAAAATAAGTGTTATGAAAAGAAAGTTTGAAAATCAAAAGCATAAGGCTTAGGTTTCTAATGTTTGAAAACAATTGTTAAATGTTTGCACAAAAAGTTTTGGCTTGGGTTAGAGTAGAGAGAAGACGAAGAATGGCTAAGATCCTAAGCAATGCAAAAGGTGAGGGATAAGAAACAAAACCATAAAAGGAGTTCCTCTCTTGAGATCATATGGATGATCCAAGTAGTTCCCACCCTTTGGAATAAGCAATCACATAAGCATAAACTCAAGCAATCAACAATCAAATGAACTCTTGGAAGGGTCCTCAATGTATCCTGAATCTCTCTCTCTTAGAAGCACATGGCAATGGTTCCCCAATTTGGATCAAGTTGAAATCCTTAGCACCAAGAAACACACACATCAAAAGGTTCTATTTACAAATCAAAGAATGGACAAGAGGGAGTTTAGAATATGGTCCTTTCAATGTTCATCTTCAAGCTTTAGGCATTCTAAAGGCATGAGGCCTAGTTGCTCTTTGACATTTATAGCACTCTAAAGGCATGAGGCCTAGTTGCTCTTTGACTCCATTTTGCATAGGGAAGGTCCTAAAGTCTAAGTCCTTTTGTCAATTTTTTTCATTTGGTCCACAACAATCAAACAAAACACAAACACAATAGTATATACACAATTATGTGCTCAAGTGAGCAAAAGGCAAATTGCATTAACATAAACATGTGCTCAAGTGAGCAAACGAAAAAACAAATAGATAATATGTGCAAGAATAGTAAATTGCATAAAAGTAAAGAGCAAAAGTAAATGTTAATGGTTAATAGTTAGTGTTAGTAGTTAGTGTGCCATAAGGCAAATTTAGCGCTATGTTAAGCAATCGTAATTGGACTTATGTAGAAGTCACAACTATCTGAGGCCGGTCAATAATAATGTAGGAAATAACACAAGTTAGAAGTCTTGATTAGTGAACCAAGTTCCAACAACTTGCCATGCCAAAAAGAAGAAGAGAATTGATCTTGTATTGGTTTAAGTCATTTGCATGATTTAGGAAACAACCTATCCTTAATGCAAAGCCATTCACTTGATCAATTGATCAAGATGAATTAGATTTGAATCAAGGAAGATTAAGTCTCCCTAATCAATGCTAACTTATCAACCTTCAACTCATCGATCTAAAAGAAAAAGAAGAAAAAGAAGAAAGAGATGAATAATGGAAAAGGAAATGAAAAGAATAAAGTGCATAAGGTGAGATAAAATGTACCAATCCATGTGTGTTGACCAAAAGACATTTGAAGTCAAAGTCAAACCACGAGAAACCAAAAATGGGATGAAGATTGGAGGTCAAATAATAAGGCAAATATTTTTGGCATTTTTAATATCAAAATAAACTTGAATTAAAAATAAAAGAAAGGTCAAACTTCAAAATCACTTCAAATCAACCTTGAAAGGTCCAAGTGATTTATCCCAAGTTCAACAAGGTCAAACAAGGTTTGACAAAAAATTTCAGCATTTTTAAAAGTCAGAAACTATTTTTAATCAATTAAAAATGAATAAAAATAACCTAATTGAACTAAGATCTCAAATAAATCTTAAATCAATTAAAAAATTGATGAGAATATTTTTCATAGATCCATCATCATTCAAATAGGTTAGGAAAATATTTTTTTTATTTTTTTGAATATCAAAAACTATTTAAAATGAATTAAAAATGACCAGAAAAGAGAAAATTCACAAAAAATATCAAATGACAAAATAAAAAATATTAAAAATCAAAACTAGAAACTAGAAATTATTTGGAGAAGAATGCAATTGGTCCCATATATTTTTGATTAAAAATGAAGAAGATATGAATTTTTGAAAATAAAAGAAATAAAAGAAATTAAATCAGAAAATAGTAAAAAAAAAAAACCAGGAGCGTCTGATCAAGCCTCATTAATTGACGTGGCTGATCAAACGCTCCAGATGCGCGCATCCACGGTACGTCCAAGTCAATGCGTCGCACAAATATTAAAACAAAGTCATAACATTGGACAGTGGAGATTAAATATGGAGATCAGATCCAAGGGCTCACGATGCATCTGGTAAAGGGACGGTGACCGGAGCCACCGTCTTCTCCGGCGAGCATGAAGATTCCGGCCAAAATTGCAGGTTTCAAAAGCTTAACCAAAATACACGATCCATACATCTTTGGAAAGCTGGGGTGATGTACATCTCCCCTGTACCATTGGTTTCTCCTCTTGATTCTCATAGAGAGAGATATCAGAGAGAGAAAATCATGGTGTTCATACTGAACTTCATGGATTTGAACAATTGAACACTCAAAACAATTGCCTCTATAAAGAGGACTTCAGCCAACACAATATCCAAGCAAATAGGTCAAGAAATAGTGAGTTTCGAAGAAAAAACCAGTTGGAGAGAACCTTTGAATTGTGGTGATCTGAGCTTGCTTCCTTGGTTCCTTTGGCCAAACAGAAGTACAATGGACTATAAGATGAAGGTCTAGGAACTTTAGATCTAGAAATTCAACCAGATTTAGTTGAATTTCAGATCTGAGAAGTTTGAGTGAAAATGAAATAGTTCCTTTTGTGAGAGGTTTGGTTTTCAGTTCAGCAGCATTTCAGGTTGATTCATGGATGATTTCAAGTGAAGCAAGCAAGTGTATTTATAGTGGAAGTTGATGCAAGGAGGTGGAAAATCCGTGTGCATGGCAAGAGGATATGCATTGCATGGGCTTGCATGATCATGTAGAAGGCCAAAATCCAATGCCAAGTGCAATCTGAAGTATAATTGAGCTGAAATGGACGTGTAGTTGGCAATGCATAGGCTTGTGTAATGAGTTCCAACATGTTATGCACAATTATGCCTAAAACTTCTCCTCTTCGAAAATGCCATTTGCCAAATGCAAACCTGAGCATGTGAGTAATTGTTAGAAAGGTCTTGATGTAAGGAACAAATGTTATGTTGGGAAAAAATCCATTTGAAGTGTGGAAATTAGTGAATTTTGAGTTTAAAGTGTAAGGTGCAAAACATGTAAAGGCAAGGTTTCCGAATTTGGACAATGTTCAAGCCCCTCTGTTTTGATGATGCCTGCCCCAAATGAAAAAACCTCCAACATCAATGTTATAGATATTTTTAAGACAATAAAAATGGAGTTAAATTTTGCATCATTTGGATTTTTTATGAAAGAGTTATGGGGACTTGAAGTTGGACTTTTTTGCCTTTCAATGCATTTGGTCCAAAGTGACCTATAACACTTTGCATTATCACATGTATTTCCTTTGAGATTTTGAAATTTTTTTCAACCTAACATTTGAAGTAGACATCTTAATCTTTCCAATTCATTTTATCCCGCCTCAAAATCATAAAAAATGAATGAGTTATGTTCTTGGGAAGTTGACCCAAAATTAGGGTTTTAGTCAAAATGACCTATAATGTCTTGGAATGGATGTTGACCTTCCAAGCTTCAAATCAATTTTTGATGAACATGAAAGTTGTTCATATTATCCTTAAGAACATTTTTTATTTTGGGATAATCTCCATTTGACCAACACATAAAAAGTTAGGTCTCAGTACATTTCAAAATAGTCAGATGAATTGACTGATCAACTTCTCAAGTCCAAGATTCATATCTTCATAAATTGATGATTGAGGACACTAAAATAAGTTCAAATATGCATGAAATGATGAATGAGAGAACTTCCCTTGATTATATTTGATCATGGGCTGAGGTTGCTTCAAGAGTAAGGCATTGTGGTACACATATGAATTAGGGTTTCCTTTGGAAACAAACCTCAAACTCTTTGACTTGCTTTGATCAAAAATGATGAATTGAGATGCTAGGGAGGTGTCGCATTACGCGAAAAATCGGCGGGAAAACAAAACAACAGAGCCACCATCGTGCCTTATTTATCCCAAAAGAGGGAAAGGAAACGCTCGAAGTAAACCTGGAAAAGACAGGGTCTCGCGACCAGAGAGAGATGGGATCGGGAGTCGGTTATGCGAAGGGAAGGTATTAGCACCCCTACGCATCCGTCGTACTCGACGGGATCCACGCACAAAAGAAAGGACAAGGTTGCTAAAAACTGATCACAAACTGCACACACAAGGCTGGAAAGAGACACAGGAAAAACAAAAGAAACTAACTCGGCAGGATATCGCATCCTGGGCCTACGTAGTCTGTCAGGCATAGACATCAGAGTCGACGTAGTTCGGGACAGGGGGAAACGTGCTCGCTAGGATGTCACATCATATGCATACGTATCTTCTCGGACTGGGGAAGAATCAGAGCACTCGTAGCTCGGCTAATGCACGCCAAACAAAACCACACAGGAAACCGACTGCCAATCGCTGGACTTACGTCAGACTCCACACAAACAGGCAAACCTGGAAACTGAATGCCAATCGCTGGACTTACATCAGACTCCGAACCAACAAACACACGCACAGGAAACCGACTGCCAATCGCTGGACTTATGTCAGACTCCAACAAGCAAACAAGACACAGGAAACCAACTGCCAATCGCTGGACTTATGTCAGACTCCAACACACACAAAGGGTTGAAAAAGAAAAAGGGCGCCCGGAGAGATCAGCTCATCTCCTGCCTACGTACCTCATCTGGTATGAGGATCAGGGCGACGTAGTTCCCCTACGCAGGGAAAAAGGACTAGCCTAACCAGATACAAAGGGAGACACAAACTACTAGGGAGACTACGACTTGAGCCTAGAAGTTGTCATGCATACGATCCCTATGTTAAGGTTTCTATCTAACTTGCACAGGGAGCAAGCTATCCTAAACAGCACAAACAAACAAAAGCACAAAGCAAGCACACACACTATATGCACACGATTGGGCTCATACAAGGTTAGGTTGTGAAACACAAGCCAACTGTAACCGGGTGTGGTTAGCTCTTAACCCTAACATTGAGAGTTAGGGTGAAGCAAATGAAATAGGAAGTGAGGGTAAGACCTCACAACTCTTATCCCTGGCCTGGGAGAGCTTCAGACAAATGAAAGTGTGGGAGTTCAGAATGTAGGGACTCTTCTCCACATATGACTGACACAACAAAGATCTTGGGTTAATATCCACAATGCATCAACACAAGGTGTGTGAGCAAAGTGAATGACACACTGAATAGCAGGAGATGGATTGCACATCTCTTTTATCTGCCAATTGCCTCATAGAGGTATTTTCCTGCTTGGCACAAAAGTAAACAAACACAAGCATTGCCTCTTAAGGAGGGCTTCAGACAGGTGCCTGCCCACATAACAGGACAGGTCTTCCAGACTACATGAAGTCAGAGAGTTATACCTCAATGGTTAAGCAACCAAGCAAAGCAAAAGCAAGTTCAAAAGAACTCAAAGCAACTTATGTACCTGAAAAAAATCTAACCCAATCAGTATACAAGTCAAACAATCAAACAGACAGCAGTCATCCATACAATCAGACAGACAAGCAATCAATGCAACAGTGAGCAAGGCACAATCCAATGGGTATAACACAAATAGCTTGGCATCAACCTACCAAAACAACATAAGGTTAGCCAACATCTAGAGCAAACATCAATGCTCAAGTGAGGAAGCATCATCAACTATGGACTTGGATGTGTAAACCTGAAATCAGAGCTCAACTGTGAGTCCAAACCACTAGGTCAAAGCCTAGGGTCAAGAAAGGGTCAAACATTTTAAAACAGAACATGAAATTTAACATGAATCAACTTCATTCAATCAAGAACACAATCCAAAAGGTCTCATGTCAATATCATTAATCAAATTCATTTCATGAACCAAACATGGCAAGGTATGCAAGTTATAACCACATTGTGACATCAGAATGAACAAGTGCACATTAAATAAAAAATGATTCAAATAATCTTGGAAAAATTCATGAGTAAACAAGACATACAACATGATCATCACACAAAAAATTAGAGGCATTGGACATCATTAGGCATGGTAATCAGATAGCATAAGTCAAGACAAACATAACAAGCACATGTGTGACACCAATTGTCACACCAAGTTAGCATAGGCATAAAACAGAAATGAATTATGGTAAAGACCTCAAACCAAAACCAAAACAACACTCAACATGTCTAGAAGTAGTGTGCAAAATTTCACATTCATTGGATAATCCACAAGCATTTCACAATCACATGAAGTTCAAGGCATTTTAAAAGCTCAAATGTGACCATCCAGAAGGAAAAATCTCAATTAAATCATAAATGATTCTAAAAATTCCAAACAAAATCATGAGCAATCACAACATCTATGGCATGCATCATACAGAAAATCAAGGCAATTGGAATTCATTTGGCATGGTAAACTCATCAATCAATTTGAACATCACAAGGTGTGACACAAATTGTCACACCTAACTTAGCACATTCATAAAACAGGAATGGTAAATGATAAAAATACCAAATCAACACCAAAATCTCAAGAAATGAGTCTAGTTATAGCATGCAAAATTTCATAAGCATTGGATAAAAATCAAGCATTTCACAAATGATATGGCAGGGCAAGATACAAAAGGCATACATGTTCACAAACCCTAGCACAAAATATTTTCCAGCCAAGCACAATTTATGGAAAAATGATCAAACAATAATAGACAGAAAATGTGACACAATACAAAAAACCACATATTTTTTGGATCATTATTCAATTATATATGAATTTTAGAAAATGAAGAAAAAATAAAAAAATGTAATGTGAAGCATGTATATGAAATAGGAGGGAAATGGAATAATAGGCATGGCATTTGAAATAATTCCCTTCACTGGGAATCAAACCGAGACATAATTTGAATGTGGCACGCTCAACTGAATGAAACGTTGCCGTTTCATTAATTGACCTGGCCAGTCAATGCACATGTGGCCAAATCAAGCGCTTCAGAGCCAATCAAAATGCCAGGTAGATGCATACGTGGTCCAATGCATGAACTAACCTAACTAACGCATGCATGGCATGAAGCAATCCTCAGGAAATCATGAACATCACAATAAAATCCGCAGGAAACTGGAAAAATTATGAACATATGAAGAACACGATGAAGATCATGAAGATCTTCATCCATCTTTTTCCAGAAAATTTCAAAAGTTCCAGAAATTAAAAATGAGTATATCAACATGTAGATCTTGCATCATACATCAACAATCAACAAACATTTCATCAAGAAATCAACAAACACGCATGGATCGAAGAGAAGAAGATTCAACATCAAAACTTTAAACAATCGTATCTCACTCAATTTGGCATGGAATTTCATGATTTAAAGCTCAGGTTAACCAGCATCACAAGATCTACAACAATAGCATAATGAATTTGAGAAATAAGAGGATCGATTTGGAACCTCTTGAAGAGCAGCTTTGGAATTCGTGTTGATTCAAGCCTGGTGATGTTTCCAATCTCTTCTATAATGCTTGTACAAGTAATTGGAGGAAGAATTGAGGCTCAATTGCACACGATCTCACCAAAATCTGAATTCACCATTGTTGCTTCAAGCTTGGAGAATGCTTCAAAATTGCACCAATTATATTGATTCCACGTGCAAAGTTGATCAATGACACTTCAGAAACATGAATCAAGCACTGGAAATGGATTAGATGTGAAGAAATGCAAGAAAAAAGTGAGAGAAAAATTTTGGTGTTTGGATCTAGATCTGAAAATTGTGATTGTTCTTAGTGAAAAACAGTTAGGGTTTCATTTATATACCTCCTACTAATCACTCTCCTAATCATGTTTAGCCAAATGTTAAGTGAATTAGCAAGAATGTGGTGTATGTGAAAAATTAGGATTTTCACCCTATGCATGAAACGCATGGTGAATAGTGCACGAATTTGGATTGAAATTCACTCAAAATGTTGTTTTGGAGCCAATGGCAATGATGGAATGTTCAAACAATGCACCAAATTTAAACTTTAATTTTTCCCTCCAAAAGTCAAATGAATTACCAAATGTTCATGTGATGATAATGCATGTTATGTAATGCATGATTTGGAAATTAGAGGTCAAAATAAGAGCAATGCAAAAAGATCCATCCAATTTGGACTTTTGGTTAAGAAGTTATGCCTATTTGAACCTTCAAGTACACCTTGCCATGTTTTGATCACATCTCCTTAACCACACATGAGAAATCCATGATCTTGGACTTTTTGGAAATGGGAGAGAAATATCTTCAACTTTAAGGTTGGACAAAATTTCATTTGAAGCTTTCTTGATGATGTAATCTTGAGTTGAAAACCTTTCCAGTTTTGGCAAATTCAAATTACAAGTCACCTGCTATTTTTGGAAAGTCTTGATCTGACTTCAAATCCTTCAATGTTGATGTTTGAAATGTCAAATGAGACTTGTTTGAACATGAATGAGGTCTCTCTAACCATCTCCCACCTCCAAATCCATAGTTGAACCGGCAGTTGACTTCTGTTGACTTTTTAGGGTTTCAGATGATTTGCACATTGACTGATGAGCTTTGAACCTTCAATTCTTGGCCAAACTACTTCAAAATGATCGTTGGATCATATGAACTCATTGTACCAACCCTAGGGCTTTGATTCCATAGAAAATGCACTTGCTTGCTTACACAGTTGAATCTCTTGACCAGTCTTGCCTGATGACTTGATGGACTATGCAATGAACAATGCAATGTTGATGACCTAAAATGAAAATGTATATACAAAATGGGAGGTGCAAATTTGAGGTGCTACAGGAGGCATATTTGATGGATGAGAGCTTTTGGAACCATTACCATGCTTGTTTTCATCTTCTCTTGGCCATATCTTTGTACTTATGATCTCCTAGAGGCTTTTGACCTTGTGATTGCTTAAGCTACAAACAAAAGATGTTAGTGACATATTTTTGTGCTTTTGGTTAGTAAACAAGATAAGAAAAGCAATGATATACAATTCAAACATGCTTGGTGATCTCAAACCACTCACAAGAGGTCCCACCCAGAGGTAAGGGGAACCAAGATGCTTATGATCCTTGAGGCAATGCAAATGCAATGTTATGATGCCATGAGGGATCTTAGGGACAAAATTGGGGTCTTACACAACCCATGCAAGTGCACAACATGCCTTTCCAAGCATTGAGTATCTCGACTCGCAATCTATGAATTTTTTACTCAGGTAGTAGATGGCATGCTCTTTCCTACCTGTCTCGTCGTGTTAACCTAGAACACAACCAATGGAATTATCAAGTACTGTCAAATACATAATCAGCGGTCTCCCTGGGACAGGAGGCATAAGGATGGGAGGATTTTGCAAGTACTCTTTTATCTTCTCGAAAGCCCTTTGGTAATCATCATTCCACCTGATAGCCTGATCTTTCCTTAACAATTTGAATATTGGCTCACACGTGGCTGTTAGGTGAGAGATGAACCTTGCAATCTAGTTCAACCTTCCTAAGAAACCACGAACTTGTTTTTTTGTTCTTGTCTCAGGCATTTCTTGTATTGCTTTCACTTTGGCCTGATCCACCTCAATCCCTTTTTCACTAACAATAAAACCCAACAGTTTTCCAGATCTCACCCCGAAAGTACACTTGTTCGGATTAAGCCTCAGCTTGAATTTCCTCAAACGCTCAAACAGTTTCTGCAAATTCACCAGATGTTCTTCTTCTTCCGTCTGATGACAGCTGCACGACAACTTCAGGAAAGCGAAACCATTTACCGATGGCTAAAGACTGGAAACTTGATATTTACCGATATCAACTTCAGCGAGACCATTTACCGATGGCGGCTGTGAAACAACTTGATATTAAAAGGAAGCAAGACCATTTACCGATGGTGGCTTCAAAGCAACTTGATATTTACCGATATCAACTTCAGCAAGACCATTTACCGATGGCTACTCCGATTGGGGATTCGATATTTACTGATATCGAAGAAAGTAGGGCCATTTACCGATGGCGTCTCCACTAGGGGAGGAAAAGGATATATTTGTAGTGGAATCAGACAAGACGTTTACCTACGACTCCTGGGGATTTTGATTTTATCAACAAGAAAAATGCACGACCAGACACTTACCGATGACTTGGATGAGACTCGATGTTTACCGACATCGAAAGATGATGTTTACCGACATCCAAAAACGACCAGACATTTACCGATGACTGGGGGGTGAGACTATGTTTATCGACTCCAACAGAGAGGTGAACACTTTACCAGGGAAGTAAAAACAAATACTTGTAACAGGAAACCAGACAGGACGTTTACCGACGACTCTACTGGGGATTTCTAGCTGGGAAATTACCAGACATTTACTGATGACTGGAAAAAACTCGACGTTTACCGACATCGAAAGATGATGTTTACCGACATCACACAAAGGCGACCAGACATTTACCGATGGCTGGGATGAGACTCGATGTTTACCGACATCGAAAGATGATGTTTACCGACGTCCGAAAAATGACCAGACATTTACCGATGACTGGGGTGAGACTCGATGTTTACCGACATCGAAAGATGATGTTTACCGACACCGAAGAACGACCAGACGCGGGTGCTGACATGACACTTACTGGTATCACAAGAATGACATCTTAAATACGTCAAGGCAAGGCTGACCACTTGCTGGGGTCTCACTAGGGAGAAACAAGCTTTCCGTTCGCGGACGGGTGAGGACGTAAATCTCTCTGGGGAATATCAATCATGAATGCTATCAGGAGTAATTGTAGCAGACGTGCTGTACTGATGTTTGAACAAAATGATCCGCCTTTGCCGGGGATAAGGTCTGGTTGGGTTAACACATGAATGCATATGTTTGAATTTTTCTATGGCGTAATGCTCCATATGGAATGGGAATGCTACGCAGTTTGAGGATGCAATGATCACTATATGCAAAATGCAAAGGAGAAACACTCCGCCGAGGAATACGCAGGACGACTGCGCTGAGAAACCATCAATACAACTCCACTGGGGGAAAACAAGGCAACTCGCCGGGGAGTAATAAAGCGACTTGCTAGGGACAAACCGGCGACTTCACTGGAGAGAGCCCACCAATCCACAACTAGGATAAACTCTGCTTGGGAAAATAAAACACTCCGCTGGGGACGACCCAAACAATCCATAGCTAGGATAAGCTCTGGAGATAAACTTCATTGAACCCGCTCCACTCGGGGAGGAAATCGGCAAATACAGGCCTGCTGGGGATGGGCAACCCTTAGATCTGTTGGGGGATATAAGGTACTATCCATAGACACCTCTGCATGGGAACATAGCTCTGATAGCTTCCATACTGGCTTGGGGAAATAACTGCTGGGGAATGCTCACAGATGACGACCTGCAAAACAGTACAACAAATGCCCCCAGGGGATACATGGACAAGATACGCTCAAGTGTCCTCAACATTCAAAATGATTTTCAAATGTTTTGATCTTTCTGCACGTTATTGTTTAGCCTTCATGTTCTTATATGCAATGTTTATCAAAAATTCGGACGTTTTTGCAAACAAAACAGTAAAATATAAAAACAAAAGAGCTATTTATCTGAATAACGACTTTTATTGATTGAAAAATGTGCCTGAAAAGGCGAATACATTGGGAAGCGATTCCTAGAAAGAGGTAATCGCGCACAAAAGGAAAATAAACTATCCTAATGGCAATGTGAACACGGCATCCACTATTTCCCAATTCTGTTATAACTCACAGATCATCAGTTTTTCTCCCAACATCCTTGCTTTCTGAGAAGACTGACTGGACTGATCACATCTTTTGAGGTGGTAAATAATGAATCGCGATGAGGTACAGATAACTCAGACTGTAGTCTTCGCTTTAATCCCTCTTTTGGCTGGATCGCCCTTTCGGGTTTTCAATCCACCGGGATACCCTTTTTTGCCTAAGCCGCCCTTGCGGGTTTTCGACTTACCGGGTGTACAAATTCTTTTCATTTTATCCCTAATTTTTGCCCGAACCTTTTCTTTCTGTTTTTTGGTTCGCCGGGATGCCCTTTTTTGCCTGGACTCTTTTATTCTTTTTGTCCAGTGGGTCAATTTATGCGAAGTATTTTTTGACTACATCTGAGTTAACAGGGGACGGAAAATCTTCACCATCCATAGTTGTAAGAATCAAGGCCCCACCGGAGAAGACCTTCTTCACAACATATGGACCTTCGTAATTAGGAGTCCACTTGCCCCTGTTATCTATACCGGGAGGAAGGATCCTCTTCAAAACTAGATCACCAGTTTGATAGCTCCGAGGACGCACTTTCTGATCGAAGGCTCGCTTCATCCTTCTCTGATATAACTGCCCATGGCACACAGCTGCTAGCCGTCTCTCTTCGATAAGGCTCAACTCATTAAACCTTGTCCGAATCCACTCAGCTTCATCAAACTTGACATCCAATAAAACTCTCAGAGAAGGGATCTCCACTTCAACTAGAAGGACTGCTTCCATACCATACACAAGGGAGTACGGGGTTGCCCCGGTCGACGTACGCACTGAGGTACGGTATCCGTGCAAAGCGAAAGGCAGCATCTCATGCCAATCCCTGTACGTAACGACCATCTTCTGCACAATCTTCTTGATATTCTTGTTTGCCGCCTCTACAACACCATTCATCTTCGGTCTGTAAGGAGAAGAATTGTGATGTTCAATCTTGAAATCTTTGCAAAGCTCTTTCATCATCTTGTTATTGAGATTCGAACCATTGTCAGTGATGATTCTCTCAAGAACTCCATAACGACAGATGATCTCCTTCTTGATGAACCGGGCAACCACTTGTTTGGTAACATTAGCATAGGAAGCTGCTTCCACCCACTTGGTGAAGTAATCAATCGCAACCAAGATGAAGCGATGTCCATTGGAAGCAGTAGGCTCAATCTTCCCAATCATGTCAATACCCCACATGGCGAACGGCCAAGGCGAGTTCATGACATTCAACGGGCTTGGTGGTACATGCACCTTATCAGCATAGATCTGACATTTATGGCATTTCCGAGCATACTTGAAACAATTGGATTCCATAGTCATCCAGTAATAACCGGCTCTCAACAGTTTCTTCGACATTGCATGACCACCAGCATGGGTACCAAACGAGCCTTCATGCACTTCTTGCATTAACATGTCTGCTTCGTGTCCATCCACGCATCTGAGCAGAACCATGTCAAAATTCCTCTTGTACAGCACATCGTCCTGATTCAGATAAAAGCTTCCAGCTAGCCTTCTCAGGGTCTTCTTATCATTCTTTGACGCGCCTTCAGGGTACTCCTGAGTCTTGAGGAAGTTCTTGATGTCATAGTACCACGGTTTCTCATCAATCACAACAGACTCGGCTGCAAACACATACGCAGGCCTCTCGAGTCGATTCACCGCAACATGTGGCACATGATTCCACCAATGAACTTTTATCATGGAAGATAAAGTAGCCAAAGCATCCGCCATCTGATTCTCATCCCGGGGGACATGATACAACTTCACCTTCTTGAAGAACGTCAGTATTCTTCTGGTGTAATCTCTATACGGAATCAAATGCGGTTGGTTCGTATTCCAATCTCCATTGACCTGATTGATCACTAGAGCGGAATCTCCATAGATGTCGAGCGTTTTGATCCTCAAATCAATGGCTTCTTCTATCCCCATGTGTAGCACCTCAAATTTGCACCTATCATTGTACATACATTCTCATATTAGGTCTTTGCATTAACATGGTCCACTGCATAGCATTGCATTGTCCCTTTGCCTCAAGTGCAAGCCAGTCAGGAGAATTAGGTCAAACTGATCAGGAGATCAGTCAATCAATCAAGCAAGTACAATCTCCATTGAGCCAAGGCCCTAGGGTTGGTCCAACATGTTCACATGACCTAGGGATCCTTTGGAAGTGTTTTGGTCAAGGATTGGATGTTCAGAAGTCATCAGTCAATGCACATTTTACCAGAAACCCTAAAAAGTCAACCTTGGTCAACTGGGCTTGATTTTATGGTTTTGATGGTGGGATTTGGATTGAGAGGGTTCATTCATGTCCATATAAGCCTCATTTAGCATGTCAAACATCATAATGGAAGAATTTGAAGCCAGACAAGAAATTTCCAAAAATAGAAAGTTGACCTGTAATTGGAATTTGCCAAAAATGGAAAGTCTTGATCCTAAACCTACATCATGATACAAGCTTCAAATGAATTTTTGCCCAACATGAAAGTTGAATATCTTGTTCTCCCATTTCCAAAAAGTCCAAGAACACTCAATTCCCATGTATGGTTGGCAAGTTATGATCAATTCATTTTCAAAAATTCTTGAACTTCAAAAGGCCATATCTCTCAAACCATTTGGCCAATTTGGGTGGGGTTTTTTGCAACAAGTCACATTTGACCTCCTCTTTCCAAATATGTAACCCTCATGCACCAAAACATTACAAATCAAAATGGCCTTTTTGCACTTACATGATTTATTTTCAAGTGAGGGTAAAAAGTGAATTTTCCAAATAACCATTTTTAATCCATTTTGCCATTTGAATATGTTCTGAAATGTTGTTTAAGACTTGTGGGAGGCCCATTTTCGTGCAGCACATACACCCATTACCAACTTGGTTGAAAATTAGCAAAAACACAAAAATGACCAATTGCCAATTACCAAGTTAATTAATCAGGCTTAGCATGTTAAACAGCACATATATATCATTTTTTCTGCTCAAAGGAAGCCCTAGCAGCCATTTTGGACACAGAATTCTCACCCTCTCAAAATCTCCATCTTTCCATCTTTGAATTTTTGTGGAAAAAATTGTGAAGCACTTGACATTGCCTTGCTTGCTACATCATATACCCACCATTTGGAGCTGATTTCAAGCCTCGAATCTCAACTGGGAACCACTTTCATGGACTGTTTTTGCTGAGCTCCATTAATGGCAGAAGTTGATTAGAGCCAAACCAAGCTTTCCTGAGCCAAACCCTCTTCATCGTTCATCATTTGGAGGTTTGTAGTGTAGCTGTTTCAGCAAGACATCATCAAAACACAACTGTTTCATCATTTGCTCCAAAATCAAGTAGGAATTCGACTTCTTTTTTTCTCTAAATCATGCTATGCCATGTGTAGATCTCCTTGCCCTGGTCACTTTGAGCTTTGAATGGTTGAAAATGGTTGAGTAGTTTAGGAGAAATCTAAGTTTCAAGTTTGATGATGCATGTTATTTTGGCTCGATTCTTGTTATTTAGATTGTTTCAATGCAAATGAATGATGGATTTGTAATGCTGGATGCTTGCTGGTCATTTTGGTATACCTAATTTCAATTTCTGGAAAAATTTTGTTTGAATCGATTTGAAGTGATGAAGATGAACAACACTGTTCATATGAAACCCTAGAATGCATGAGCTGCCCAGATTTTTTTTCCCTTTCACGTGCTGCATGGCCCTGTTCACTCACCAACCAATCAGCTTATTTCGTTTGCTCGCCCAAAACACTGCGTTTTGATTAGTGGCATGGTTATTTACAAAATTGCCATTCAGCGTGGCATGTGTCCCATTGAACTCATGTTGGTTTTCATTTTTATTTCATTTTTGATGCTCCAACTTACAAAATTCATAACATCATCATTTTAAATCCAAAATTAATGGAATTTTTTGCATTTGATTCGTCATGATCTCTACTTTTTTGTCATATTTTTTCCAGAATTTTTGGATGGTTGGTTTTTATTTGGCATTAGGGTTTGTGACATGTATCAATATTTTGTACCTTTTACCAAATCATTTGTGAAATGTTGGTGCTTTATCCTTTGCCCTTGAAATTTTTTGTGCATAAACTAGACACATTCATGGTGATTTTGGTATAAAGTTTATGAATTTATCATCTCTGGTTGTTGAGTTATGATTTTTTGAAGTAGGGTGTGACAATTTGTGTCACACCATTGATATGTAACTTGATGATTTTCATTACCATGCCTCTTGACCTCAAATTGGATTGAATTTTTGCATGAATGTACTTGAATATGTCTAGTTTACATGTGATTTTTTGTGGATTTGTTTATGGCATTTTCCAATTGTTTGAGATTTTTCTCCCCTGTTTGGTCTTATGTTGACTTTTTGTGACACTTGTTCCCATTTCATTTGTGAAATTCTCATACATTATTGGATGGACATGAAATTTGATATGTGATTACTAGACATCTTAAGCTTTGCCATGGTTTTAGTCCCATTCATTTCTCATATGCTATCACTGATTTATGATTTTTGGAAGTTGATGCATGTTTGGTTGACTTCTTTGAGCATGCTTAAAATTGCTTTGCCTTTCTGATTTTCATTGACCAACTTCCATTTGTCCAATTGAGCTGAAATTTAACATGCTTACCATGCTGTGGGTTGTGATTGATCATGATTTATTTGATGATTTTTGGAAATGTTTAAGATTGCTTTTGTTTCAAGTCTTGCTGTTGACTTCTATGGGCTTCTAAATGCCATGCTTTGACTTCTTTTGCTTATAAAATGATGATAATGATTGATATGAATGTGAAACCAATTGGGTTTATTTCTTGATTGTTTGAACATGATTTTGGACACTTGCCATTTGCTGTTTTGACTTTCTCATTCTCTTTTGACCCTAGGCTTGTCCTAGTGGTCCTGTTACTCACATTTGAGCTCATTTTTTCAGGTTAAGCAACAATTACCCAATGAGACCAATACAAATTGATTGAGTGTGCTTGTTTATCATTACTAATCTATTTGTTTTGTAGGTTGCTTGGATCACATGCCTTGAACCTTGTGCATTGCACATTTATCTGCTTGTGTTGACTGTTAACCTTTGTTTCATTCTGATTTAACTTTGACTTGTATACTAACTGTGCTTGACTGATTTCAGGTACTTTAGTTGCTTTTAGTTCCTTGTGAACTTTGCTTTGCTTTGCTTAATAGCAATTTGCATTGAGGTATAACTTCTTTACTTCATGTAGTCTGGAAGACCTGGCCTGCTACTTGGCCAGGCAACTGTCTGAAGTCCTCCTTAAGAGGCAATGCTTGTGTATGTTTACATTTGTCCTTGTATAGAGTCAAAGACCTCCTAAGTGAAGAGGCAATTGGCAGAACCCAAGGGATATGCAACCTATCCCCTACTATTCTGTGTGTCATCTGCTTTGCTCACACCACTGTGTTGATGCATTGCAGATACAAACCCAAGATCTTGTACAATTGTACAGTTGAGTCAGTTTCAAATGTGTAGAAGGGTTCCCACTTTCTGAACCCACACATTCTTGTCCTAAGCTCTCCCAGGCCAGGGATAAGAGCTGTGAAGTCTTATCTTCACTCACCTTTCATCTGCTTCACCTTAGCCCCTCAATGGCAAGGTTAAGAGCTAACACTACCCAGTTCCAGTGGTTTGTTTGTTGAGGTTGATATGACCCCTCGACTAAAACCTAGCCTTGATGTTTGAGCCCCTTGTTGGTGTGTTTATTTCATGCTGTATGTGCTTGTGTGGTGTGATTGTATCCCCTAGGTTTGCTAGACTCCGCGTAGTCTCGTTTGCATGTCAATTAAGGTAGCACGGTTCCTTCGTATAGGACTTCCTTTCTTGCTTGAGCTTTCCTAAAACACAAACAAACATTATTCCCTCTTAAGGATACGTTAGCTCCTTCTACTACAGGTGAGTAAGTCTCCAAAGGTCGAGCATCAGGTAGATTGCGCAGTGACGTTGTCCACTTAAAAAACACAAACCAACGGAAATAGTTTAGCCGAACTACGGCAACTCTAATTCTCATGTCCAGATGAGATACATAGGCACGAGATGCGATGTCTTGTCGAGTTTGACTAACAACTAACACTAATTCTTTTCTCTCGCCCTCGTTGCGATTGAGACCTCCCCTTTCTCTTGCCCTAGTTGCAATCGAGACCCTTCTTCTTCCTGTGCAAGTTAGCTAGAAACCTTAACTTAGGGACGACTTTGCATGACAACGTCTAGGCTCGAGTCGTAGTCTCCCTAGTGTTGTGTCTCCCTCTGTTATCTGGTTAGGCTAGTCCTTTTTCCCTGCGTAGGGGAACTACGTCGCCCTGATCCTCATACCAGATGAGGTACGTAGGCAGGAGATGAGCTGATCTCTCCGGGCGCCCTTTTTCTTTTTCAACCCTTTGTGTCTTAACCACCCTTGCGTGTGTTTTGGTTCGGATGCTGATGTAAGTCCAGTGATTGGCATTCGGGCTCCAAGTTCGCCCTTTTGTTTTGTTTGCGTGAGTTTGTTTCTCTTTTTCTGGTTGGAGTCCGACATAAGTCCAGCGATTGGCAGTTGGTTTCCTGTGTGTGTTTTCTGGTTCGGATGCTGATGTAAGTCCAGTGATTGGCATTCGGGCTCCACGTTTGCCTTTGTCTTTGTTTGTTTTGTGTGCGTGTCAGCCGAGCTACGAATGCTCTGATTCTCCTTCGTCCGAGGAGATACGTATGCATAGGATGCGACATCCTAGCGAGCATGTGTCGTTTCCCCTGTCCGAACTACTTTGACTCTGATGTCTATGCCTGATAGACTAAGTAGGCCCAGGATGCGGTATCCTGCCGAGTCAGTTTCGGTCTTGTTTGTTTTCTCGTGTCTCTTTTAGCCAGTGTGTGTGTGTGTGTGAGCAGTGTTTTAGCAACCATTTTCCTTCTTATTGTGCGTGGATCCCGTCGAGTACGACGGATGCGTAGGGGTGCTAATACCTTCCCTTCGCATAACCGACTCCCGAATCCTTTCTCTTTGGTCGCGAGACCATGTTCTTTTCCAGGTTTACTCTGAGCGTTTCCTTTCCCTCTTTTGGGATAAATAACGCACGGTGGCGGCTCTGTTGTTCTTGTTTTCCCGCCGGTTTTTCGCGTAATGCGACAGCATGATACAAGCCTCATACTCAGCTTCATTGTTGGTGACGTCAATAGTCAATCTAGCAGAGAAAGGTATATGTGCACCTTTGGGATTAATCAATACTGCCCCAACACCGTTGTCGTTCATATTCACAGCCCCATCAAACATCAATGTCCACTTGTCATCCGGATCCGGTCCCTCATCGACAAGAGGCTCTTCGCAATCTTTCATCTTCAGATACATGATGTCTTCATCAGGGAATTCAAACATCATAGGCTGATAATCGTCGATCGGTTGCTCGACGAGATAGTCTGACAAAACACTACCTTTGATAGCCTTCTGAGACGTGTACTGGATATCATACTCTGTTAAGATCATCTGCCAACGGGCAACACGTCCTGTGAGAGTCGGCTTCTCAAAGATGTATTTTACTGGATCCATCTTAGAAATCAATAGGGTGGTATGGTTCAACATATACTGCCTCAGTCGGCGAGCAGCCCAGGCCAAAGCACAGCAAGTTTTCTCGAGCAGTGAATACCTTATTTCACAGTCGGTAAACTTTTTGCTAAGGTAGTATATGGCATGCTCTTTTCGACCAGACTCGTCATGCTGTCCCAATACACACCCCATCGAGTTCTCAGTCACTGATATGTACATTATCAGAGGTCTCCCTGGAACTGGAGGTATAAGGATTGGAGGTTTCTATAAATACTCTTTTATCTTGTCAAAAGCCTTCTGACAGTCATCATTCCACCTGATTGCTTGATTCTTTCTTAGCAATTTGAAAATTGGTTCACACGTGGCCGTCAGGTGAGATATGAACCTTGCAATGTAGTTCAACCTCCCTAAAAACCCACGGACTTGCTTTTCCGTTTTCGATTCAGGCATCTCTTGAATAGCTTTAACTTTCGCTGGATCAACCTCGATCCCTTTCTCACTGACAATGAAGCCTAGCAGCTTCCCGGATCTCACCCCAAACGTACACTTGTTTGGATTCAGCCTTAGTTTGAACTTGACCAATCTGTCAAACAACTTCTGCAAATTAATCAGGTGCTCCTCTTCTGTCTGCGACTTCGCAATCATATCATCCACGTACACTTCAATCTCTTTGTGCATCATGTCATGAAAGAGAGTCGTCATTGCCCTCTGATAGGTAGCACCGGCATTCTTCAGCCCAAATGGCATCATCTTATAGCAGAACATGCCCCAAGGTGTAATGAATGTCGTCTTTTCCATGTCCTCTGGCGCCATCTTGATCTGATTATAGCCTGAGAAACCGTCCATGAAAGAGAATACCGAGGATTGATCCGTATTATCAACCAATACATCGATGTGAGGTAACGGGAAATCATCTTTCGGACTCGCTCTGTTCAAATCCCGGTAATCGACACACATTCTGACTTTGCCATCCTTCTTCGGCACAGGAACGATGTTGGCTACCCATGGTGGATAACTGGTAACAGCCAGAAAACCCGCATCCCACTGCTTCTGAACTTCTTCTTTGATCTTGACAGCCATATCAGGACTCGTTCTCCGAAGCTTCTGCTTAACTGACGGACACTCTTCTCTGAGGGGTAGTCGATGCACCACAATGTCTGTATCCAAACCAGACA
Organism: Lathyrus oleraceus; assembly: GCF_024323335.1. Classification (NCBI taxonomy): domain Eukaryota; kingdom Viridiplantae; phylum Streptophyta; class Magnoliopsida; order Fabales; family Fabaceae; genus Lathyrus; species Lathyrus oleraceus. Next base: position 315,079,064 of record NC_066582.1, read on the forward strand.
TATCTTGATATGACCACGCGAATATCTCCACATATTCTCTCAGCATCTCAATCAGCCTCCTCTTGACAGAGTCCTCCAAAGCAGCCCTAATCTTAATTTCTCTTCTGGCGTCCTCAGTACCCAGATTAACAACCTCCAACTCCTCCTGATGGTGTGAGTCCGGTGAGAGTGCTGTGGTCGGACCGGAAATTGTTCAACAGACTACAGAAAAGATTAAGATGATTCAGGAGAAGATGAGGATGGCTCAGAGTCGTCAGAAGAGTTATCATGACAAGAGGAGGAAGTCACTTGAGTTTCAAGAGGGAGATCATGTGTTTCTTCGTGTTACTCCGATAACAGGTGTTGGTCGGGCTTTGAAGTCGAAGAAGTTGACACCTCGATTTATTGGTCCTTATCAGATTTTAGAGAGGATAGGAGAGGTAGCCTATCGTGTCGCTTTACCGCCGTCACTTGCGAATTTGCATGAGGTTTTTCATGTGTCTCAGTTGAGGAGGTACATTCATGATCCGTCGCATGTAGTCCAAGTAGATGATGTACAGGTGAGAGATAACCTGACTGTTGAAACATCACCTATGAGGATCGAGGATCGAGAGTTGAAGCAGTTGCGGGGTAAAGAGATTTCCTTAGTGAAGGTAGCTTGGGGAGGACCAGCAGGTGGCAATGTGACTTGGGAACTGGAGAGTCAGATGAAGGAGTCCTATCCAGAGTTATTTGTTTGAGGTATGTTTTCGAGGACGAAAACTCTTTTAGTGGGGGAGAGTTGTAACACCCCGATTAAAATAAGAGAATTATTTAATTGAGTTAATATTATTTTATTAATTTAATTAAATAAAGTTGAATTATTGGATTATTATTATTATTATTTTGGAATAATAATTATTTGGAAAATATATAAGTTGGAAATAAGAGAAAGAGTCTCATTTTGGAACAGAAGGGTTTTACGTGAAAAAGCAGAGAAGCATCGTGAAAGAGGAAAAGGGCAAGAGAAGGAGCTGTAGAGCAAAGGTTGGAGAACGGAAAAGCTTGAAGCTCGAAGAGTTGCCGGATTGTTAAGGTAAGGGGGGTTTATCGTCGTTTAATGGGTATTATCGATTAACATGTAATGGGTAGTGATAGACCGTCGATTGACCCTAATTGGGATTTAGAATGCTGAGAAATTATGTTGAATAAGTTGTATTAAAGCTGAAATTGAATTTGTGTTTGAGTGTATTGTGAATTTCTGAGCGTATAGCTTTTTACGGAAGTTGAATCGGAGGTCCGGAAGTCCTCCAACGGCGGAAAATGCGGAAACTCTGCATTCTGCCTTGTGTTAGCGCAGGAACTGCTGTTTCGCCTGCGTTAACCGGTTAACCCAGGGTGTTAACCGGTTAACACTGTTATAAATTGTGAAAAATGTTGAGTTTTGCCTGCGTTAACCGGTTAACCTATAGCGTTAACCGGTTAACACTGTTGCGTTTTGCCTGGAAGTGTAAATTTCCTGCGTTAACCGGTTAACCTATAGCGTTAACCGGTTAACACTGTTGCAGTAGGTAAAAATGGTTGATTTTTATGATGTAAGGGTAATTGGTGATTGGCCTATTGTATCCAATTGTGATAAATAAATTCGTGGAGTCTATGTTGCGAAATGTTGATGCAAATATGTTGATAAGTTGTTTTTGTGGAAAATATTAAGTTGTAGGCTGATGAGCCAAAGTTGAATATTAGTTGTTTTGTTGAAAATGCTGAGTTGTAGGCTGATGAGCCAAAGTTGATTTTTAAGTTGTTGTTGCTGAAAAAGCTGTTATGTTGTCGTTGTTATTATGTTGTGGAACTTCAAGTCGTACATGCCATATACATTCATATGCATTAAGTCGGGGCTTTTGCTCACACCACGTTGGCCTGGATTGGCAAAATTATGGGGCTTTTGCTCACACCACGTTGGCCTGGATTGGCAAAAATTCTAAGTTGAAAGTTGAAGGCTTATGCCTTGATGCCCACTAAACTGGCAATGATTTTAAGTTGGGAGTTTTACTCCAAATGGTACCACATGCATGAAGAGTCGAGTCTCATTGAGTTGCATTTACGTTGTGTTTGAATATGATGTTGAGTTGAATATGCTGCTACCGAATGCATGATATGATGTGGGTGATTAACGTGTAAAGTTACTTAACATAACATGATGATTTATAATATTTGTTATATCGATTGAGGAACTCACCCTTACAGTTATATTTTTCAGGTAACGAGCAGTGAGTTGAGTAGAAGCTAGTGCTTGAAGTCTAGAGTGGTTTTAGTGGGTCATGCTCTGATAGATGTAACATCGGGACGGGATGTTTTATTTGTTGAATAAATGTTAATTTTAAGATATTACAGATGTTGAATGTTTCTATCCGCTGCGAATTTTTAAAGAAGTGTTTATGTTGAATTAAATAATGAGTATGACTGATTTTTACGGTGAATTATGTGAAGTATTATGTGACACCCTTGGTGCATGATTACTCTGATATTGATTTATATGCTGTTGTTTTAATTAAATATTTGGGTTATTTTAGAAGGGTGTTACATTAGTGGTATCAGAGCAGGTCGGTCTGTCCGGCCAGTTGTCGTGTCGTACTGTCTAACAATTGTGTAATTGTTACTAGTCTAACTTTTAAGTTGTGTTGTAGTGATAAGTTGAGATGGCTGGAAGGAATGACGCTGCAATGGCTGCCGCAATGCAAGCAATGGCACAAGCGGTGCAGAACTTGCCAAATGCTGGTGGTGATGCTGGGTCACGTAGCTTGGCGACTTTTCAGAGGGAGAATCCGCCGGTGTTTAAAGGGAAGCATGATCCAGATGCAGCCTTGGGATGGTTGAAAGAGATTGAGAGAATCTTCCGTGTTATGGATTGCACTCCAGCTCAGAAGGTTCGGTATGGTACTCACATGCTAGCAGTCGAAGCTGATGACTGGTGGCTAGAGACTCACGAGAGGTTGACTGTGGAAGGTGAAGACATTACTTGGGATGTATCCCGTAGGGAATTTCTGAGAAAGTATTATCCGGAAGATGTCCGTGGTAAGAAGGAAATTGAGTTCCTTGAGCTGAAGCAAGGAAACATGTCTGTCACGGATTATGCTGCGAAATTTGTGGAGCTGTCCAAATTTTATCCTCATTACACTGGTGCTGGTGCTGAATTTTCAAAGTGCATCAAGTTTGAAAATGGACTGCGCTCTGAAATTAAGAAGGCTGTTGGGTATCAAAAGATACGCATTTTTACTGAATTGGTTGATAGCTGCAGGATATTTGAGGAAGACAATAATGCTCATTACAAGATTGTCAGTGACCGCAGAGGCAAGCAACATCAAAACCGTGGCAAGCCGTATGATGTTCCAGCTGGAAAAGGGAGACAAAGAGCTGCTCCGGCTCAGAGAGCTAGTGGGGGAGGTGCTCCTACTGGTATAGTTTGCTTCAAGTGTGGTCAGGCTGGTCATAAGAGTAATGTATGCACTGCTGAAGTAAAGAGGTGTTTTCGCTGTGGTAAGATTGGCCATGCAATAGCTGATTGCAAGCACAAGGAAGTGATTTGTTTTAATTGTGGCGAAGAAGGGCATATTGGAAGTCAGTGTCAGAAGCCGAAGAAAGGGAATCAGTCAGGAGGCAAGGTCTTTGCTTTATCGGGTTCTGAGACTTCTGCAGATGATCGTTTGATCCGAGGTACGTGTTATATTAATGGCTTTCCTCTTGTAGCTATTATTGACACAGGTGCGACTCATTCCTTTATATCTTTGGATTGTGCGGTGAAACTTAAGTTAGAGATATCTGAGATGTTTGGTAGTATGGTAATTGATACTCCTGCGAAGGGTTCAGTGACTACTACTTCGATTTGTTTAAATTGTCCTTTGAGTATTTTTGGTAGAGACTTTGGGATGGACCTAGTGTGTCTTCCACTAGTGCAGATTGATGTTATTCTGGGTATGAACTGGTTGGTGTTTAACCGAGTTTCTATCAATTGTTTTGATAAGACGGTGATCTTTCCTGAGATTGAGGAGGGAAAGAGTTTGTTTCTATCAGCAAGGCAAGTGAATGAAGAAGTAGCTGATGGGGCAGAGTTGTTTATGCTGTTAGCAACTTTGGAGGCTAAAGATAAACTGGTGTTTGGCAATCTAGCTGTGGTGTGTGATTTTCCTGATGTGTTTCCGGAAGAAGTGAATGAATTGCCGCCAGAGCGTGAAGTGGAGTTCTCTATTGACTTGGTACCTGGTACTAGGCCGATATCGATGGCTCCGTACCGTATGTCTGCTGTTGAGTTAACTGAATTGAAGAGTCAGTTGGAAGATCAATTGGATAAGAAATTTATTCGTCCGAGTGTGTCACCGTGGGGTGCACCAGTGCTATTGGTTAAGAAGAAAGAAGGCACTATGAGGTTGTGTGTGGACTACAGGCAACTGAATAAAGTGACGATCAAGAATCGGTATCCTTTGCCGAGGATTGATGATTTGATGGATCAGTTGGTTGGTGCAAGTGTGTTCAGCAAAATAGATTTGAGATCTGGGTATCATCAGATACGTGTGAAAACTGAAGATATTCAGAAGACTGCTTTCAGAACAAGGTATGGACATTATGAGTATTCTGTAATGCCTTTTGGTGTGACTAATGCACCTGGAGTATTTATGGAGTATATGAATAGGATTTTCCATCCGTACCTAGACAAGTTTGTTGTGGTGTTTATTGATGATATTTTGGTGTATTCGAAATCTGAAGAAGAGCATGCTGAACATTTGAGAGTGGTTTTAGAAGTCCTACGAGAAAAGAAGTTATTTGCTAAATTGTCCAAGTGCGAATTTTGGTTAGGAGAGGTAAGTTTTCTTGGTCATGTGATTTCAAGAGGTGGTGTGGCTGTTGATCCTTCTAAGATAGAAGCGGTATCTAAGTGGGAAGCTCCGAAGTCTGTTGCTGAGATTCGAAGTTTTCTTGGTTTGGCTGGTTATTATAGGAAGTTCATTGAGGGATTTTCTAAGTTGGCGTTACCGTTGACGATGTTGACTAGAAAGGGGCAAGCGTTTGTTTGGGACTCAAAATGTGAAGAAGGTTTCCAAGAGCTAAAGAGAAGGTTGACTACTGCTCCTATTCTGATATTACCGAGTTCGTCGGAATCATTTGAAGTTTATTGCGATGCTTCATTGTTGGGTTTGGGTGGTGTGTTGATGCAGAATAAGCAGGTTATAGCTTATGCTTCAAGACAGCTGAGGGTTCATGAGAGGAACTATCCGACGCACGATTTAGAGTTGGCAGCTGTGGTGTTTGTTCTGAAGTTATGGAGACATTACTTGTACGGGTCAAGATTTGAGGTTTTCAGTGACCACAAAAGTTTAAAGTATTTGTTTGATCAGAAAGAGCTGAATATGAGGCAGAGAAGATGGTTAGAGTTTCTGAAGGATTATGACTTTGGGTTGAATTACCATCCGGGTAAAGCAAACGTAGTGGCTGATGCATTGAGTCGGAAATCATTACATATGTCTATGTTAATGGTTAAGGAATTGGATTTAATTGAGCAGTTTAGAGACTTGAGTTTGGTGTGTGAGAGTACTCACAATAGTGTTAAATTGGGAATGTTGAAGTTGACAAGTGGTATTCTGGATGAGATCAGAGAGGGTCAGAAATCTGATATGCTTTTGGTTGATAAGTTGACTCTAGTGAATCAAGGTCAAGGTGGCGAATTCAGAGTTGATGAGAATGGTATTTTGAAGTTTGGTAGTCGGGTGTGTATTCCGGATGTTACCGAGCTTAAGAAGAGTATTCTTGAGGAAGGACATCGTAGTGGTCTGAGTATTCATCCTGGAGCTACGAAGATGTATCATGATTTGAAGAAGTTATTTTGGTGGCCGGGAATGAAAAGAGAAATTGCGAGTTTTGTCTATTCTTGTTTGACTTGTCAGAAGTCAAAGATTGAGCATCAGAAGCCGTCTGGGCTAATGCAACCGTTGGCTATTCCAGAGTGGAAGTGGGATAGTATCAGTATGGATTTTGTTTCTGGTTTACCGAGGACGAGTAAGAATTTTGAAGCTATTTGGGTGATTGTTGACAGATTAACAAAGTCGGCTCATTTCATTCCGATTAGAATGGATTATCCGTTAGAAAAATTGGCTGAGTTGTATATTGAGAAGATTGTAAGTTTGCATGGTATTCCGTCGAGTATTGTTTCGGACAGAGATCCTAGATTTACCTCGAAATTCTGGGAAGGTTTGCAGAATGCTTTGGGAACTAAGCTGAGATTGAGTTCTGCATATCATCCGCAGACTGACGGTCAGACTGAGAGGACGATTCAGTCATTAGAAGATCTTTTGAGAGCTTGTGTTTTGGAAAAAGGAGGTGGTTGGGATTGTTATTTACCTTTGATTGAGTTTACCTACAACAATAGTTTTCATTCGAGCATTGGTATGGCGCCGTTTGAAGCTTTGTATGGTAGGAGATGTCGGACACCGTTATGTTGGTGTGAGTCCGGTGAGAGTGCTGTGGTCGGACCGGAAATTGTTCAACAGACTACAGAAAAGATTAAGATGATTCAGGAGAAGATGAGGATGGCTCAGAGTCGTCAGAAGAGTTATCATGACAAGAGGAGGAAGTCACTTGAGTTTCAAGAGGGAGATCATGTGTTTCTTCGTGTTACTCCGATAACAGGTGTTGGTCGGGCTTTGAAGTCGAAGAAGTTGACACCTCGATTTATTGGTCCTTATCAGATTTTAGAGAGGATAGGAGAGGTAGCCTATCGTGTCGCTTTACCGCCGTCACTTGCGAATTTGCATGAGGTTTTTCATGTGTCTCAGTTGAGGAGGTACATTCATGATCCGTCGCATGTAGTCCAAGTAGATGATGTACAGGTGAGAGATAACCTGACTGTTGAAACATCACCTATGAGGATCGAGGATCGAGAGTTGAAGCAGTTGCGGGGTAAAGAGATTTCCTTAGTGAAGGTAGCTTGGGGAGGACCAGCAGGTGGCAATGTGACTTGGGAACTGGAGAGTCAGATGAAGGAGTCCTATCCAGAGTTATTTGTTTGAGGTATGTTTTCGAGGACGAAAACTCTTTTAGTGGGGGAGAGTTGTAACACCCCGATTAAAATAAGAGAATTATTTAATTGAGTTAATATTATTTTATTAATTTAATTAAATAAAGTTGAATTATTGGATTATTATTATTATTATTTTGGAATAATAATTATTTGGAAAATATATAAGTTGGAAATAAGAGAAAGAGTCTCATTTTGGAACAGAAGGGTTTTACGTGAAAAAGCAGAGAAGCATCGTGAAAGAGGAAAAGGGCAAGAGAAGGAGCTGTAGAGCAAAGGTTGGAGAACGGAAAAGCTTGAAGCTCGAAGAGTTGCCGGATTGTTAAGGTAAGGGGGGTTTATCGTCGTTTAATGGGTATTATCGATTAACATGTAATGGGTAGTGATAGGCCGTCGATTGACCCTAATTGGGATTTAGAATGCTGAGAAATTATGTTGAATAAGTTGTATTAAAGCTGAAATTGAATTTGTGTTTGAGTGTATTGTGAATTTCTGAGCGTATAGCTTTTTACGGAAGTTGAATCGGAGGTCCGGAAGTCCTCCAACGGCGGAAAATGCGGAAACTCTGCATTCTGCCTTGTGTTAGCGCAGGAACTGCTGTTTCGCCTGCGTTAACCGGTTAACCCAGGGTGTTAACCGGTTAACACTGTTATAAATTGTGAAAAATGTTGAGTTTTGCCTGCGTTAACCGGTTAACCTATAGCGTTAACCGGTTAACACTGTTGCGTTTTGCCTGGAAGTGTAAATTTCCTGCGTTAACCGGTTAACCTATAGCGTTAACCGGTTAACACTGTTGCAGTAGGTAAAAATGGTTGATTTTTATGATGTAAGGGTAATTGGTGATTGGCCTATTGTATCCAATTGTGATAAATAAATTCGTGGAGTCTATGTTGCGAAATGTTGATGCAAATATGTTGATAAGTTGTTTTTGTGGAAAATATTAAGTTGTAGGCTGATGAGCCAAAGTTGAATATAAGTTGTTTTGTTGAAAATGCTGAGTTGTAGGCTGATGAGCCAAAGTTGATTTTTAAGTTGTTGTTGCTGAAAAAGCTGTTATGTTGTCGTTGTTATTATGTTGTGGAACTTCAAGTCGTACATGCCATATACATTCATATGCATTAAGTCGGGGCTTTTGCTCACACCACGTTGGCCTGGATTGGCAAAATTATGGGGCTTTTGCTCACACCACGTTGGCCTGGATTGGCAAAAATTCTAAGTTGAAAGTTGAAGGCTTATGCCTTGATGCCCACTAAACTGGCAATGATTTTAAGTTGGGAGTTTTACTCCAAATGGTACCACATGCATGAAGAGTCGAGTCTCATTGAGTTGCATTTACGTTGTGTTTGAATATGATGTTGAGTTGAATATGCTGCTACCGAATGCATGATATGATGTGGGTGATTAACGTGTAAAGTTACTTAACATAACATGATGATTTATAATATTTGTTATATCGATTGAGGAACTCACCCTTACAGTTATATTTTTCAGGTAACGAGCAGTGAGTTGAGTAGAAGCTAGTGCTTGAAGTCTAGAGTGGTTTTAGTGGGTCATGCTCTGATAGATGTAACATCGGGACGGGATGTTTTATTTGTTGAATAAATGTTAATTTTAAGATATTACAGATGTTGAATGTTTCTATCCGCTGCGAATTTTTAAAGAAGTGTTTATGTTGAATTAAATAATGAGTATGACTGATTTTTACGGTGAATTATGTGAAGTATTATGTGACACCCTTGGTGCATGATTACTCTGATATTGATTTATATGCTGTTGTTTTAATTAAATATTTGGGTTATTTTAGAAGGGTGTTACATACGCCACCTTTTCAAGAGCCACAGTCTCAAATGCCTGGCACAAAGTTTCATGGATCTCGCCATCCACCTCGACATACTTGAACGAGGAAAGGTGACTCACCAGAATCTCTTCTTCGCCACACACGGTCACAATCTGACCGTTCCAGACATACTTGAGCTTTTGGTAGAGAGTCGACAAGACTGCCCCTGCTGCGTGAATCCACGGACGCCCCAACAAACAACTATAGGCGGGCTGAATGTCCATCACGTAGAAGATTATATCAAAAACCTCCGGACCTATCTTCACTGGCAAGGTAACTTCACCAAACACAGAACGTTTGGATCCGTCAAATGCGCGCACAATAAGGTCACTAGGAGTGAGCACAACCCCTTCAACATCAATCTTCTTCAAAATCTGCTTTGGCAACACATTCAGCGACAACCCGGTGTCTACCAATAAGTGAGACAACACTGCCCCCTTGCACTCCATGGTGATGTGCAAGGCCTTGTTATGATTACGTCCTTCAGGCGTTAAGTCTAGGTCAGTGAATCCTACACCATGCCTGGTGCTCACATTGGCCATTACACCTTCCAGTTGATTAACAGAAATCTCTTGAGGTACATACGCCATGTTCAGCATCTTCAACAAGGCGTTGCGATGTGCCTCAGAGCACAACAGCAAAGAGAGAATAGAGATTTTGGACGGAGTCTGGTTGAGCTGATCTACGATCTTGTAGTCACTCTTCTTTATGATCTTCATAAACTCCTCTGCGTCCTGTTCAAATGAACCCTCGGCCTCCTTCTGAGCCGGTTCCTCATCAATCACGGCCTGTTTGCCCTTCGATCTAGCAGATGCCTCAGCATTGGCATCCCTCAACGGTTGAGGCGCAAACAGTCGTCCGCTCCTAGTAAAACCACCCGGACCACCAACGTTATCCACAACTGGATTCACAACTGCCGGAGCTCTACTAGGTGCCACAATAGTTACTGGCGCTTGATTGGTCGGCCTGACCCGATTCTCGGCCCTTCTGTTATTCCGGTAGGCATTGTCGTACCTCCAAGGCACAACCTTACTATTCTCAACTGGTCTGCTTCCAGACGCAACGACAGTAGTTGGAGCACTGATGGTTACAGGCGCGGAAATGGTAACTGGGGTACCACTATTTGCAGGCGCACTAACAACCCTTTGGCCTCGTCCTTCAGACGGTTTAAAGTAGATCGTGACAGTTGACACTGCCCCACGACCTCCATTATCAGCCCGAGCAAATTGAACACATCCCTCATCTATCAACTTTTGAATACCGGCCCGCAACTGATCACACCCATTATCTGTCCCTGCACAGCCCAAGCAGTCTTCGTCACAGCCCGGGTGAACACCACTCTTCAACAGACGGCCCTTTACCACAAGCAGAGAAGTCTGAATTTCATTAACACTGACAACAAGATTTTCAGCTTCTTCCCCTTCGACACAGTTCACCCTATGCCCACCATGCTGAGGCATAGGATTATTCACGACGTTAGGTACCGGAGAGAAGTTGATCGCCTTGGCATCGATCAAATCTTGGACTTTGTGTTGGAAAGCCCGACATTTCTCAGTATAGTGGCCTGGTGCCCCGGAGTGAAAGTCACAACGGACGTTGGCGTCGTACCCCGGAGGCAAAACTGTAGGCGGAGCCATTGTACGCAATTCTACAAACCCCAACCTGAGTAGTTTGGGTAACAGTTCGGCGTATGACATTGGTAGCGGATCAAAGCGTCGATCAGGCATCCTTTGCCTGGGCTGATATTGACGTTGCTATTGTTGTTGTTGCGGAGGTTGACGTTGTGGAGGTGCAGGAATGGTCACTGCAGCAACCTGCCGGTATTGATTTCTGTTCTGATTTCCTCTGTACACATTCCCTCGGTGTTGTACAGCACTAGCCTCACCCTCTCTACGGCGAGGTGCCCCAGAGAAAGGTTTCTTGGAAGACGAGGAAGAACCCACATCTTGAATTTTGCCGGCCTTGATCAAACTTTCGGTCCTCTCACCACAGATGACCACGTCAGAAAAACTACCGAAGGGGCAGCTTCCCATCCGGTCCATAAATACACCCTGAAGAGTGCCGATGAACATGCCGGTCAACTTCCTTTCCAGCATAGGGGGTTGAACTCTCGCAGCAAGCTCACGCCACCTCTGGGCGTACTCTTTGAAGCTCTCGTTGTTTTTCTGACACAGACTCTGCAGCTGAGTCCGGCTAGGTGCCATATCCATGTTATGATTGTATTGTCTGAGGAAAGCTTCTCCCAGATCCCTCCAGCAGCAGATAGAATCTCTTTTTAACTCCATGTACCAGTCCAAAGATGCCCCAGATAGACTATCTTGGAAAAAGTACATCCACATCTTTTCATCATCCGTGTAGGCAGAGATCTTCCGATAGTAGGCCTGCACGTGAGTGCGAGGGCAGGAAGTACCGTTGTATTTGTCAAAAGATGGTGCCTTGAATTTATACGGGATTCTCAAGCCTTCCACTAACCCCATATTAGTAACATCAAAACCGAGAGAGTTCTGACATTCCATAGCCCGGATCTTTTCAGCAAGGGCATCAACTTTACGATCCCTTTCATCAACCCTTCCCAAAATGTCTTCGTCTTCACTGAGCAGAGTGAACATATCCTCTTGTCTGTCCACAATCGGAGCCTGATTACGGGCCGGAGCACGGACTACTCTGGCATTAGCGGTATCTGGAGCAATAGGTTGACCATTGATTCGAATACCTCTTAACTCATCACCTACAACATAGTTGTTGATGGGAACAGCAGCAGTAGGGTTGTCATTGATCGGGCCTCCCTCTGGTAGAGCTTGGTTGGCCGGTGGAATTACAGCTTCTTGCCTCTGAACTAGAGCTCAGAGTTCTTCTTGACCTTGTGCGAACCCTTGCATCATATGCATGAACTGGGCCATGTTAGCCCTCATCTCAGCTAACTCAACTTGCACTTGATCCATGTTCCTTTGATGATTCATTCTCGTTGAGTACCGGTGCGGTCTTTGATCAGCTATCCTGCCTGAACACAGGAATCAAAGTGAGAAGTCACGAACAAGAACACCTGCTATGCAAAATGATATGAGTATGATGTTAATGATGCGTATGATGCACATGATATGTTCACTTCTCAGGCATTCAAAGAGCCTGATTCATCCTCGAAAGATGGCAACCTGCAGCAACAAGAGAACAACATACAAGATAACTGAGAACAAAATGAAACACCAACAACCTTATCTATAGATAAGAGCAACAGGCTCATACAAAAAAGTCAACAAAGATCCATATAATCGGAATACAACAATGAATCCCATCCAACAAGCCTGGAGGTGATTCTCAACATACACATCAAAGATACAATCTAAGACAAATGGTCTTCCGGAATGAGAGTCTTCAGGTACTGGCACTGGTCTATCAACAGGGTGCATTCTGAACATTCTGGTAGAGGGGTGATCTTCTCCTTCAATTGTCTTTTAAGCTCCATAACTTCTCCTCCCAGGTATTCCTCTGATGTCTGCCTCAAATCTACCTCTTTCTTCAACTGGATGTCTTTGTCTCTGAGTTGCTTCTCCAAGTCTCTGATCTTCTTCTGGTAGCTGGCTTCAGCTCTCTGCAGCCTCAAACACTCCCGGTGTTCTGTATCTAACATGGATTCCATCTCCTCGTAGGATCTCTTCTTGCTTCTCAGTCTACTAGCATCCTCTCCCTGCACTCCTCTGAGTTGATGAGCCAAGTTCAACCTATCAGCTTTGGCTTGGTACAGCTCCATCTGGGTATCTTGCTCCTTCTCTCTCAACCGGCGATTCTCCATCAGGGCTTGCTTGTAGTGCTCAGCAGGCACACTCTCAGCAAGGATCAAAGGTGGTTGCTCCTGCAACGGCTCCATTCTATCGTAGGGTAGCAACAAAGTTTCCACTCTCTTCTTTACCCAATCAGTGTAATCAGGCATAGCAATGGCAAACTTCTTCCCTAAGACAGCTCCATTCTTAACTCCAACAGACCTCCAAGCTCTTCCTATCTGCTCCAATCTAGCCGGGTTATTCTGCTTCTCAAAATACACACTTTCAGCTACCTCAGCTTCAAGTGGTTTTCCCTTCATCACAAACCCCAACTGACGAAGAGAAAGAACTGGATTATAATTTATGCAACCCTTGGTCCCCACGAGTGGCACGTTCCGGAATTCTCCACAACTCATAACAACATCCCGCACATCCATCCGGTATGACTGCCATCTGATGTCATAAGCGGTAAGAGACATAACCCTCTGAGTCCACTTATGAGTGCTCTGAGCATCCACAAAGGGCTCACTGGCTGGCAGAAGAGACATGAACCATCTGAGTAAGAGAGGTAGACAGCATCTGATAGCTCCACCCTTACGATGCCTACAGTGAATAGCATAATAAGTGTCAGCTAACAGAGTAGGAACTGGATTCCCTCCAATGAAGATACAGACCGCAGCATAGTCGACAAAATTGGGCATGCTCGGGAATAGGACGATCCCATAAATCATAACAGCAAGCTGGGCATGAAAAGCTTCCCAATTCCTCTTCTCTGCTTCACCTCTGGCAACTCTCAGCAGAAACTTCAACGGCAGACCCACGACATCCCCACTGGGCTTCCAGTTATCACAGACTTCTTTGACACTCAACTGGAGAGCTCTGGCAACAACTCTGAAATCAACTTCCTTCGGTACGTCCAAGAAAGGAACCTGATGCTGAATCGGAACACTCAACAGAATGGAAAACTCCTCAAGAGTGGGCGCCAACTGATAATCTTGAAAGGTGAAACAATGAAGCTCTGGGTCGTAGAACTGAAGAAGAGTCTGCAACGGCACCGGATTGACTACCATCTTCAACAGCGTCAGAATATCCCCATACTGGTCAACAAACCCCTTCTGGTTACCACTGGTTATCAGGCTACTCAACTCGATCAGAGGCGTCAAAGGCTCACGATGAAAGTTGTAGGAACAAGTCTTCCGCTTCGGCTCCGGGACTGTTGCCATCTCTATCAGTGGACAGGCTCTGGAATGTACCTGAGAAATGATATGCATGCAGAGATTAGTTTTTTTCCTTTTTTTTTTTTTTTACAATTCTTTTTTTTTTATTGCGTATTTTTTTTGAAAATAAACATGCTTCCGAACCAAAACACACCCACACTGGAAACCAGATGCCACTTGATGGACTTATACCGGACTCCAAGCACACAACAAGAGGATGTGGAATGCCAATCGCTGGTCTTACATCCATCTCCTGACACACACAACGACAAAGCCAAGACACAGGCGCCCGGAGAGATCAGCTCATCTCCTGCCTACGTACCTCATCTGGTATGAGGATCAGGGCGACGTAGTTCCCCTACGAAGGGACACAGGACTAGCCTAACCAGATAACAGAGGGAGACACAACTAGGGAGACTACGACTCGAGCCTAGATGTTATCATGCAAAATCATCCCTAAGTTAAGGTTTCTAGCTAACTTGCACATGGAGCAAGCTATCCTAAACATGACTTGCACAGGAAGCAAGCCAAACTAAACCTAACTTGCACAAGAAGCAAGCTAAAGCAAACACACAAGCACAAATAGCACACACTATATGCAATCAATGGGCTCAATCAAGGTTAGGTTTTAGTCGAGGGGTCATATCAACCTCAACAAACAAACCACTGTAACAGGGTAATGTTAGCTCTTAACCCTAACATTGAGAGTTAGGGTGAAGCTGATGAAAGGTGAGTGAAGATGAGACTTCACAGCTCTTATCCCTGGTCGGGGAGAGCTTAAGACAAGAATGTGTGGGTTCAGAAGGTGGGAACCCTTCTACACATATGACACTGACTCAATGTACAATGATCTTGGGTTAATATCTGCAATGCATCAACACAGTGGTGTGAGCAAAGCAGATGACACACAGAATAGCAGGGGATGGATTGCACATCCCTTGTATCTGCCAATGCCTCTTCTCTTAGGAGGTCTTTGGATATGTACAAGGACAAATGTAAACAAACACAAACATTGCCTCTTAAGGAGGACTTCAGACAGGTGCCTGGCCAAGTAACAGGCCAGGTCTTCCAGACTACATGGAGTTAGGATGTTATACCTCAATGCAAATGCTCTTAAGCAAAGCAAAGCAAGTTCTCAATGGAACTAAAGCAACTAAAGTACCTGAAAACAATCCAAGATAATCAGTACTTAGGCAAACCAAAACCAAACAGCAAATGGTTAACAATTAACTATACACAGACAAACACAAGCCAATGCACAAAGGTGCAAGCCACTAAGGCTCAAACTCAAGTATCAAACCCTGCAAAACAAAGTCAAAGTTAGCCATAGACAAGTCACAAGTCCACTCGAATGGAGGCATATCATCAAGCATAGACCATTTGTGCTATTAACCTGAAACACAACTCAAAAGTGAGAGCACAGACCACTAGTCCAAGACTAGGGTCAAAATGAGATCAAATCATCAAAACAGAACATGAAACTTATCCAAAATCAAGATCAAACAATTAAAAATCAAATCCAATTGGTCTCATGTTCATATCATTCATCATTATCATTTCATGATCAAAATAGCACAAAGCATGCAAATAGGAGCTTACAGAAGGCAACAGAATGATTCAACTTAAATCCGATCACAAACAATTCAAAAAATCCTCAAAATATTCATGATCAATCATCATGCATAACATGATAAGCACACCAAATTTCAGCTCATTTGGATCAAGGGAAGTAGGTCAATGAAAATCAAAAATTCAAAGCAAGTTCAAGCAAACTCATACAAAGCATCAAAACATGCATCAACTTCAATTAATCATAAAACAGAAACAACACATGATAAATGAATGGGACTAAAACCATGACAAACTTTAAGATGTGTACAATTCACATGCCAAATTTCAAGTCCATCCAATTAAGCATTAGAATTTCACAAATCAAATGAAATCATGTCTCACAAGAAGTCAACAATTGGTCAAACAGGGGAGAAATTACCAAACAAATAGGAAATGCATTCAAAAATTCCAGAAACAATTCACAAGCATTCTAAACACTCGCAAGTATCTTCATGCAAAAATCCAGACCATTTTGAGTTTAATAAGCATGGTAGCAAAAATCAACAAGTTGGACATGAATGGTGTGACACAAATTGTCACACCTCTATTCAAAAAATCATATCTCACCAACCAGCAATGATAAAATCATAAACTCTATACCAAAATCACCATGAACATGTCTAGTTTAAGCACAAAATATTTCAGCCTTATTGGATTAAACATCATCATTTCACAAGCAAAATGGCATAGCATACACAAATTGGACACACATGAACAAACCCTAGACATTTTAAAAATCTACACGTGCATAAATTCTGGAAAAAACACCATAAAAAACTAGAGATCATGACGAGCATTTCACAAAAAATCCCACATTATTTGGACAAATATTGAGTGACTTATGAATTTTCTAAAATTGAAGATCAAAATGAAATAAAAATTGAAAAAGGAAATGAAATAAAATGATTTAAATGTCTGCAGTGGCAAATTCGTAAATATATGGCCGCTTAAGTGAAACGCCGCGTTTCACTTAAGGGCGTGGCAAACTACGATTGGTGCATGGCCAATGAAACAGGAAACTCATGCAAAGCATGGCCAATCGCGATCTGGAAACGTACTGGCTAGGGTTTAGGAATGCGTTCATCATCGTTTTTTCCAGATTTTCCAGCAAGAACAAAGTTTCACAAAAATGGACAAATGGCATATCATTGTGTTCGTCTCAGCATGTACACTCACAATCCAACACTCATTAACCCTAATTCATGCTAAAATGGAAGAAACAAGCAACATAACATTTGACAACCAAACTTCATTTCAACATTTCTCTCTTAATACTCAATGATATTTCACGATTCAAAGCTCATTGAACTCAACATGGCAAGATCTATGAAATACATATCACAATTTTAACAATAGCAAGGTTCGAGTTCCTACCTGATTTGAAGAACAGGGATGGATTCGTGGTTCTTTGGCCGTGACAAGCTGAAACAGAAGCACCTTAAGGTTCCAGATGATGAATGGAGGAGTGTTGAAGGTTCAGTCGCTTTGATTTCAGCTCAAAAGCTCAACTACCATGGAAGAGCTTGATGTAACAGTGCTGGAAAACGGTTCAACAGCTGCGAAATTATGCTTGCAGAAGCTTCAAAAATGTTGGTAGATGATGGCATAAAGAACAAGGGCACGAGTTCTTTGGAGATTTTTCAGAAAAATCAAGATGAAGAAAATGAGAGAGTTTTCTTTCCAGATCTAGATCTGAGTTTGTTGTGAATGTTAAGTGTGTTTTCTGTTACCATTAACTATATGTACCAACTGTTAATGCATTTTGTTAATCAAACTTAAGCCAAGCCTTGGTAATTAGTGAAAATGAGCATTATGTGCAAATTGCTAAATCAACTCATTATGCATGGGGGTGCATGCTACAGTGCACGAAAATGGGCTTAGGCACACTCCAAATGTGGTTTTTGATCATTTGCAATTGGTAGAAAGTGTAGACAATGATTAATTTGAAAGTCAATTTTTCACCTCTCCCTTTTTAAATTCAAACCACTTGAAAAAGGCCATTTTGATTGGATGATTTTTGGTGAAATGTGATGAAGGATTTGGATAGAGCATGTCAAATGTGACTTGTAGCAAAAAAACTCACTCAAATTGGCCAAATGGTTTGAAAGTTATCTCACTTTGAAGTTCAAAAATTCTTGAGAATGATTTGATCATAACTTGCCAACCATAAATGAGAAATGAGTGTTCTTGGACTTTTTGGAAATGGGAGAACAAGATCTTCAACTTTCATGTTAGACAAAATTTCATTTGAAGCTTTTATGATGATGTAAATTTGAGGAGAAGGACTTTCCATTTTTGGCAGTTTCCAATTATAAGTCACCTGCTATTTTTGGAAACTTTTGATCTGACTTTATTTTCTCCAATCTTGATCTTTGAAATGTCAAATGAGACTTGTATGGACATGAATGAAGCCTTTCAAACCATCTCCCACCTTCAAATCCTTGATTTCAGGCACAGTTGACCACAGTTGACCACAATTGAATTTCTAGGGTTTCTGGTGGACTGAACAATGACTGATGACTTCTGAGCACCCAATCCTTGACGAAACCACTTCAAAAGGACCCCTAGGTCATGTGAACATGCTGGACCATCCCTAGGGCCTTTCTTCCTTGAGAAATGCATTTTCTTGCTTGTTTGACTGATTCTCCTGATCAGTTGACCTAATTTTGTCAGAGGACTTGCACTTGGGCAAAGGACAATGCAATGCTATGCAATGGACTATGTTATGTTAATGACCTAATATGAGAATGTATGTACAAAAGGTAGGTGCAAATTTGAGGTGCTACAGAGTAGTAGGGGGATTCCCCTGTACCAACAATCTAATCTCCTGCTGTCCCTGAGCCACTCCTTGGACCACTTCCATGAACTGATTCATGTGAATCCTCATCTCAGCGAGCTCTGCTTGTAAACCTTCCATTGTTCTCTGTTGATTCCTTCGGGTACCGTATCGGTGAATGCCTGAGTCATCTATCTTGCTAATGGAATACCAAACAAGATGAGAACACTACGGCGGTACCTGTTATACAAGACATGCTAATGAATATGCAAATGCAATGACATGTTTATCAATTTCAAAGGGTATTCTACCCCTTGATTCCAATCTCATATTAGATAAATAGTGTAAGGAAACCCCGACTAGAATCAAGAAGAAGATAGAAACCCCTAGGAATAGATAAACATGATGCATGCAATGCTTATGATTTAATTTTTATATCAGAGGAACTTTAGAGTCTTATTAGCAAATTTTGGAAATATTAAACGTTTATCACATACGGAAATATCACGTCAATTAATATTTGGAAATGTTTTTACACCAAAAAAGTACAGTCTTGGTAACCAAATACAATACAAGAGAGAAGGAAAATGAACATCCTATGGATCCCTAGAAGCAATCGTCCAAATCCCTCGAGACCGGAACATAAGCTGCACGAAGCCTTTTCACCTCCCTCTCATAGGCTGCCTCCATATCTGCCTTCTCTTTGGCGAGTCGATCATACTTCCTCTTCCAAAACTTGGAAGACTGAGGAAGTAGAGAAGTCAATGCGTCATCAGGATGATCAATAACCTGGTGCTCAAGGAACTCTATCAAAGCATCCTTCTCTCTGATCTGCTGAAGCAACTCCTCTCGTTCACGGATCCAAGCACGTGAACGGTCTTCGTCTCTCAACTCCTCTACTCCTTGGCTAGGGAGGGTTGAAGGCCCAGCCACAACCAAAGGTGTGGGTCTTGGATACTCATAAGGCATGAGGTACTCAGAAGCTCTCCTCCTAACCCAAGAGGTATAGGGTTCCAAAGCGATACAGTTCTTCAGACCTAGCACCTTCCTTCCTTTCTTATGGATCTTGCGCCAAGCGCGAACCATCCTGCCCTTCAAGCCTTGGGGATCTTTACCCTCCTGAAAGAACACACCCTCTAACAGAATGTTATTGGGTTTATCCTTTAGGGGGAACCCAAGCTGACGACGTGCCAAAATAGGGTTGTAGTTAATTCCACCGCATGTACCAAGAAGAGGTACATTGGAGAATTCACCACAAGAGTCGATAATCTGCACACCATCATATACACTGTTGTACCAAAAGATATCATCATTAGTGAGAGACATAAGTCTCGTGGACCACCGTAGACATCCTTTGTTCTCCTTGAAGGCGAGCGTCTGAGGCAAGTGCGAAATAAACCACTTGTACAACAAAGGCAAACAACACACAATGGCATTACCACCCTTTGCATTCCTCATATGCAAAGAGAAATAAGTGTCACCCAACAGAGTAGGAACGGGATTAAGAGTAAAGAAAAATCCTAATGGCGTTCACATCCATAAACTTGACGATGTTGGGGAATAACACTAGCCCATAGATGAGAAGTACAAATATGGCCTCAAAGGCGTCCTCACTCATGGCCTTCCCAAACATAATAGCTTGATCAATGAGGAAATCAGACAGGAGACCTTGAATTCCACCTTTAGTAGTCATATGAGCACCAATAATAGATTCATCTATACGCAATAGATCAGCAATCTCTTGAGAAGAAGGATCTCTCTCCAAGCCACTGAACGGCAACTGGTCTAGGATAGGTATGCCCACAAGATAGGCATACTCCTCAAGCGTGGGCAAAAGCTGGAAATCCGGAAAAGTGAAGCAACGGTACAAGGGATCATAGAACTGCACCAACACACTCATTAGACCTTCATCCACTTGAGTAGCCAGAATAGACAGAAGCTTCCCATGATGAGCCTTGAATTCCAAGGGACCTAATACATAGGATGTCAAACTCCTTAACTCTTTCAAGTCGGGTTGTCTGAAACTGTACTTCTTCGTATTCCTTCTTTGCTTATCCATGTCTGAAAATTTGCAAATAGACCTCTTAAGTTCCTTGAAAGTTTTCTCATTGTTGATGATATGGATGTGTATGAATGCATGAATGCATGGATGCAACAATCACACTCAAGGATCAAGCAAATCACACCACACAAAGGTCATGAGATGGATTATGGTGGATTATGGTTTACACCTTATCAACACTCAAGTCATCCTTAATATCAATCATCCATTTTGGTGGATTATGGTTTACACCTTATCAACACCCAAGTTCCATTGATATTAAGGATACCAAGAACGGATCAACCACGAATCAAGGGTTTGTTGCGAGACGCGAGCATGGAGTCTTGGTTAAGAACCACCCAAAGGGAGTGTACTATGGTTAAACCTGACAATCATGTTCTACAAGAGGTTCCCATAGTCATCATCCCATCCTTCGGATATTATCGGATAAACGACTACTCGTATTCCAAAAATATTCTCAAGAGAGACTCTTATGAGTGTAGTATCGCGTAACAATCGTATCAAATCTTACACTTGAACGATCTTCGCACTACGTCCTAAAAATAGGGCAAGATGGGCATGGTAAACTAAGGTCCTTGGCTTCTAAGGCATATATTGGAAAGAGTAATGCCTAACCACGACTACTCGTGTGATATTATTGATCCCAACATAACCTCCACCAAGTGAATGGGCTTGCAAGTCAACTTGCTAAGGAATAACTCCACACAAGTCAACAAGACTATGCCATTCTCCTATCCTAAGTGCACTCGAGTTTGGGTATATAAGTCATCTCACGAAGATCACCAAACATACAAGGAATTAATATTCAAACAATTCAATCATTACATACAATACAGTAATCCCAAATTGCATAAAAATATGTCACAAAGCAATGTACCATACAATACAACAAATATGAAAAGTAGGTAAAACCCACTAGGCAAATGGTATATCCCCAGCAGAGTCGCCACTTTTATGTAGCGGGGTATTCGTTACCATTTGAGATATTGACTAAATCCAAGGTAAACCATACAAGTTGAGTCGCCACCACACTTCTATTTATCCAAAGGAATTGTTAGAAAGCGAACAAAAACCTAAAAGTTTTATCGGATCAAAAACTAGTAAAAATGTCAGAGATCTAGGTAAGGGGGTTGGTTATGCAATGGGAAGGTTTTAAGCACCCAAAACATCCTAGGTACTCCTAGGGAGCCCTTTTCATAAGTGTTGTTCTAGTCTAAAGGGTGTAGGTATATCTAAAGTACTATTTACTAAAAGGAAGGTTAAAAGAAAATGACTCGCAAGGATGTCGCATCCACTTCCTACGTATCTCATCTGAGTATGAGAATCAGTCTTTGTAGCTCGACTACCTATGGGTTAAAGAGAAGTATGCTCGGTAAGACGTCGCGTCTTATGCCTACGTATCTCATTTGGAATGAGAATCAGAGCAAAATGTAGTTCGGCTAAATAGGGATTAAGGATTGCCATCTGAACATGGACTTACAAAAGAGGATACCAGCTGTGTCAAAGGAGGGTGGCCAGTGTGTTCAACGTCCTAGCAGTAGGTGTCGCAGCTCGCTGAATCAAGTCTTAGGTAGTTACCTCTTTGCAATAGAACGGACTGACATGCCACAAGATCGTAGACGCACAGAAGGTCTAAAAGTGGGGAAGCTCTACTCTAGAGTTGTCATGAAATATGTACCTATGTGTTAGGATTTACAAAGGGGAACATCTACCTAATGTTAGCATGCAAAGAATAAGGGAATTCTACCTATGTTATCATACAAAGGGTTCTACCTAATGGGTGCTACCTAAACGGAATAAGAGTCGATGGATGGAGCGCAAAGAGGAGTTACGGATAAGGGTAGATGGCGACGCCGGAGGCAATCGACTTGCAGGTAGATGGCGATGCCTGAGGCAATCGACTTACAAGAGGATGGATGAACACGTGCTGGTTCTGTTAAGTGTTGAAAATGATTACTCGACGTTGGATTGAGCTTTTGATCTTATTTTGAAATGGTTATCGGATGTTCGTTTTAATTCTTGTATTAACAGGTGACTAAAGAAATAAAGAAATAAATATTATACACTTTATGGGAGAGGGGTACATTTGTTATGAATGGGGATTGTTCATGGCAAACAAACAATAAGAATATATGCCTCATACATCCTACAAGTAGGCAACAGTTATCAATCAGATCGGATAAATAAACAATATATAATCAAACCAAAGGATCAAATAATGGAGCAATTAAAGAATGCATGGGAGTATGAACATGTTAAATAATCAAGCAATAGAAAGCATGAATGGGAGAAACAAGTATAAAAGATAACAGATGAATCAAACAGATGAAAATATGCACACGAAGGGTCCACTAAATAATTTAATCAGGAAATGAGGTAAGGACCAAATAAAATCAAGGTAAAAGGCCTCTAATACATGGCATATAAGATGAACAAGGGAGGATCAAAAGATCTCTTCAATTGCCATAAGAAATCCCTAAGTCAAACATCGATCATAAAGAAGTCAACTGGAAATTCAAGTCAACTTAAAAAATAACAAATAAATAGCAAATTAATCAAGAAAATTATGAAAAATTAAAAATGAGGTGGGGTCAAGACAACATCATCCCCCAAAATTAATTTAGATATAACGAAAATTGGTACATAAATTAATTAAAGTAAAACAGAAGTCAAATTAAAAGTCAACCAACCAAACTAGGTCAAAAATAAATCCAAAATAAGTTGAAAATGTGAAATAAAATTCCAAGAAAAGGTCAGGTTGACCATGAGACAGTGGCCAACCTTCATCCCAATAATCAAATGCTAACAATAATTTTAAGTCATAAAAATAAAATCAATAAAAAAAAAGTGTGTTAAAATGGACCATTTAGAATAAATAATTAAAATAAAATATTAATATTAAAAAATACGAAAATAAAAATTATATAAAATTAAATAAAACGTTAAGTAAAAGTGAAAAATATTTTTGGGTAATTTTATGGACGAAGAAAATATTTTAAATAAGAAAAAGAAATATGAAAATGGAAGGATTAATGGTGATGAACATGGTAAGCAAGCGTAGATATATCAAAACATGGCCATGGAAGAGATGATTACCTAATGGAAAATAGAAGTGGAATGGAATCTGATATGTGATTAAGCTTTGCCTCTTTGCCACAAAATTCCAATGCTTCTTTAGGGTTAGGGTTTCAGCTTCTTAAATAGGGTGGATTAGGTGTTCTTATGGGCTTTTTAATAAGTGATTTATCCATAAGAATAAAAGTGTGAAGTGAGGTGTAAAATGTTGTTATTTTGGGCCAAACTTAATGAATGGATGTCCAATGCATGGCCAAAAGTGGTGAAAAACATGACTGGTTTGTGCAGCATGCTTAGAAAATCTGATTGGGCCAGCCAGGCCCAAAATCTGCCTAGAAAATCAAGTCATGGTGCCCACTTTAAATGAATGTATCTCTCAAACCATGGATTCAAATGAGATGATTCTAAAAGGATGTAAAAAAGAACATGGCAAGGTACAATTGTTATGAAGAAAGTATTTTCAAATAATGCCTTGAAGTGCAATAAAACTGGCCAAGAAGTCTTGATAAATTTTGAAATAATTTCTAAGTGTCCTAAAAAAATGTCTAACTTTGACTAAGCATAACTTTCTCAATTATAATCCAAATGGAGCAAACTTTATATCTATAGAAAGCTTAGAACAAGAGGAATAACTTTCATGTTGGAGAAATTCTAAAATGGAGCTTTTATCTTGATGCAAAATGGGCTTAAAGTGAGTGCAATGATCGTGAAAACTTGCTCTAAATGGAAAGTCAACCATTTCCAAATTAAGTAATTTTTCCAATTCCTGATTAAATAATGAATCCATGATCCAACCTTGATCAAATTTCACATGTAGGATCCCCTAGGCATGGATTTTGAGATTCCCCTCTCAAAATGTCAGGAGTTGACTTTTCTGGCCCCACAGTTGACTTTTCCCAAACTGTCTGATTCCCGATTCCATTGATCAATTGAAGCACTTCTAGCTCAAATAAAGAGCTTATTTTTTGTATGTAGACCCTTGTGGACATATGGAGGGCCATGGAAAAGAGCTTCACCCAAAGAATCAGAAATAAATTAATTTTATACCAAACCCTAGTTTTAGGGCAAAATGATCAAGAACTGATTGCACTGATTGCCAATGGATCTTTCTGAGATAATTGTGAATCTTCCTAGGCCAAGATACCTATCTAATCATGACATTGATGAGCTCCTCTACTTCCAACCAAACATTTCCTGTTGCAGGTAGCCATGAAACCCTAATTTCTGATTAGATCCAGATGAACACTTTGATAGCTTTGAATCCTTCACTGATGTACTAAGGACCATAATAAGATACTTGGACCCACTGAGACCCTTGAGACTTGTATACTTAGAAAATGAAGTCCAATTCTCAATCTTGCTTTGTGAGGGCTCCTTCTGTTAAGGAGTGATCAATCAAAACCTGATCTCCATGTGACTAATGCACTATGCAATGAGTATGACAAGGGGAAAGCAGGATTTACAACTACCGGTTACTGGGCAGAAGACCGCAAAGAGGAGGAAACCCGTCATCGATTAAGATGGACATATCAAGGATTAACCCTCTGGGAATGAAATAGGGATTACAACTACCTTTTTACTAGGTAGAATACCTGTAGCGGTGTATTCGTTACTATATGATCTATTGATTAAATCATAAGCAAAGCATACAATGAATATAGAGTCGCCACCGCACTTTTATTTATCCTAAGGACTGGTTAAAAAGCGAACAAAAACCTAAGAAGTTTTACACGTAGAAAACCAATGAAAAAGATCAGAGATCGGGGTAAGGGGTAAATTACGCAATGGGAAGGTGTTAGGCACCCAATGCGTCCTAGGTACTCCTAGGGAGCCCTTTTCACACTTGTTGTTTGAAATTATTATTTGTTATGACATAAGTAATGTGCAAACATGATTGGGATGATGAGGGAAGAATGTACAAATTAATTATTTTTGTGTTCGAACGGATGAACCCGTTGCCTACGTACCTTCCATCAAAGGTAAGGATCAAAACGCCGTAGTTCGGCTAAAAATTTCCAAAAGTTAGTGGATTCAATTTTAAAACAAGAGCACTAAGGTCTTACGTTACCCACGGGAGAAAACTCAACCTTGTATGACAACTAGTCCACCATGTGAGAAAGGCTTCAACTTGCCAGAGAGGGGTTAACCCTATAATAGGCAAGGAAGACTTACAATTCATCTACTAAGGACAAATAGGTGAGATTAATATCAACCAACTAGGGTAAATCAAACCTATAGCTAATGTATGAAATCTTAACAAACATGGACAAAGCCACAAAATCATTTGAATGGGTGGAATTAATTGATTTGGGATTATTTACAAAATGTGGTCAAAGTATGATTAAAGTCAATTCAAAGAAGTATTTACAAAATGGAGTTTGGAAAATCATGGACTTAAGGTCCAAGTTTCTGATTTGGAAAGAAGGTGAGAATGTTTGCACAACACTTATTTCAAAGTTTTAAAACATGTGTGAAAAGTTTAGGACACAATGGGATGAATGGAATGGTGGGGTGAATGTAAAACTTCTTAGGAGGGTCCACCTCTTGAAATCATATAGAAGATGATTCAAGTGGGTCCTTAGGAATAGGCTACAAATGAGCAATAACATGAACATGGTAACAGATGAGATTAAATAAAAGCGGATACTGGATGCCACTCAATGGTCTTATACCTGTCTCCTAAAACAAGTAAGGATATCAGAAGCCACTCTATGGACTTACACTAATCTCCATCAGAATAAAACAAAAACAAACAAAACAGGGAAATCAACTGCCAATCCATTTGGACTTATGTTAACCTCCACAGTATGATCCTAGGAATACAAATGCCACATCACAGGGACTTACAATGAACCCTCACATACACAAATATGAATGCACTAGGCAATGGGTATGAGTGACCAATGAGGTCTTACACTCTACCCCTTCCATGTCATGGGAACAGATGCCAACTCACAGGGACTTATAACTGGTTCCTCAATGGGAAAACATCAATGTCACAAGGTATGAAATAATGGACATGCTACAAGGAGCAATGAATGATAGTAAATGCACTAAGGCATACAAGTAATCGTGCACAAATGAGTAATAAATCACAAATAATCAGATAGCACACTCTATAGCCAAACAAGGAGGCTCAATCAAAGGGTTTGACTATGAAAGTCCACTGTAATAGGTGAATGGCGCTCTTAACCTTGCCATTGAGGGGCTAAGGTGAAGCAGATGAAAGGATATGAGGGGTGTGCCTCATTGCTTCTATCTCAAGTCTGAGAGAGCATGTAAATATAAGAATGTGGGGGAGTTCAGAAAGATGGAACTCTTTCCCCAATATTAGACTCGATTGATCTTGGGTTGGGATCTCAATGCTACAACCATGAAATGGGAGCAAGGAGAAGACTCACAGAATAGTGGGGGATAGATTGCTTATCCCTACCTTCCACCAATTGCCTCAAATGAGGACTTTTCCTGCTTGGGACAAATATAAACATACACAATCAATGCCTCTTAAGGAGGACTTCAGACAATTTGCCCGGTCAAATAACAGACCGGGTCTCCAGACTACATGAAGAAGAAGGTTCTATACCTCAATGCCAATTGCTTATAAGCAAAGCAATGCAAGTTCTTAAGAGAACTGAGCAACTAAAGGGTACCTGGAAAAGTCAAAAAGAATCAGCATCCCATTCAAAATCAAACAACAATACAAGAATCAACAATGTACAATCATAATCAAACAATAATGTGCATAGCACAAAGCTCAATGTGAACCAACATCCTACAAAACAGCCACATTAGTTTACAAGTCAAGTAAGATAATCCCAAATATGAAACAATTCCTTTAATCATTACCTTCTTAACCTGAAAAGCCAAAAACAACTTCAAATGTAAGTAACAAGACCACTAGGACTAGCCTAGGGTCCAAAAGAAGAAAAAATCTTAAAACAGCAACCAATTCATGATCAAAGTCAAGATATTTCAATAACAAAGGGATCCCAATTGGTCCCATATCCAAACTATGCACACATCTCAATCTATGCAACATACGAGGCAAAGGAAGCAAACATGGATCATATAAGAGCAATCAGCAAGATCACATCCAAATAAAATGCAAAAATGGATCCAAAAATCCCACAAAAATTACATCCTAAACAGAGGACATTCAACAAGCTACATGTCAATTTTCAAGCAATTTGGATTAGTGGAACAATGGGAATTAATTAAACATGACAAGGCATGCAAAAATGCAATCAAATGAGGCCTAAAATTATACACCAACTTCAATTAGATGGTAAACAGTAATGGTACATGGGAAATTAGTAGGACCAAAGCCAAATGCTACATTAATGTGTTAGGAATTGTCCTATCAATTTTCATGGTCATTGGATAAAGTATGTGGATTTGGCAACATATAGACTAAAGGTTACACAAGTGAAGCTCTAAAAGACTAGGCTGCAAGGAAAAATACTAATCAAATCGAAAATGGATTGTAAAAATCCACAAAAATTCACAGGGGATGTTAACATGTCAAACAAGCTTCATGCAAAAATTCAAGGCCATTGGCCAGAGGGAAGCATGGTAAACAATTAGGGGAATATAGCCTATCAAACTATGTCACATTTTTACACATCCAAATTCAATAACTCACATATAACAAACCATAGGCCTAAAAATTACCAAACCTATGTCAAAAAATCCAGAAGGATGTCAAGAATCAATGTCTCAAATTTCACTTAATTTGGATATAGTATGGTGATTATAGAATTGAAATGGTACAATATGTGGAAATAGCATACATCAAAACATCTCTATGGCTATTTAAATTTTTTACCAAGCACATATTTATTTTTGATTTTTATAAAATAGTAGAGAAAAAAATATGATCAACAAAAAAAATCCCTGCATTTTCTGGATTATTTTTGAATATTATATGATTTTTCTAAGATTTTAAATATTTATTTAATATTTATTTAGAATTAAATTGGATTTATTTAATTAATTATGAAGCCAATGGCATAATTGTAATTCTTAAACCAATGCCTAAAGCGCTGCCGTTTCAATTAGAGGGAACGGACGGTGGTGATTGCATCTGGGAAGGAAAACACGGAAACGCCAAGCAAACGGACGGATACAAGATCTATGAAGCTTTTTCTGCAGATTCTTCAAGAACTTCAACAAGTTCTTCGTGTTCATCGCCTGCGTTTCTAGGTTTTGGCCAAATCCTAACGAAAATTCACGAATCGCACACCGTTCGAACCGGCTTGGCATCAGGAACAAGAATCTATAATCAATTTTGTCTATCAATTATTATACAGGACGAATCGAAGGAAAAGAAAAAATGGCGATGAAACCTAAATCTCGGATAACTCAACCAATTTCCAACAATTCCTAATTCTACCAGCTGATATATAATCTACGATGAACATACTACAGAACTCCTAACAAAATCGAAGCATCTACGAGTTTTGATTTCCAACCTTCTGAAGCTAGCAGTACTGAATCGCAATGAATTGAGCTTCGATTTAGCGGAACAGATCGCGTGTGATGATCAAGGAGTCGTGTAGTGAGGTTCTGGTAGCTCGACGGTGCAGGGATTGACACGAATCACCGACTGTCATGGAAGAAGAAGATTTCGCAGCAGCTCAATCTTGTCACCGTTTCCTCCAATCTTGATCAACAGAAACTCTCTTCCACCTGCAAATTGAGAATCAACAGCAAAAAAGTGCACAGAACCAATGGATTCTTGATGAATTTGAGCAAGAGTGTGTAGAGCAAAAAATGAGAGAGAAGAGAAAATTGGTTTTCAATTCTGTTATGGTTTTTGTGAGAGTGTGATTGCAGAAAAAATGATTAGCCAAAAAAAGTTTCTGTTAGATTTCCCTTTATATATAGAAGCACTAATCCAATTATAATTGTAATTAAGCAAAAAACTAATGATTAGTGAATGAAGCCTTATGTGCAATTTGGATTTTTTTTGCCTTTGATACTTAGAAGTAATTTCTGCAGAATTTTCCCAATTGGAACAAGTTGCAAAAATCATTTTGAAGCTGATTGCATAGGCATTATTTCCCAATTCCTCATATTTTCAAATTTGGACCATTTTGCCCCTCTCTTTAATTAGTTCACTTCAAAAATGGCCTTTTGCATTGAGCCTTTTCCAAGAAATCCAATTATGCAACTTTGAAGTACACATTAAATGGAGTTTGTGCATATAAAGAACTTGCAATTTGGATAAACCATGTGGTAGTTATGCCCTCCTGATTACGGGTCTTTTTTGAAATTCATCTGATCATATCTTGCAAACCACACATTGGATTTTTGAGTTCTTGGACTTTTTGGAAAGGTGAGATCAAGATCTTCAACTTTCATGTTGGACAAATTTTGATTTGAAGCTTGTATCATGATGTAAGTTGAGGATCAAGAAGTTTCCATTTTTGGCAGTTGAAATTACATGTCCACTTGCCATTTTGGGAAACTTTCTGTCTGACTTCAATTCCTTCAACCTCGGTCTTTGAAATGCCGAATGAAATTTATATAGACATGAATGAGATCTTTCTAACCAATTCCAATCATCAAATCACTGATTAAATCCACAGTTGACCACAGTTGACTTTTGTTGACTTTTGTTGACTGGGCCATGTTCTGATGAATTGCAAGCCTCTTTCAATTGAGATCTTGATTCCAAATGACATCCCAAGTTATATGAACTCTTTATTATTGATCATGGTGTCCAAATTCTTCAAGAATGGTCACCATCTATTGCTCAAGGCCTGATTTGACTGATTTGACTGATTTGCTTCAGCTGCAAGCAACATGGTTAGATGACAATATTTTTGTACTCTTGGTTAGTGAACATATGAAAAGCAATGATATACAAGTGCAATACATGCTTGGTGATCAAGACTCACACTCACAAGGTATCCCACCCACTAGGAGGGCAGCTAAGGTATGCACTGATCCTTGAGGCCATGATATGATATGATATGGACCATGAGGGATCTTAGGGCCAAAATTGGGGTCTTACAATACCAAAACGAGAATATCTGTCATCGGTTAAGATGATCATATCAAGGATAGACTCAAGGCAGGGGAAGAAAATATTCGTCATCGGTTAGGATGAACATATAAAGGATAGACTTCCTGGGGAAACGTGAAAACGAATCCGCAAGGGAGAATAAAGGAAATAAATTACTTTTATCAGGTATCATGCAAGAGTAAAATATTCGCAAATCGAGAAGAATATTACCAGTTACTGGGTAATAGACTCTCAGGGGACCCAAAAACATCTATCTAGGCAAGATCTAGAAAGAAAAGGTAAATCAAAGACTCAACCCAATGAGGATATAACTCAGGGGGAGTGATTCCATCCAGATAATCAACTGGGAAGGAAGCTGAACTAATAATCATCCACGAGGCAATGACTTAGTGGGGAATGAGAAAGGTTAAATTCTTTCTGCTTAAGGGGGTTGACACTCTATAATTGAAAAAGGACAAACACACCGAATATGCGCGGGGGGGATACCACCATAGCAGAGGATTAGAGAAATAATGAATCACAAAGTACAATAATGTAATAACGAAATGTATGCATGTATATGTATATGTATATATGATGATTATGCTGACAAAACGATCACAAAGGATAAAAACGTCACCGATCTGAATCATCAATACAACATTCAACCAATCTCAACAGGAGGGAATCAACTAGAGAAACATAGGTAAAGGATGAACGCGAATTATCCATCTCAAAGGCTCAACCCTGGTTGGGGAAAAGGGAAAGATTTGTCGAGGATCTGCACCATCAACTCTGCGGGGAATTTTAGGTCAACACCATATCAAATGGCAGACAACCTTGAAGAGGATCAAAAATATTACTCAAGAATCAGTGCTAACTGAAATCCGCCGGCGACTCGAGGGGAAACAAAATCTGTGTTGGATCTATGCAAACTGCTGAGAAAATGCACCTGTAAATCAAAGGAGGCATTTATAAACTCAGCTAGGGGAACTAACAAAAACTCGGCGGGTGATATCGCGAAAACGTATCTTATTTTTGGCTTCATATGCATTGATTTTTACCTGATTAACACTTATTATTACGCAATATTTTACGTTTATTGCAGGTATTTATCGAATGAAAGGTTTACACCAAGGAAAGTGGAAAATGGCAAAAAGGAAATAAAAAGAGAAGAAAATGGAGAAAAATAGAGATAATGGGCCACCACACCAAATGGGCTTGTGGCACCCATCACCTAGATGTGTGGCGCACGCCACATGATCCAAAGGAGGTGGTGGCGCCCGCCACCAAGCATGAAGAATTGTGGCGCTTAGCCCTATAATTGTGGCGCTCGCCACGGAGTCAAAGAATAGGGTTGTCGCAACCGCCACAACCTAGTCTTCCCTACTTTTCCTCCATGATTCCAGCCACAAATCCACTCACCTTCGGCTAATAATTAGGGATGTGCAAAACATATAAAAAGGGAAGTTTCTACACGCCTGTCTCTCTCTCTTCTTCCAGTTTTCAATCTACGCTTAATTTTTAGTCAGATTCTTTTTGGTTAGTTTTTCTAGGCCATTTTTCTTACTTGGTAAAAGTGATAGTTTCTCCATATCGGGGACAATTGCAATTTATTTTATGCACTGGAATTCAATTGTAATGGTTACTCATTGCCAAAGCCTGTCGATATTATTTTAATTGAAGAATCAAGATTGAGTTCCAGTTCTCAAATCGTAATCCAGGTTTTATTTTGATTGCTATTTTATTTATTTATGCCTTATTGTATGTTTGATTTTCCAAATACCATGTCTGTTACCGGATCCATGTCCGGCTAAACCCTTAGGTATCGGTATGTAAAGACCATCGAAACGACGAGATTCATAAACAATAAGGTTACGATCAACAAGAACGAGAGGTTGAGATTTTAACTAGATAGCTGAAACTAGGCATTAATCCTAAACACAACGAGAGCGCTTTAGGATTAATTTGACTTTACTCATATTAAAAAATTATTTTTAAATTCAAAATGAGACCGCGAGAGCCAAGCATTCAGGTTTAGGAGTATGGTCAGAGTCAATAAAAACGAGAGTGTGAAACTAGTCCTTTCTATAAATAATTTCTATTGAAGAATATTTTGACCAAATAAGATTACACCAACTATCTATCAAATCCCCGAAGTTTGATGCGTTACATACCGATATCCCTTTATCATATATCTTTATTAATCTTTTATTTATGTTATAGTTATTTCTCTTCATCCCTCCAATATTAGAACGAACATCAACCTTAGATTTACATAGTAACATTAGATAATGATACGTTCGATTATTAGTCGTTATGGGTTCGATAATATTTAAAACTACGTGATAGGACTGTGCACTTGCAGTCACGATTCCCAAAGACTTACTAATTCATGATCAAGTTTTTGGCGTCTGTTGCTGGGGACTAATTTAGTCGATATCGTAACTCCAGTGTTACCCAGTATAGACTAAGGCACTCTTTTCTCTATTATTATGTATCACCCATTTTTTCTCTATGTTTATCACTCCCAGTATTTTGAGGAATCGCAAGATTCCTATAAATCCAACCTGGAAATATTAATGGAAGATTTCATTAAGATGCAAACTCACTCTAGGATAGAATCTATGATGGAACACTTTGTGGCTACACAAATTCTTCAGAATGAAGAATTTAGAAAACAAAGTATTTATACCAATGAAACCCTTACGTAACCGAACATTGTGGTCGAGTCCTTCGTCACTCACAACGGGGCATTGGAGACTCAAATCTCCCTGCTTGCACAGACATCTCTAGGACCATTCCCAGAGAAACATGCAGGTGTTGTAACAATCACCAATGAAAAATTTACCGAAAATCCTAAGGAGAGTGATATTGAGGAGGGTTCAGGTGAGAAAAGAGTAGAGATTGAGAAAGATCCGCCGACACCACCCGAAAGGGAGGTTGTGAAAGAGGTAGAGAAGGAAGAACTATGTGTTGTTCCTCCTCCCTATAAGAAGAGAAAGATCTGAAGAGCTATCGGAAAATATCCGAAAGATATGAAGAGCTATCGGAAAATATCCACACCAATGCACCTTTATTTGAGACCCTGAACAAGAAGAGAAAATTAGAATACGATGAAACTAGGGAACTCATTATTATTAAAAGGGGCAAACCAGACTTTGAGGTGGTGGATGTAAAAATAGAACCTAAACCTGAAAAGGTAGCTCTCAAGATAGAGCCAGAACCACCACCACAAGTTCAGAAGGATAAACTACCTCGCAGAAGAAAAAGATGAAAAGGTGAGGGATATGAGAGATGGATTGATAAGTGCCCATGGAAATCGAGGATAATTAAAAGTTTGACCGAGGATTCATTCTCGAAAGAACCATCATGAGTACTTACACTCCTGAGTCGCCGCGCTATCGACGCATAGCAAATATTTCCTGTTTTATTAATCTCATTTTTTATCTATCCATTTTTTTCTTCTTTCTTCTCTTTCATAAAGTCAATCAGTATTTTTCTTTATTATTAACCATTACTTACTTAATGCAAGTATCTACTTAAATTTATCTAGCCACTGACCATCACAATGCAACAAGTAAATTACATGGATATAGTCTTTAGAGGCATAGCTCAAAGGAGACGTTTTGAGGCTCTAGCTCAGAGAGAAATGGCACTACCCATATACCCAGATGGACGTACTATGACCAAGTTAGGTATAAGAGACAGTATCATGTTCCTAATTAACAAAATTGGCTAGGATACCCTTGCTATCAAAAGAAACTTTAGTTCCTACAGTAGGTCAACTTTAGAATTCCTAAGCTCCCTAGTTTACCTGCCAAACCATGGTATGAGATTTAACAAAGTCCTCATCACCTTTAGGTTGTTCTATAATGACTACAAATACACTCATAGAGAAATATCCAAACTCCTAGGATGCCCTAATTGTCTTGATACCTTTACTATTACCCAGGAAGACAAACTTATAGACCTTGAATTAGATCACTTTTGGGGTAGCATCACAAGAAACGACCATCCCGAGCCGGATATTATGCATTCTGAAAACATCCATACCCCTTCCATTCATTACTTTCATAAGATCCTAGCTCACACTTTATTGGAAAGGAACAGAACAAAACCTTCGTGTCCAAGGACGAACTCTTTATAATGTATTATGGATCACAGACCCGACCTCTTAATGCCGCTACATTTATGATAACTAATTTGAACCATATAGCACAGGATTACTATATACCAATATCAATGGGAGGATTGGTGACCATGATAGCAAATGCCATCGAACTGAGACAACCACTTATCAAGCTCAACCCTTTTAGGGGGGATATGACCAATGAGTATTGGATTTTGTTTCAACACCGGTATCATTAGGAACCTAGGACCGGATGTGTTTGAATTTCTAATTAACCGCCAAGTAGTACACATATTTACCCTGCCAGATAATAGGACGAGTGTACATGATAGGAACAATTGGCTCTATGATTTGGATGGACCACCAGATGCACCACCTTCTCCTCCAGAGACACCCCAAATCTACGACCACTATGACACTTATCTCTCTAACGCTGAATCACACGCCCCAGTTATACCTGCTGCACCTCTCACCGATCATGATGCTGCCATCGAAGTTGTTCAGACAAACGTCGCCAATCTGAGAGGCGAGCTAAGCACCTTGCGCATGGAATTCCACGGCTTTATGGATGTACTGACAGATAACTTGGATCATATTTACCAGCACTTCTACTCGTTTGCTCCTCCTACATGCAGTCGCCGTAATGGCTAATTTATTTGAATATTACCGATTCACTGACATTTATTTTATCTTCTTGTTTGGAATTTTATTATTGTTTTTACACATTGGGAATTTATTTAATTACTTCATTTCTTTTTATTCCAATAGACGAATTATATCATCTTTTCCCGTCTACCCCGTTCTTTTATTTTGCAATCTTGCGTTTTAATATCATTTTACCGTATCTTGTTTCTCATTCATACCTATATATTATGTTGGTTTTCTTCTACCTAATTATACAACCACTATTTAATATCGGTCAATCAAAATTCAAATGGAAAAATTATGGTCAAAACCATAAAAAGGTTCACACATGGGAAAACACAACACTGTATGTGGCACCTGCCACACACAGGTTGTGGCGCCCATGTGAAGACTGTGGCGCCCACCACAAGTCCCTAGTGGCGCCCGCCACACACATAAAAAGTGGCGCCAGCCACTACACTAACATTCACATGCACGATGTTGGACTAATGTCACATGATTGCTTTATTTTCCTTGTCCCTTGTATGCTGGACACTCTATTAAAACTCTTCAACCACTATCACATCCTTTGACCACGACATTGAAGACCTTAAATAAAATTTATTTCATCCATCAATTCCCAACAACAACAACCTCTATATAAACCACCAACATAATCTCACAAAATCACACCTCTTAATTATATGCTAGACACTTTAAATTTATATTATTTCCTATCTCTTAAGGACCCTGTCTATGCTCAATTAACACTAGAACTTCTAAATGCGTTAAGTTTTAGTCCCACACCCAACACAAATTGTTTCAGTGGGACTGTCCAGTTTCGTTTGTTCAACATTGAATATGCTCTTACATTTTTCAAACTTGCGGACCTGCTACAATTTCCCCATGGGGACAAAGTAGTAAGTGAGGTCCCAGATATTTAGGGTTGGGAACATGCCTTTCAACCATTTTGGAGGGCAATAACAAGTACAGTAACCCATAGTTTTGAGGGAAACATAGCCACTTTAATTCACAACCCGACTATTCGATATTTCCGCCAAATATTGGCGTCCACCATTTTTGGTCGAGCAAATTCTAACAAGGTGAACGAAAAAGAACTCTTTTATTTGTTTGCCACATTTTTGCCACAAAAGGTTAATACCGTCCCATTTATGCTATCTCACATGCAGGCCATTGTCAATGCGAAGCGAGGGCCGATTATTTTTGGAGGTTTAATAACCTCCATAGCCAGAGTCCTAGGACTCGAAGAAAAATTCTCCAGGCTAACCCCGCTCCCGCATCATGCCATTGACATAGACATGGAAAGAAGCATGAACTTAATAAAATGAAGGCCAGACGAAAAATTCAATTTAATAATTGCAAATAATGTCTTACAAGATTTCATCCTCCCAAATCCAAATCGCACAGATGTGCGTAACCCGGATAATTATTGTTATACAAATGATCTGGTGCCTAACCAAGTCCCCGCACACATTCCTGAGAATGTAGCTGGTGGCGGGGACACCGATGAGGATCATATTCCGGAGAAAACTGCTCCATCTACTAACCCACATGCCACACACATGTCATTTGATGTCGAGTCAAGTTAAATATCAATGTGATTTTGGGCTTCATATGCATTGATTTTTACTTGATTAACACTTATTATTACGCAGTACTTTACGTTTATTGCAGGTATTTATCAAATGAAAGGTTTACAACAAGGAAAGTGGAAAATAGCAAAAAGGAAAGAAAAAGAGAAGAAAATGGAGAAAAATAGAGATAATGGGCCACCACACTAAATGGGCTTGCGGCGCCATCACCTAGATGTGTGGCGCCCGCACATGAACCAAAGGAGGTGGTGGCGCCCGCCACCAAGCATGAAGAATTGTGGCGCTTAGCCCTATAATTGTGGCGCTCGCCACGGAATCAAAGAATAGGGTTGTGGCAACCGCCACAACCTAGTCTTCCCTACTTTTCCTCCATGATTCTAGCCACAAATCCACTCACCTTCGACTATAAATTAGGGATATGGAAAATATATAAAGAGGGCAGTTTCTACACGCCTGTCTCTCTCTCTTCTTCGAGTTTTCAATCTACGCTTAATTTTTAGTCAGATTCTTTTTGGTTAGTTTTTCTATGCCATTTTTCTTACTTTGTAAAAGTGATAATTTCTACATATCGGGGACTATTGCAATTTATTTTACGCATTTGAATTCAATTGTAACGGTTACTCAATTTTAAAGCCTGCCGAGATTATTTTAATTGAAGAATCAAGATTCAGTTCCAGTTCTCTAATCGAAATCCAGGGTTTATTTGATTTCTATTTTATTTATTTATGTCTTATTGTATGTTTGATTTTCACAATACCATGTCTTTTACCAGATCGATGTCCAGCTAAACCCTTAGGTATTGGTATGTAAAGACCGTCGAAACGACGGGATTCGTATATTATTGGTGTTAGTTTTTATAAAACTTAGTTTTCTGGTTTTTACTTTCTTATTTTAATCAAACTGTTTTTCGTACAAGAGTACAAAACAAACTAAGGTTACAGTCAACAAGAAAGAGAGTTTGAGATTTTAACCAGATAGGTGAAACTAGGCATTAATCCTAAACACAACGAGAGCGCTTTAGGATTACTTAGACTTTATTCATGTTAAAAAATTACTTTTAAATTCAAAATGAGACCGCGAGAGCCAAGCATTCTGGTTTAGGAGTATGGTCAGAGTCAATAAAAACGAGAGTGTGAGACTAATTCCTTTCTATAAATAATTTCTACTGAAGAATATTTTGACCAATAAGATTACACCAGCTATCTATCGAATTCTCGAAGTTTGATGTGTTACCTACCAATATCCGTTTATCATATATCTTTATTAATCTTCTATTTACGTTATAGTTATTTCTCTTCATCCCTCCAATCTTAAAACGATCATCAGCCTTCGATTTACATAGTAACATTAGATAACGAAACGTTCGATTATTAGTTCTTGTGGGTTCGATAATCTTTAAAACTACGCGATAGGCTATGCCTTTAGTTTCTTCTCCACTTCTGCAGCAATTGTGTCTTCGATTCTTATTTTATTGGTTTCAAGCTTCAGATTAATAGTTCCTTCAAATTTTCTTGAACACCTATCATATAACTCCAAGTGCTCATTTGTAGCTATTGCTTTAATGATCTTTTTAATACATGTGGTTTTTGAAAAGTTTGATAAGCCATCAGCTGCTGTATGAATCAATTGTTTAGTTTTCAGTCGAAGACCATTAACAAACATCAACATTTTCTCTATCTAATCCAACTTGTGTGTAGGACAAGCAACAAGTATCTATTGAATCGTTTGTATGAATCACCATGTGATTCTCCTTCTTTTTGTTTGAAGTTCATGATACTGTATCTTTTCCTGAGGAAAATTGAAGATGGAAAATACTCATTTAGAAAAGCGGTTTCCATTTGTTCCCAGGTGGTAGTACTCCCAGTAGGTAATGAGTAGAACCATTCTTCTGCATCTTTGGATATGGTGAACGGGAACATTCGTAGCTTCTTTTCCTCTTTCGCGTGTTCCTCTATTTTGAGAGTGGTGCTCATAGTTAGAAACCTTTATAAATGCTTGTTAGCATCTTCGTTGATCTTTCCAGAAAAAGGTTTCCTCTCAAGTTGATTAATAGTGTTGGGATATACCTGAAAGTTTGACACATTTACCGGTTGGCTTACAATAGTTAGCCTACCGCACAGTGTATTTGTCATCCCATTGTCACCTAACAGTCTTTCCGATGGTGGTTGATTTTCACCCATCATTTCGGCCTCTCTTTTTGGCTTTTTTTTTCCGACTCTGAATTTGGATCTGAATGAACGGTAGGTTGTTCTTGCCCGGTTCTAACTTTGCTAATCTATATTTTCTATGTCTTACACGCAAAGTTCTTTCTATTTCTGCGTTAAAAGGAAATCCAGCTGAGGTCTTACCTCGCATAAAATATCAAAGGCAAATTATTTGATAAAATTAGAAAATAAATTAAATGACAGAAATAAAATTTTAGTTGCAGAGCAACAAAATTTTAATTGAACTAAATTTAAACTCTATATTTTGGTAGTCCTCGGCAACAGCGCAAAAAACATGTTCGGAAAAATAGCAAGTGTACTATATTTCCTATATAGTAATAATGGGGAAAGTTCCCCGAATGTCGATCTCAAGGAGCGCTCGCAAATGTTTAGTTAGAATTGTTGTTCAATTAAACAAAAACTTGTGTTGGGATTTTTATATTCAAATTTATAAAAGTAATTGTAAATAAAATAAATAATATTGTAAAAGGGTTTTCAAGGTAAAGGAACATGCCAGGGAAGGTGTGTAATTTGTCCAATAATAACACTGAGTCATTATTGCATCACAAATATCAATTAATTACTATCAGTTCTCAAGGGTATTTCCTCCCAAGGTCTTGCTAAGAAAACATTTAATCATTCAGCCCTAATCTCTATAGCCATAGAAAATTACTGGTGAAATTAAGCCTTAATATATTGAGAAAAATCTGGTTCATACATGGTATCCCTAGTCCAAGGTGATATCTACTACAGAATAATCTTATGAAAGCATTATCAATGGAGGTCCAGCCTAATTGGTAATTATACAACAATCTCAATTGTTCCGAAAGAGAAAGCATTAAACACATCAAAAGATTACGGTAATTTTGAAAAACAAGATTGTCATTGCAAATGTAAACTCAAAGTCATTATAGATTCAAATAAGGGACACCCCCTAGCACTGGAGGGTTTAACTACTCATAATATTCAAGCAAATTAAAATACAAAACGGAGACATTACAAGTAGTCAAATGAACATTGATCTTCAATTTCTTCCCCTCATGAAAGATTGTGTTTCTCCTAAAACCTTGATTTCTCTATTTCAGAATCGTATTAATTCTTGTTCTATGGCAAGGTCCCTTTCTTCTTTGAATATTTTCCCTCTTATAGAAAATTTTCTTCTTTCCTCAAACAGATCCTCAAAAGTCCATCACATTTGCCTTACAATTGACCAAACTAACCCTCACTTAGGAATGATGCAGAAAGGTCAAAATTGGACTTTTTCCACGCATGTCTGCTATGGACCGTAGCCTGTTCTACGGGTAGCCATAACATACCACTATTTTAGAAGTCTGGTTATAGGTCCCCTGCTACGGTCTGTAGCATGTGCTACGGGTGGCCGTAGCAGGCCACTATTTTGCTGAAAGTTCTCTGTGTCTTCAGGGCTCCCTGCTACAGCCAGTAGCAGGTGCTACGAGTGGCCGTAGTAGGCCTACTGGACCGTGAAATCTTCTTTCCGATTCTGTTTGCTTCTACTTGGTTTTTTACATTCGACCCAGCTTGATTACCTACTTGAACCTGAAACGCAGAACATGCACACACCCAAAGTAATACAAATTACCTGGATTCTTTCCGAATAAGTGACAAAATACATAACATAAATGGTGACTGATCGCATGTGCCTACGTATCCTTATAAGGATAGAATCAGAGAAACCGTAGTTCACCTTACTAAGTGTGAAAGAACACTTGATAGTGATCAAGGTTCCAAAGGGGGGAGTAAGTTATCATAACAAACACACTTACAAGAGTTACAAACTCTTATTTAAATCTAAGTTTAAAGTGAAAATGACTCTAACAAGGTCAAATGGGAACTATAGATTGCTAAACTGCCTATGACGTTAAGTCAATAAAGAGTTCTTTCCATTGGATTTGGGCAAAAAGATAAACAAACGATAAGCAAGATGTTCAAGCATGACATCTACAAAGATAAGCAAATGATAAAAAAAGATGTCCAAGCATGACATCAAAGGTAAACAAATGGTAAAGAAAGATATTCAAGCACGACATCCACAAAGATAAGCAAATGAAGAAGATGTTCAACCATGACATCAATAAATATAAGCACATGATAAAGGAGATGTTCAAGCATGACATCAAAGGTAAACAAATGGTAAAGAAAAATGTTCAAGCATGACATCCATAAAGATAAACAAATGAAGAAGATGTTCAAGCATGAAATAAACAAAGATAAGCACATGATAAAGAAGATGTTCAAGCATGACATCAAAGGTAAACAAATGCTAAATAAAGATGTTCAAGCGTGACATCCACAAAAATAATCAAATGAAGAAATAAGATGTTCAAGCATGACATCAACAATGATAAACAAATAGTAAAGAAGATGTTCAAGCATGACATCAACAAGGACAAACAAGGATGAAGAAGATGTTCAAGCATGACATCCAACAAGGTAAACACATGATAAAGAAGATGTTCAAGCATGACATCAACAAAGATAAACAAATGGTAAAGAAGATGTTCAAGCATGACATCAACAAGGACAAACAAGGATGAAGAAGATGTTCAAGCATGACATTCACAAAGGTAAAAACATGATAAAGAAGATTTTCAAGCATGACATCAACAAAGATAAACAAATGGTAAAGAATATGTTCAAGCATGACATCAACAAGGGAAAACAATGATGAAGAAGATGTTCAAGCATGACATCCACAAAGGTAAACACCTGATAAAGAAGATTTTCATGCATGACATCAACAAAGATAAACAAATGGTAAAGAAGATGTTCAAGCATGATATCAACAAGGACAAACAAGGATGAAGAAGATGTTTAAGCATGACATTCACAAAGTTAACACATGATAAAGAAGATATTCAGGCATGACATCTACAAAGATAATAAAATGAATAAGATGTTCATACATGACATTAATACAAAGATATAGAAGCATGATCATAACAATATCAAGCATGGTATGTAAACACATATGTACAACATATGAACATGAACAAAGGTACAACAACATCAATCAAAGATGTATAAAGTTAACATGAATATGAATGACATGGATGTGTCATCATGAAGAAACAAATATGAATGACATAACAATGCATTAACATGTATACGGATGTCATAATAAGTATGAATGAACATGTATATGCATGAAGTAAGACATGGTTTAGACATAACATCAACTAAATCATGTAAACAAGTGAAGGTATTCAAGACATGCATGTTAAGGTTCAATATAATCACAATCAAAGGTTCAACATCATACAAAAGGTTTGAACATGTAAGCATACAAGTCATAAAAAGACATGTTATCACAAGTTTAAAGCATTCACAAACACATAAACAAAGAAAAACACAAGGGCACACATGCACACAAAGGTTCAACAAGACACGAAATAATGACATATGAATCATGGATTAATGGAGAAATAAACACACAAAAGTTCAAGGCATAATAACAATGTTCAAAGAACATAAACATGTAAACATACATTAAAGTAAGTCAAAATTAGGTCAAAACCAAGAGGCACATATTAATAACATCAAACAAAGTTCATATATGATGCACAACATTCATATAAGTCATGGTGATCAAGAAAAATTAAAGTATCAACCAAAGAAGGTCATTTGAAACCCTAAAACAATCCTAAAAATGTACCAACTCTAGACAAGCATAAGTATGTGAAAAATAAATTAATTATGGAATTTCTTTTTCTCATCATAAAATATACAAAATTATGAACACATATCAAAAAGCATGGCTCAAAAAGGCTTAGGGATCATCAAGTTATGAGCCTTTGAAGTTATAAAAAACAACAAAACCAAATAGGCAAAAAATACAATGAATAAAATGGGTCTAGGGCGAGGGGGGTTCGAACCCTAGACCTTGCACACACACAAAGCCTTAAAACAT
The DNA here is from genome assembly GCF_024323335.1 of Lathyrus oleraceus. Lineage (NCBI taxonomy): Eukaryota > Viridiplantae > Streptophyta > Magnoliopsida > Fabales > Fabaceae > Lathyrus > Lathyrus oleraceus. The sequence continues at coordinate 315,121,934 of NC_066582.1, forward strand.
GCGCTCTAACCACTGGGGTGGTGACACGTCCATTGAACAAAATGCAAACAATTAATTATATGATAAAATAAGTTTCATAAATTCAAAAACACGCGCCACCCCTATCTTCTTCAACCTCACGACCACACTTCAATGGCCAAAACTCAACTTGCTCATTTCTCAACCAAATGTAATAAAGTAAACATGAAAGTTGATTGAAATTTAACAAGGAATTTAATGGTATAATTTAATTAAACTGAAACTCAAAGAATAAGAAAAACGATCCTAAAAAACAGAAATCAAACCTAGATATTCACTCATGCCAAACTTCACATACACACATGATAAATTGCAATTGACCTAGGGTCCATAATCAGCACATAAAATGCTACATTTTTGCTTCAGAAACCAAACATTAATGATACGTGTATGAATGACTTCCAAAACAAGAAAATCTTACCTATTGGAGCAAGGTCCAATGCCTCTTTTACTGATTTCAGAAGCAAACAAATGATCCCTTAGCACCTTTGATCTTTCCTGAAGTTGTAGGTGTCGTTGGTTTGTTCTGAAATGGCTTGAACTGTTCTATCCAAATCAAAATGCAAGTGACTGATTTTTGAAATGGATGTGGTGTTTAGGGTGTTACAGTTGTGTTTTAATGGTTTAAACAACTCCTATTTGATATTTAGAAGATGTTTGGGTGGTTGGTTTGAATAATTTTCAATAGAAATGGGATTTGGAAGTTTAAGGTTTGGAAGTTGCAACAATGGAGTTTTGGATGCAATTCTTGGTGTTTTTAGTTCTAAGGCTTGGCCCTCTATTTATAGATAATCTAAAGGGCTCAAGTAACTTATAGAAATTGATATTAGTTTAATTTGAATTCTGGTTTGGATGTTTGGTTTCATTTTGCACAAAAATTCATGTTGGCTTCATGATGAAAGGGTGGAGTGAATCAAGGATCTATGGCATGCTTTTATGAAGTCTAGGACGTTGCTTCTAGATTTAGAGGTTAAGTGTAATGAGAGGAAATAATTTAGAGGCTCAATGCAAGAGTTGTTGGAAAAAGTGATCCTTTATCCAAATGGATATCAAGCTTTATGCAAAATGTTCCAAAAATGGCATGGTGAAATGGATAAAGACTCAATATTTTGTGTAATGCACCAAAGACTTGTGTAAATTTCTGATTATGGTGAGATTTAGAAGTTAATTGGCCTACCAAGATAGATTATGTAGCTTAGGTTTGTGTTTTGGCTATGAAGCTTAACAAGTAATGACCTATAATTCAGTTTTCGAAGGCCAACTTCATCTGTTCGAAACTCATAGCTCATGCATGGCAAGAAAATACACTTGTACTTTTTGGAAATCCCATGAGATTCTATACAACTTCATCTCTTCGAAACTAATAGCTCATGTTTTGAGTTTTTTCTGAATCAAAGTGGATCATAATGAAAACTGGCTCCAAAGTTTATTACGTTTTAGGGATCAAAACTGACTTGAAAATTTTCTAAGTGTTTCAACTTGAGACACCAACTTCATGGCCTCATAACTCAAGATCCTTGCACTTTTAGGGAGTAAACCCTCTAGGACAAAGTTGAATTATGGAACAAGAGATTTCATCTTAACTTTGGAGAAAATAAAATGGCTGCATGGGTTGGAAGTTATGGATTTGGCAAGTTTGCCACTTTTGACATGAAATTTGGATACTTAGTGAAATTTTCAATGTCTTCAAGATTGCGCTTTTTGCAAGTAACCTTAATTCTCTTGATATTTATTGATTAAATTAATCAATTAAACATATATTCATTAAAATTAACTTGAGAAGTTCATATTTGATCATAAATCTCAAAAGTCAAAGGTTTGACTTTGTAGTGCATTGGTTGTGTATCAGATGAATTTGAATTTCTTAATCTTCAATCAATTCAAAATCTTGAGCCAATTGAACATCATGGATGGGCTATAAGGATGTACTTGAGTGTGTTAGGTCATGTATCAAGGCTTGAGATCATGTCTTGATCAAAATTCTCATATGAAATTGAATGCTGCTGAGAAACCCTAATTGGTGAGCCAAATGAAAGTGAAGCTTGATGCACTTGTGATTAGGCCACAATACACTTATTTGTTGATGGATAGAGATGCCTTGAGTGTATGAGAACTTTGATTTATTGATGATCAATCCAAAACTTTGATTGATCAATCTTTTGAGCTCTTTGAGGGAAACCCTAATTCACATATGTAACAAAACCAGACATATCTTGATCTTGATGTTAGCTATGCATGAATGATGTCTAGGAAACAAATGATTATGAAATCTAGGGGTAAAATTTGGGGTGTGACACCTATGTATCCTTATAGTGAAATAAGGAATACAAAATTTTTTAGTTCATAGAACTTGTGGTGGGAGGTGAAAAGAGATTGCGATAAAGGTATGGTCTGAACCAAAGGATAATGTGATTTGAACTCCAAAAGGGGATGAAATATGAACCCAAGAGTAAAACTGGCGTTAACCAATATGTGGATAGATGGAAGCATGGTGCCACTATATGGTATGGTCAAAAGTAAGAGAATTAAGTGTTTGGTTTCATAGCTCAAACAACTCTTGGTTCATAAGCTGGCACGAGATACAGCTCAAAGAGATAGTGTATTTGGCTAAAAGAAAGTAATATATCAAATGGAACGAATGATTAAATGATTGAAGGTAGATGATAATTCATGAAAGATATGAATGATGCCCTAAGTAAGAAGGATAATTAGGAGCGTGCTCGGCAAGGGTTCGAAGCCTTGTACCTACATATTCTCATCGTGCAATGAGAAAGTCAGAGCACTCGTAGTTCGTGGAACCACGAGAAAAAAGGTAGAGGTTGACAATGATGAAAAGTATAACTTGTACCAACAACATAGTTGAAACAAAAAGGTGTTTTCCTAAGCAACAGGAATTGATAAGCCAAACACAATTTTAAAGGGTAACTGCAGTGAGAATAAAGATAGAGATGTTTGCCTTGGCAACCGGGACTTATCAGACAAACACAAATTCAAGGGTTGGTTATAGTACTATTTTAGTATTGGGAATAGTATATCACTGTAGGGAACAAACAATTTGAAATCAAAGAAGAATGGTATATTGGATCCATGAATGAATAAGCTCTGAACCGAAGAGTAAACATACATCTTTTCTAAAAAGAAGGAATAAAGTGTTTGGTTTTATAGCCAAACATCTCTTGGTTCACAAGGTGGACTGCCGCTATATCGTCCTAAAAGGACGTGCATGGAATCCAAGGATAAGTGATATTTGATCTCAAAAGATGGAATTGATTGATGAATGGAGAATAAATTATTAATAAATAGGGTAGCTCACGGAGAATCTGAATTCTCCTGCCTACGCATTATCATTGTGCAATGAGAAAGTCAAAGCTTTCGTAGTTCAGCCTACTACGGCTGGAACAAAGACAGTAAGAGACTGAGGAAAGAGGTATGAAATATGATAATGAAAGATGAAGAAGGCTTGGTAGTCATTGGATATGAAGCATACTAAAGTCTATGAGTAAAGATGAACACGGTGAGCAACTGGGTAATTCGTCCTATACCCAAAGATATTAAGAATGAGTTAATAGAATTCTCCACTCTTATTCTTTGTTTACTACTTAAGGCTCGTGGCATTTTATTCTGATTATAACCTTCAAGTTATTGAATAAGAATCCTTGTTGCTCGTTATGATGATGAAGACCTTATCAATCGTTCGATTCGAATTGCATTAAAGTCTATGAACCAAGGCGAATACATTGAGCAATTGGGTCATTTGTCCCATACCCAAGGATACCCTAGACAAGGATAGGAATTATCCACTCTCATCATTCTTTGTTACTTAAGGCTCATGGCATACAACTTGAATCATGATTGATAAGTTGTTGATGAAGACCTCTGGTTGTTGTATTATGGCTTCGAAGGGAGACTTGACAATTATGTAATTTGAGTCGTGCTAAAGTCTATGAATAGAGGTGAATACAATGAGTAACCGGGTCATTCATCCCGTATCCAAAGATATTCATAATGAGTTAATGGGATTATCCACTGTCATCCATCTCTTTTTCTTAAGGCTCGTGCCACACAATTTTAATCTTGATTGACAAGCTCTTTGACAAACACCTTTGATATGCCTTGTATAATCCACTGCTTGATTTGTCTGGGATTCCTTGTATGAAAGTTTGAACTTGAGACCTTGGGATCCACGTTTTACAGAATAGTCTTATCAAGTGATCAAGAGACTTTTGATTACTTGAATAGACTGTGGGATTATACACGATCAAAGAATTTAGCTAATCAAAATTTCTTTTGATCAACTTAAATCAAAGGAATTGAATTAATGGTTAATTATGTCCAATATGTCTAAAGGTTAGTCAATTAAAACCTAATTATCATCGGTACTAATCAATTAAAATCTAATATTTCTAATCATTTTAAAAAATCTAATTAGAAGTTAAAAATCTAATCAATTTCTAATGGACTAATTAATTTAATTAATTTATAAAACCTACATCAAGTTCTAAAAATTAATCAAACTAATTAATTTCTAGAAATTAAACAAGCTCTAAAAATTAATTAATCTAATTAATTTCTAAAAGTTAAATCAAGTTCTACAAATTAATTAAATTAAATATATAAAATCTAACTAACAAGATTAAAATTCTAATTATTCTCATCCAAAGATTTTAATTCTAATTATTTCTAAAACCTAAAATATCCCTAATCCTATTTTAATCATAAAACAAAATACTATGAAAAACAAAACAATTTAGTTTAAGAGATAAAGGTTTTGTAATTTTTGCATATTCTCCGATTCTTCCAAGCTCCATTGAAGTGCTTTTAAAGGTTTTGAGGTAAGTGAAAAATCCAAATCTTGCTCAAAATTGTTCAAATAAAAATGTTTTATACTTGGATTGTTATGGGTTTTCATGATTGGGTGCTTATTTTTTATGATTTTCATTGTTTGTGATGGATTTGAGACATTGAGATTCAAGAAAAAATGAATTTTTATGTTAAGACGTGATTGGAAATTATAGAAAAAATGGATTATTCTAACAATGTATTAGTGTTAACTCAATGCTACTCATGTAACTTGAATGCTAAAATTATGCTAGAAATTGTCATGTTAATTACCACTTGAAAAGTTGATTTTTTTGAAATGTAAGTAAGTGCTTATGTAAAAAAGTTGTTTGTTTTCATGGAGCTAATTTTCTGTTTTGAACTTGTTTAATGCCTATGTCAAGTATGTTAATTCTATGTCAATGACTATGCTAATAATTTGAGACTATTTGTTAAGCTAATTTCTATGTTACTTAAACTTTGGTTTTCTTTCGAAATAAGTGCCTATGTAAAAAAGTTATTTTACTCTATGCCTAAATCAAAGTAATTGATATATTAACTAAACTTTATTGCTATCCTAAGTGCAAATCCTTGTTAGACTATAGGGAAAACTATGTTATGTTCATCTTCATGCTACTTTAATGATAAATTCTTGAATAATTAAACTACCTTTTATTATCAAATTAACCTCAAAACATTAGCATAATCTAAAGGCTCTACCACATGCAATTAAAAAGATCAACCATACAATAGAATTCATGGCAATGACATGGAAATAATGAAACTTCAAGGCTTACCAATGGAGCCTAGATTTGATCTGATGTGTGTTGAAATTTTACCGAAAAAAGCTAAATTCGGAAAGAAAGAAAACTTCAAGAGATAATTCGTTTATTATGCTTCCAATAATCCAAATGATAAGATAAATATTGATGATTGAAATATGCAAATTAGGAGATGGTAGAAAAGTGATTCATGCTTGAATCTTGATGAAATTTTTGAAATTTGATGAACACTTAAATTGTTGAATGATGAATCTTGAGTTGTTGGATGATGATTGTTCAATGTTTGTGGTTGAGTTCTACCAAAACTAGAATTTCAATGTGAAATTCTAGATGGTAATGATAATGAACTTTGGTCGAGGTTATGTAAATGGTGAAAAGTTTGCGAGAAAATTTAGAGGTTAGAAGCAAAAAATGGTGAAGAAATGGTTAGAATCATTTGAAGGAAAATTATGATCCAAAACGGAGCAGAAATTAAATAGTTCTCCTCTAGTGATCCTTACGAATGGGCATGATCAGTGATAGAAATCGTTACCTCTTGTGGAGATTGAAACCTTTGATGCAGATCTAAGGAGTGATCACGAGCGTTGAAAGGTGACAACGCCTATATTCAATCTACACGAACGGATTCCTTTACTCTTAGTGCTAGCTGCTACAAATGAAGACTTTGAGTGAGGGAGAGAGAGAAATGAAATTTCATCTAATAAAATGCTTTTGCACAAGGGTTCTATTTTTAGAACCACTTGTGTGGGCTGTAAGCTAAAAAGGCCACTTAAGTGTATGTGGCCCATATCTTATGGTATATCGAAAATCACTTAAGCAAGTGGTACCTTACCATATTTCGTATTCTACTTAAGTGCGTTGTATCTTACGATATTCTATATTTCATTTAAGTGCACCGTACCTGACAGTGTTCCTTATTTACTCTATCTCTCATCAACCTGTCTTTTTGTGTGTGACCATGTAGGTTTTCGCGACATTGGCATATATATTAAATCAGGTATTTAACATAATAAATAGTGAGCGGTATCTAGCAACACATCACTGTTATCCAAGACACGAATATATCATGTGATCTGGCAAATCCTTTTTGTGATAATACTTGTATGTACAATTACCCTTTTTGCCCTTATGTCGATGTTATACACAAGCCATAGACCATGTGATCCTTTTCCAGTTCAATATTGGGCCCTTAGACATTTATCCTATTACACGGGTGTAACACCCCAAAATTTGCCCTCCTCATTCATGCATTCATTTTTAGGTCATTTAACATTTCACATTGCATTTCATCATTATAAATCAAAATTAGATACATTGCATTTCATCATGTCAATCGGGATTAGCTCCAAGAAGCTTGAACATCATCCAGGACATTTTGTGGGTTCTATTTAGATGATCAGTCAACACAAGGGAAGGACTTGAGTTACTTCCAATAGGGGTCTATTCGTCAGTCAAAACGTTAATCTTGAAGGAGCAAAAGTTTGTTCATGAGCTGTCATGCTCGCTAGGTGAGCAGAATGGGTCGCCTAGCGAGTCCCAAGAAAAGTCATCAGAATCACCTACGCTCAGAGGAATTTCTTGGACTGTCATGCTCGCTAGGCGAAGCTCACGTGTTTCGAAAAAAAAATGAAAAAATAAATAAATAAATAAATAAATAAAATATAAAGAAAAAATTTGGACTTGGGCCTCTCTCATTTGAGCCCACAGGTCCACAAAAATCAGGTTATAAATTCAGAGTTTCAGTGAAACAAAAGGTCATTCTATTCCTATTACCCTGGCTAGGTAAAAGATAGTGAGAGAAGAGCTAACAGAGTTCAGAGCAACCTTCAGAGACTGAAGGGAACTCATCTGCAAAGAACCAATTCCATCTCATATAAACCCTCAGATTGCTTTGCAAACCCAACTGGACAATTCAATTTCATTCGATCTCTCCCATCAGGTTTGCCTTATTCCCATTACTCTATGCTTTTAATTTGAATGCTCTGAATGTATGAGGTATTCTGGGTGAATTTGATACCCTTTTGATGCAAGTGTTTGACAAGAGGTTTAGGCCTCCTACCCTTGGTTGCTTTTTGTGAGCTTTTTGTAAATTTTAATGGCATGATTCATGTGGTTACATTTTGATTTGGGGGCAACTCTTGATTACCCTATCTTGTTTCTCTAACCTGTTTGTTGAGTTTTGTTTTGTAAGGGCTCATATGACTCTTGCAGAGATGGCTTGCCTAGTGTTCCACTTTATTTGTGGGATACCACCTGGAGGTTTATTCCGATTACCTGTACTGACTCGCTTTCTTTGATGGTGCTAGCTTGGGAGATCTCTGGGTTTCTTATTTTCTTTATTTGTTGTTGCTTCGGATCTTTATCCGTGTGGTAGATCTCTTAAACCCCTTTATCTTTCCCGCATTTTACGACTTTTTTGCCTAAAGACCTCCGAAGAGGCAATTGACGGATAAAAGGGATTAGTACTCAATCCCCCGTTATTCAGTGCGTCGTTCTTTAAGATCACACTACGTGTCGATGCTTCAGAACAAAAGCCCAAGATCTCTTGTCCGGTCGGTCAGTGGAGAGGGTTCCACCTTTTTGAACCCCCACTTTTTGTCATGAGCTCACCCTGTCCAGGGTTAAGAGCTATGAGGTCTTATCCTCATTACCCTTTTGCATAAGCATCCCTAAAACACCAACAAACTCATTGATTTTTCTTCTCCTAAGAACACATTTACTCCTTCTACTACAGGCGAGTAAGTCTCCAAAGGTCGAGCATCCGGTAGATTGCGTAGTAACGTCGTTCACCCAAAAACACAACCCTTAACCCGTAGTTAGCCGAACTACGGCTTGCTCTGATTCTCATTCCAGATGAGATACGTAGGCATAAGACGCGACGTCTTAGCAAGCACACACTCCCCCCTAACCCATAGGTAGCCGAGCTACGAAGACTCTAATTCTCATATTCAGATGGGATACATATGCAGTGGATGCGACATCCGTGCGAGTCATTTCCTTTTGACCCTTTTTTTTATAGTAAATAGTATATTAGATAACCCACAGCCTTTAGACAAGAACTACAAGAGTGGATCCCGTAGAATACTACGGATGCGTAGGGGTGCTAATACCTTCCTTTCGCATAATCGACTCCCGAACCCAAGATTTGGTTGCGAGACCTTGTCTTTTCCTTTCCTTTTTCCAGGTTTACTTTGAGCGTTTCCTTTCCCTCCTTTGGGATAAATAACGCACGGTGGCGACTCTTCTGTCTTTCCTTTTTCGCCGGTTGTTTTTTTCGCAGGTAGGTTGCGACAGCTGGCGACTCTGCTGGGGACCCGGTTTCCCTAAGCGAGTCCCTCCTAGCTTTTGTAGGTTGTTTGTTTATTGGGTGTTTATTCTTTTGTACAGTTATTTATTTTTCAGCCATTGTGTACATATCATTGTTGTGTTTGTTGGCTGTTGGTTTGTTTGTTCGGATGAGATGTTCTATGAGAGATAAGCCCATTACCCAGGCTTGAGTGTACACACAGGTTTTAGAGTGGATAGTCACGAGGCTTGCGTGGCGTGTTGCTACGTTAAGTCGTTCATGAAAACCCACACCCAGACGAGGTTTCTTTTGGATATATTCTGTCATACGGGTGTTCCGTAACGACATGATGTTCCTTTAGAAATCGTCGACTCTGGTGACCATTTCCCGACAACTCAGTCGAGGCCTCTCCTCCGAGACGTGATTATGTTAGCTCTGGTGGGCGCATTCTCGCTGCTCAATCCGAGGACCCCGAGACTGGAAACTTGCTTTAGGATGTCCTGTGGAGGGGAGTCAATGGAGGTCTTTTATCCCGTAATAATGCCAAACCTTCAGTGGTAAACGTATTATTCGCGACTGAAGGGCTGAAGTTGACGAACTTCTGTTCTTAGAACCTACTAGTGAGGGGCAGGCTAAATTCAGGAAACCTTAACCTCTAACCAACCCGGTTTTCTGGAGCAGAGCTTTGATCTCGTATTATATTACTCAGTGGGTTTCTCTCCAGACAGTGCAACCCGACAGATGCTCAAGCAGATCCAGCAATCTTGATTGACATGCCTTTGCATTGCATAACATCATCTGCATATTTGCATCCAACATCTCATGCTTATTCATTTGTGGGGTATTCCCTTTTTAAGGGGGGTGCTTTGAAATTGAATAAGCAGTGCATCGCATGCCATGCATACTAACCCTTGTTTGTTTTGCAGGTGTCACCGCAGTGTCTAATGTTTGTTCCCTGTCTCAGGCATTATTGGTCCCAAGCGAGTCCACAGGTACCCGACAAAGGAAAATCGTCCGCAACTAGCGATGGACCAGGTACAGAAAGAGCTGGTTGATATGCGAGAAAGGATGGATCAGTTCATGACATTGATGACTGGTATGGCAGAAGGCCAGGAAAAGCTGAGGGAATTGGTTGAGCAACCGAGGCCCGATCCAGAGGGGGAGATACCAAATGCTGAGGGAAACCATAGTAACCCTGGGAACACTGATAACCCTGTGAACACTGGTAACGCGGGTAACGCAAATGCTGATGGAAACCCGGGTAATGTTGGCAACATGGGGAATGTTGGGAATGGTATTGGTGGAAGGTACAATGTGAATCAAGGAATTCAGATTAACGGGCGCCCCGTTACTGAAGACTATCAGTACGATCAATTCTCTTTGCATGACGAAGCTCACGAGACCACTCGCCGTATGGATGAGCTTGCTGAGAAGCTCAAATCTTTGGAGTCTCAAAATTCCTTAGGTTTTGATGTCACAAATCTTGGTCTGGTTCAGGGAGTGAGGATTCCTCACAAGTTCAAACCCCCTACTTTTGAGAAATACAACGGGGCTTCTTGCCCACGCACTCATCTCCAATCTTATTTGGGAAGGTTGGGAGCTCACACGGAAGATGAAAAGCTGTGGATGTACTACTTTGAAGACAGTCTAACTGGAGCTTCTCGTGAATGGTATTCTCATTTGTCTCGTACTACCATCAAGAGCTGGAAAGACTTGGCAAAGGCTTTTGTCAAGCAATATCAATACAACTTGGACTTGGATCCAAATCGGACCTTATTGCAAGGAATGTCTCAGACTGCCAAGGAGACCTTTAGAGAAAATGCTCAGCGTTGGAGACAAATTGATGCGTCCGTCCAACCCCCTATGTCTGAAAGGGAGATGGTGGGCATGTTCATGAACACTCTTCAAGGCAATTATATTGAGAGGTTGGCTGTTTTCCCGTCAATCAGCTTTGCAGAGATAGTAATTGCTGGAGAAAGAATCGAGAGTCTGTTGAAGATGGGCCGAATTCAAGACAATAGTGCTTCCAAGAAACCGTTTGCTGGTAACGGTCAGCGAAGAAGAGAAGGCGAGACAAGCGTTGTGTATGCCGGCAGAGGCAGGGGCAGAGGACGCCCTAATTATTATCAAGATCAAGTGGCCGTAGTCACTATTCCAACACCTGCTCCTCAACAGCAACAACAACCGTAGTATCATCCGCAACAACAACCCAGGTACAACAATCAACAACAATGAGGTAATCCGGGTCAGCAAAGACACTATCAAAAACATCCGAGGCAAACAAACTGGGTCATTGAGCCAATCCTAATGCCTTATTCTGTGTTACTTCCCAGGCTGATTGACCTGAATCTGGTTACGTTGAGAACTCTGGCCCCACCAATCGATCCCAATAATTTCCCTAGGGGTTATGATGTCAACGCCAGATGTGCTTTTCACTCCAACGCACCTGGCCATACTACAGATAGTTGCAAGGCTCTCCAGCTAAAAGTATAAGATTTGAGAGACGCCAAGGCTATCAATTTTTCTCCGGTGCCTAATGTTATCCAAAACCCGATGCCAGCCCACGACGGGCAAAGGATTAATGTTGTTGATAGCGGGGAAATTTTGAATTTGGTTTCTGATGTGACTAAAGTGAAGACTTCGCTATCGGTGGTTAAAGACCGACTTTTGAAAGGACGGATTTTCCCGGGTTGTGGGGGAGAGTGCAGAAATTGTCAAGCTGCCGAGAATGGATGTGACAGTTTGAGAAGGGGTATTCAGCAACTGATAGATGAAGGTTGTCTTCAGTTCGATCAGACCCGTCCAGTGAAGAATGATGTATCGACAGTGACGTTTTATTTCACTCCTAAAGAAATATATGTTCCCGAGAGACCCGCTCCGACAACAGTTTATTTCCCAAGAAGTACAAACTGTAAACATCGAAAGTTCAGCACCAGTTACAATTTACTCTGACAACCCTCAACCGGCTTTGGTTAGTCCAGTCACCATCACGGTACCAGGACCTGTTCCGTATGAGAAAGATAGTGCTATCCCATGGCACTATGGGGCTGATATCTACTGCCAGGGGCAGAAAGTTAACAGGGAAGACATTGACATTGGTAGCTCCGCTGTAGACAATGTTGGAGGAGTTGGTGGCTTCACTCGCAGTGGACGCCTGTTTGCACCATCAACATTGCGCACGAATACTGAAGCTGAGGCAGCTGCCAAGGCTAAAGGAAAACAGATAGCCATCGAAGAGGTTACTACTGAGGAAGCTCCTCCTAAGACCGCATTCGAGAAGGAAGTGGATGAGTTTATGAGGATTATCAAGAAAAGTGACTACAAGGTAGTCGACCAGCTGAATCAGACACCCTCAAAGATCTTCATTCTCTCATTATTGATGTGCTCTGAGGCGCACAGAGCGGCCTTGTTGAAAGTACTGAATATGGCCTATGTTCCACCAGAGATAACTATTAACCAGCTGGAGTCCGTAGTTTCAAATGTAAACGCTAGCCATGGGCTAGGTTTCACCAACTATGACCTGACATCTGAGGGCAGGAACCACAACAAGGCTTTTCATATCACAATGGAATGCAAGGGGGTGGTGCTTTCCCATGTTTTGGTTGATACAGGCTCTTCTCTGAATGTTCTTCCAAAGAAAGCCTTAATGAAGTTGGATTGCGATGGCATCATCCTGAAGCCAAGCAATTTAGTTGTGAGGGCTTTTAATGGCTCTAAGAGATCTGTCTTTGGCGAGATAGAGTTGCCAGTTAAGATTGGACCGCAGGTGTTCAAGAGCACCTTTTGTGTGATGGATATCCAGCCTGCCTATAGATGTCTGCTAGGTCGGCCCTGGATTCATGTCACCGGTGCTGTTACTTCTACTCTCCACCAGAAGCTCAAATATGAACTAGAAGGTCAGGTCATCACTGTCTGTGGTGAAGAGGATATTTTTGTTAGCCACCTGTCTACATTTAAGTATGTGGAGATGGATGGCAAGATGCATGAGATGTTGTGTCAGGGCTTCGAAGCCATAAACATCAGTGAGGTCGCGCCCGAAGCTGTCTTTTCACCTAAGTCCGAGGAGGTCGGGACTTCTATCTCTTCATACAAGCAGCCTGTCGAAGTGGTTAAAACTGGTAATGCCCAAGGCTGGGGCAAATTTGTGGAGCCAATCATCAAAGAAGAAAAGTTTGGATTGGGGTTTACTCCGGGGTCTCAGAAGAACGGAGCCGGTACTTTCTCCAGCGGGGGTTTGGTTTCTCCCCACATCGTCAATGCTGCAGATGAAGACAAGGCTGACAGCGACTGTGACTTAGATAGCTGGATTCGCCCGTGTGTCCCGGGAGAAAAGCTCAACAATTGGTCGTCCGAAAAAGTCGTCCGGGTTACTCTACTGAAGGAGTAATTTTTATTGTTTTCCTTTTATTACATGCATAATAAAGTCTTACACTTTGCCCAAGGTGTAATGACTCATCTGTAGGGCCATCCATTTAGTTACATTTCGCAATTATTTTCATCATCAATAAAGGACAACTTTTGCAAACAATTTTGTGTTCTCTTTCTTTCAATTATTTTACTTTTACAAAAAATGGCAATGTTTCTCTTTCGTTCTTCCTTCCAAAAATCTCTCGTTCTAAGGTAAAGCATGATCCTCCATCATGCAGAGATGATCACCCGGATCTCACTGCTAACGACACTGCTATGGCCAAGTATGACTTCGACAATCCTATCTATCAAGCCGAAGAAGGGGTTGAGGAAGATTGTGAATTGCCTGAAGAGTTAGCCAAGTTGTTGAAACAGGAGGACCGAACTGTTACACCTTATCAGGAGGTGATTGGGACCGTCAACATTCGTACCAAAGACGACAAGAAAGAGATCAAGATCGGGGCCAGTCTACAGGCCGAGGTGAAAGAACAGTTGATCAGTTTGCGTCGTGAGTACGTCGACATCTTCGCTTGGTCCTATCAAGATATGCCAGGTTTGGATACAAACATCGTTGTTCACAGGTTACCATTGAATGAAGATATGTCGCCGGTGAAGCAGAAGTTATGCCGAACTCATCCCGACATGGAAATGAAAATCGAAGACCGTTGATCATGTACTTGACGGTGTTAGAAGGGTCAATGGGTTGTGTGCTCGGTCAGCATGACGAGTCAGGTCGAAAAGAGCATGTAATATACTACCTTAGCAAAAAGTTTACCGACTGTGAACAAAGATACTCACTGCTCGAGAAAACTTGTTGCGCTTTTGTAAGACCCCAATTTTGACCCTAAGATCCCTCATGGCATCATAACATTGCATTTGCATTCCCTCAAGGATCTTTAGCATCTTGGTTCCCTTTGCCTTTGGGTGGGACTCCTTGTGATTGGTTTGAGATCACCAAGCATGCTTGAATTATACATCATTATTTCTCTTACTTTTGTTTACTAACCAAAAGCACAAAATGTGTCACTAACATCTTTTCTTTGAAGCTTGAGTATCATCCAAGACACTTTGTGGGTTCTATTTAGATGTTCAGTGAACACAAGGGAATGGCTTGAGATACTTCCAACAGGTTCAAATGGGGTCTATTCGTCTGTCAAAATGTTAATCTTGAAGGAGCAAAAGTTTGTTCATGAGCTGTCATGCTCGCTAGGCGAGCAGAATAGGTCGCCTAGCGAGTCCCAAGAAAAGCCACCAGAATCACCTACGCTCAAAGGAATTTCTTGAACTGTCATGCTCGCTAGACGAAGCCCACGTGTTTAAAAAGAAAACGAAAACAAAGAAAAACGAAAAAAATAAATAAATAAATAAATAAAATATAACAGAAAAAATTTGGACTTGAGCCTCTTTCATTTTAGCCCACAGGTCCACAAAAATCAGGTTATAAATTCAGAGTTTTAGTGAAACAAAAGAAATGTTATTCCTATTACCCTGGCAGGAAAAAGATAGTGAGAGAAGAGCTAACAGAGTTCAGAGCAACCTCCAGAGACTGAAGGGAACTCATCTGCAAAGAACCAATTCCCTCTCATATAAACCCTAAGAGTGCTTTGCAAACCCAACCGGGCAATTCAATTTCATTTGATACCCTTTTGATGCATGTGTTTGACAATAGGTTTAGGCCTCCTAACCCTAATTGCTTTTTGTGAGCTTTTTGTGAATTTTAATGGCATGATTCATGGGGTTACATTTTGATTTGGGGGCAACTCTTGATTACCCTATCTTGTTTCTCTAACCTGTTTGTTGAGTTTCTTTTTGTGAGGGCTCATATGACTCTTGCAGAGATGGCTTGCCTGGTGTTCCACTTTATTTGTGGGATACCACCTGGAGGTTTATTCCGATTACCCGTACTGACTCGCTTTCTTTGATGGTGTTTAGCTAGGAATAGTCTTTGGGTTTCTTATTTATGTAATTGTTGTTACTTCGGATCTTTATCCGTACGGTAGATCTCTCGATCCCTTTACTTTTCGCGCATGTTACCAATTTATTATGTTTCGTATAGCCTCTCGTGGCATGTCATTTAAGGTAGCGCGGTTCCTTCATCTAGGACTGCCTTTTTGCATGAGCATCCCTAAACACCCCAAACTCATTGATTTTTCTTCTCCTAAGAACACGTTTACTCCTTCTACTACAGGCGAGTAAGTCTCCAAAGGTCGAGCATCCGGAAGATTGCGTAGTAACGTCGTTCAACCCTTACCCCATAGGTGGTCGAACTACGTTTCGCTCTAATTCTCATTCCAGATGAGATATGTAGGCATAAGACGCGATGTCTTAGCGAGCACACTTCTCTTTAACCCATAGGTAGCCGAGCTATGAAGACTCTGATTCTCAGATTCAGATGAGATACGTATGCAGTGGATGCGACGTCCGTGCTAGTCATTTTCTTTTGACCCTTCTTTTAGTAAGTAGTACATTAGATAAACATACACGTTTTTCTCATCCCTTCAATCATGTTTGCACAAATAAATTTTCACAACAAAAAAAAAACAACAACCTTTGCAACAAATGTGAAAAGGGCTCCCTAGGAGTACCTAGGATGCTTTGGGTGCCTAATACCTTCCCATTGCATAACCAACCCCCTTACCCAAATCTCTGACATTTTTACTAGTTTTTGATTCGATAAAACTTTTAGGTTTTTGTTCGCTTTCTAACCATTCCTTTGGATAAATATAAGTGCAGTGGCGACTCGACTTGTATGATTTACCTTGGATTTAGTCAATATCTCTAATGGTAACAAATACCCCGCTACAAAAAAGTGGCGACTCTGTTGGGGAGAAAATTTTCCTAGTGGGTTTTGCCTACTTTTCATTTTTGTTGTATTGTTGTGTATATTGTTTTGTGACGTATTTTTGTGCAATTTGGGATTACTGTATTGTATGTAATGATTGAATTGCTTGATATTAATTCCTTGTATGCTTGGTGATCTTTGTGAGATGAGTTCTATACCCGAACTCGAGTGCACTTAGGATAGGAGAATGGAATAGTCTTGTCGACTTGTGTGGTGTTATTCCTTAGCAAGTTGACTTGCAAGCCCATTCACTTGGTGGAGGTCATGTTGGGATCAATAATGTCACAAAAGTAAGTTGTGGTTAGACATTACTCTTTCCAATATAGACCTTAGAAGCCAAGGACCTTAGTTTACCAAGCCCATCTTGGCCTATTCTTAGGATGTAGTGCGAAAGTCGTTCAAGTATAAGATTTGATACGATTGTTACGCGATACTACACTCATAAGAGTCTCTCTTGAGAATATTTTTGGAATACGAGTAGTCGTTTCTCCAATAATATCCGAAAGATGGGATGATGACTATGGGAACCTTTTGTAGAACATGTTTGGCAGGTTTAAACCTTAGTACACTCCCTTTGGGCGGTTCTTAACCTAACTCCATGCTCGTAACTTACAACAAACCCTTGATTCATGGTTGATCCGTTCATGAATCCTTAATATCAATGGAACTTGGGTGTTGATAAGGTGTAAACCATAATCCACCAAAATGGATGGTTGATATTAAGGATAACATGATCCATCCCATGACCTTTGTTTGGTGAGCTTTGCTTGATCCTTGAGTGTCATTGTTGCATTCATGCATTCATGCACCCATTTGCATCCATATCATCAATAAATAAGAAAATTTTCAAGGAACTTAAGGGGTTTATTTGCAAAATTTTCAGACATGGAAAGACAAAGAAGGAATACAAAGAAGTACAGCTTCAGGCAACCAGACTTGAAAGAGTTAAGGAATTTGACATCTTATGTATTAGATCCCTTGGGTTTCAAGACTCGTTTTGGGAAGCTTCTTCCTCTTCTGACTACTCAGGTGGACGAAGGGTTGATGAGTGTATTGGTGCAGTTTTATGATCCCTTGTACCGTTGCTTCACGTTTCCGGATTTTTAGCTTTTGCCTACACTTGAGGAGTATGCTTATCTTGTGGGTATACCTATTCTAGACCAGTTGTCGTTTAGTGGCTTGGAGAGTATTCCTACTTCTCAAGAGATAGCTGACATGTTACACATAGATGATTCTCTGGTTGATGCTCATATGACTACCAAAGGGGGAATTCAAGGTGTCCCTTCTGAGTTCCTCATTGCTCAAGCTACTATATATGGGAAGGCCATGAGTGAGGACGCCTTTGAGGCCATATTTGTACTTCTCATCTATGGATTGGTATTGTTCCCCAACATCGACAAGTTTGTGGATGTGAACGCTATTAGGATCTTCTCTACTCTTAATCTCGTTCCGACTCTGTTGGGTGATACCTACTTCTCTTTGCATATGAGGAAGGCAAAGGGTGGTGGAGCCATTGTGTGTTGTTTGCCTCTGTTGGATAAGTGGTTTATTTCTCACTTACCTCAGACGGTCGCTTTCAAGGAGAACAAGGAATGTCTACGGTGGTCCACGAGACTTATGTCTCTCACTAATGATGATATCTCTTGGTATAATCTTGTGTATGATGGTGTGCAGATTATCGACTCTTGTTGTGAATTCTCCAATGTGCCTCTTCTTGGTACATGTGGTGGGATTAACTACAATCCTGTTTTGGCACGTCGGCAGCTTGGGTTCCCCCTAAAGGATAAACCCAATAATGTTCTGTTAGAGGGTGTATTCTTTTAGGATGGTAAAGATCCCCAAGGCTTGAAAGCTAGGATGGTCCGTGCTTGACGCAAGATTCATAGGAAAGGAAGGAAAGAGTTGGGTCCTAAGAATTGAATCGCTTTGGAGCCTTACATTGTTTGGGTTAGGAAGAGGGCATATGAGTATCTCATGCCTTACGAGTATCCGAGATGTACACCTATGATTATGGTTGGGCCCTCAACCCTCCCTAATCAAGGAGTAGAGGAGTTGAGAGACGAAGACCGATCACGTGCCTGGATCCGTGAACGTGAAAAGTTGCTTCAGCAGATTAAGGAGAAGGATGCGTTGATGGAGTTTCTTGAGCATCAGGTTATTGATGACCCTGATGATGTATGGACTTCTCTACTTCCTCAATCTTCTAACTTCTGGAATAGGAGGTATGATCGACTCGCCAAAGAGAAGGCCGATATGGAGGCAGCCTACGAGAGATAGGTGAAGAGGCTTCGTGCATCTTATCTTCCTGTGTCCCGAGCTTTAGATGATTGTTTCTAGGGATCCATAAGACGATTATTTTCCTTTTCTCTTGTATATGATTGACGATGCTGCACTTCTTTTCCCTGATATTATTTGATGAGATATTTCCATATGTGATAAAAAGCTTAATATTTCCAGAATTTGCAAATAAAACTCTAAAGTTCCTTTGAAATAAAAAACAAATCATATGCACAAACATTGCATGCATCATATGCATAAGCAGGTTTTGTTTCCGGTCCCTTGCCCTGTGGTCTAACTCTGTGTCCTTCATTTATTTTGAAGATAAGCTGACTCACCGGTACTACACTAGAGCCAACATTTCAAGACTGATGGATCACTTAGAACAAGGGAACCGCGAGCTGAAAGAGGAAGTGGCCAGATTGACTGCCCTAATGGAGTCACTCCTGGCTGCCCAGAGCCAGTCTTCTCCGACACCTTCAACTCCTCCCTAGAGGACAGTTATCTCCGAGATTGTCTCCTCTACTGTGCCCGCTGCCAGTGCACACTTTGTTCCAACAGCCATGCCAACCGGGTTCCCGTGGGGGATGCCTCCCAATTTCATGCCTGAGGGTCCTGTTCCTACCTTTGCTTCTCTGCTGGCATCTAGCCTGGCCCTTGCCATTCCTCCTCTTGTCGTGCATACTTTGCCCAGGGTAGATGACACCATCTATCATTCTGAGCCGTCTGAGGGTCTAGATGTTTATGAGAAGATGGATGCTATGAACGATCAATTTCTTGAGCTTCGCACGGAATTGAAAACTCTCAGAGGGAAGGATCTTTTCGGCAAGTCTGCTGCCGAACTCTGCTTGGTTCCAAATGTGAAGATCCCTGTGAAATTCAAGGTCCCTGATTTTGAAAAGTACAAAGGAAATACTTGTCCTCTCAGCCACCTGGTCATGTATGCCAGGAAGATGTCGACTCAAACCGATAATGATCAGTTGCTCATCCACTACTTTCAAGACAGTCTGTCCGGTGCCGCTTTGCGTTGGTACATGGGTTTAGACAGCGCGAACATCCGATCCTTCAATGATCTCGGTGAAGCCTTCGTCAAGCAGTACAAGTACAACGTGGATATGGCTCCCGATAGAGATCAATTGAGAGCCATGTCCCAGAAGGATAAAGAAACATTTAAGGAGTACGCCCAAAGGTGGCGAGAGGTGGCAGCACAGATCGTGTCTCCGCTAGAAGAGAAAGAGATGACTAAGATCTTTTTGAAGACTTTAAGTTGTTTTTATTATGAGCGGATGATTGCTAGCGCTCCTTCTGACTTCACCGAGATGGTGAATATGGGGATGCGTCTAAAAGAAGGGGTCCGTGAAGGACGGTTAACCAGAGAAGAAGGCTCTTCTGCCAAACGTTATGGGGAGTTTGCAAAGAAGAAAGATGGAGAGGCACATACTATGATCTCCCATGAGAAACCAAGAAGACCCTCTGTGAGGAGGAAGATTGTGCGTCCCGCCAGTAACCAGCACCAGGTGGCTCATATAGCACCTGTTTTCAGAGACAATCAACAGTATCAGCAACATAGTAACAATCAACAACCACATCCGTAAAATCAGCAACAACAGCACCCACCGCAGCAGCAGGCCTACCAGCCTCGAAACAGTAATCAAACCAGCACGAGTTACGAGAGGAAAAGGGTCACCTTCGATCTTATTCCTATGACGTACGCAGAGTTATATCCCTCTTTGATAGAAAGGAAGTTGATTACTCCGAGGGACCCACCGGCTATACCTGCTAACCCCCAGTGGTGGTATAAGCCTGAGTTACATTGTGTTTACCATTCTGGTGCTCCCGGCCACGACGTGGAGAATTGTTACCCTTTGAAGACCAAGGTTCAAGACCTTGTGAGGTGTGGTATTTTATGTTTTGAGGACGTAGGCCCTAATGTGAAGAAGAACCCATTGCCCGAACATGGGAAATCTGTCAACATGGTCCAGGATTGCCCTGGAAAATACAAGGTCAAATATGTTAGTCATATTCAACAGTCTCTGGTCCATATGTATCGTTTGTTATGTGACTACAGTCATTATGAGCATGACCATGATAGATGTCGAGTCTGCTTTGTTAACCGATTGGGTTGTTGCCAGGTGCGCAAGGATGTTCAGGAAATGTTGGACGAAGGAGTCATTGAGATCCTTCAAAATAGGAATGTTGATGAAAATGTGCCTGAGGTCAATGTGATCTCCCCAGTGTTCCGGATACCCGAGCCTGTTATCATCAAGTACAATGGTAGCAAGCAAAAGGCTTCTCCCGCTCTGATCATTAAGCCTGCTGGTCATGTGCCTTACTCCTCTGAAAAGGCAGTTCCCTATCGCTACAACGCCGTAGCAGTAGAGAATGGGAAAGAGGTGTCCTTGCCCTCTTCTTCTATTGTGAATATTGCCGATGTTAGCGGTTTGACCCGTAGTGGCCGTGTATTTTCAGCACCGCCGAAGCCTTAAATTAATGCTGATTTTGTTGAACGCCCGATCAGGAACGCTGTGAATTCTCCGAATCCGGCACTTGTTGTTAAGCCCTCCTCCGTACTGAAAACTCCTACTTCTGTTGGCCCGAGTGGCAATGTGAAAGAAGACTGTGATGAGATGCTGAGACTCATCAAAAGGAGTGAGTACAATGTTGTAGACCAACTTCTACAAACGCCATCCAAAATATCTGTGTTATCCTTACTCTTAAATTCAGAACCACACCGAGAGGCTCTGCAGAAGGTGTTGGATGTGGAATATGTAGATGACAATGTCACTTTGGAGCAATTCGATAGCATTGTTGCAAACATTACTGCTTGCAACAACCTGAGCTTTTGTGACTCTGATCTCCCTGAGGAGGGAAGAGACCACAACTTGGCATTACATATATCTATGGGTTGTAGAGACGACGCCATGTCCAATGTACTGGTGGACACCGGGTCATCATTGAATGTATTGCCAAAGTCCACTCTCTCAAAGCTATCATATCAAGGGCCTCCCGTGAGGCAGAGTGGAGTAGTTGTGAAGGCTTTCGATGGGTCTCGTAAAATTGTGATTGGGGAAGTTGATCTCCCAATCAAGATTGGACCAAGTGATTTTCAGATTACCTTTCAGGTTATGGACATTCACCCATCGTATAGTTGTCTCTTAGGCAGACCATGGATTCATGAGGCAGGCGCCGTGACGTCCACCCTACACCAGAAATTGAAATTCGTGAAAAACAAGAAGTTGGTGGTGGTAGGGGGAGAAAGGGCTCTCCTGGTTAGCCATTTGTCTTCCTTCTCTTATATAGATGCTGAGGTTGAAATTGGAACTCCTTTCCAAGCTTTATTTATAGCTGAGCCTATTGAGAAGAGAACTCTTTCATTTGCTTCCTACAAAGATGCAAAGTTGGCCATTGAGCGTGGTGCAACCACTGGTTTAGGAAAAATGATTGAGTTAGAAGACAACGAGTCCCGGGCTGGCATAGGTTTTTCTTCTGGTACTTTCAACAAGCAAGGGTTATTCAAGAGTGGAGGTTTCATCCACACTGGTCTGGATTAGGAGGTTGCTGCCGTTTTAGAAGAAGATACAAAGGATTCTGGCAATTTCATCATCCCTGGAGGGGTCTGCAACAATTGGGTCGCTGTGGATATTCCAACAGTTGTCCATAAGTCAACGTAATAATCACTTTGTTTGAAAACCCTTCTCCCATGCCAAAAGGATGAGTGATGACATTGTTGGCGCATAAACACAATGATATTTTCATTCAATAAATTCATGTTAAATGTTTGTTTTTCCCATTTATTTTCCCTTTTTGTTTTTGCATGAAATTGGTGATCACATAAAACCCTAAAAAATAAAATAAAATCAATTTTTCCATCAGCATAATGATTTGCCTTGTTTGATTTCTAAAAGCTTTTCATATCCAAAATCATTATGCAGGTTGATCAAACCCATTGAACATAATGACCCAACACCATCTCCCAATTTTGAATTCCCTGTATTTGAGGCAGAGGAAGATGATGTTGAAGAGATTCCTGACGAGATTACCCGTCTACTTGTGCATGAAGAGAAGATCCTTCAGCCGCATCTTGAGAATCTGGAAACAGTCAACTTGGGGTCTGAAGATTGTGTGCGAGAAGTGAAGATTGGGGCATTTCTGGAAGAATCTGTTAAGAAGGGGTTGATGAAGTTGCTACGAGAATAGGTTGGCGTCTTTGCCTGGTCATATGAAGACATGCCTGGTCTAGATACAGATAGTGTGCAACATTTCCTACCTTTGAAACCTGAGTGCGTGCATGTGAAGCAGAAGCTCAGAAGAACTCATCCTGATATGGCAGTGAAGATCAAAGAGTGGGTGGCCAATATGAAGACATGCCGGGGTTTCTGGTGACTTCTACGTATCCTCAATGGGTGGCCAATATTCTGCCCGTGCCTAAGAAAGATGGAAAAGTCCGGATGTGTGTGGACTATAGAGACTTGAATAAAGCTAGTCCGAAAGATGATTTCCCTCTACCACATATTGATATGTTGGTAGACAATACAACTAAATTCAATATCTTCTCGTTTATGGATGGATTTTCCGGATATAATCAGATTAAAATGGCACCCGAGGATATGGAGAAGACAACATTCATCACACCTTGGGGAACATTCTGTTATCGAGTGATGCCCTTCAGTTTGAAGAACGCCGGAGCCACGTATCAACGAGCTATGACTACCTTGTTCCATGACATGATGCACAAGGAGATTGAGGTGTACGTTTACGATATGATCGCTAAATCAAGATCGGAGGCTGTACTCCGAGTAGAGGGGGAGATCCCATCAATGAGAGTCTTGATGGAGGCCAAGTTGACTGATGTTGAATGGGTTCAGAGTCGTTATGACCAGCTGAACTTGATAGAAGAAAGGAGATTGACTGCCATGTGCCACGGTCAGTTATATCAGCAAAGGATGAAGAAAGCTTTTGATAAGAAGGTCAAGCCTCGTGTGTTCCGAGAAGGGGACCTTGTGCTCAAGAAAGTCTTGTCTTTCGCGCCCGATTCCAGGGGCAAGTTGACTCCAAACTATGAAGGTCCATATGTTGTTAAGAGAGCCTTTTCAGGAGTTGATTTGATACTTACAACTATGGATGGGGAGGATTTCACTCGTCCAGTGAATCCAGATGCAGTTAAGAAATACTTCGCCTAAAGAATAAAAACTGAATAGCTCGCTAAGTTGAAAACCCGAAAGGGCGGCTTAGGCAAAAATGAGCGTCTCGGTGGATTGAAAACCCGAAAGGGAGATCCAGGCAAAAGTTAGAGACACAAAAAATATATAATAATGATATATGTATCCCGCTAGATTGAGTACCTCATCCTGGGGCAATCTAGGCAAAAATTAGGGATTTGGCAAGTAACTGCATCCTGACAAGACTTTGTTCTACAACTGTCGTCCGTCAGAGATCCTTGCTCATTATCCGCCAAAGCTTCAAATACATCGGATTCAGAATTGGTGGAGAAATGGTCATTATGTTCAATGTAGCCCTTTTCCAATATATATCACCAATTTCAAATTTGTAAAGATCTATGGAGTCTTGCCATTCGCAGACTACCATTCTATCAAATAAATTTGAGCCTTTTATCCAATTATTGGCACTCTTATCTGTTTCTATTCAACAAATGTTTTGCATGTTTTGATTAAGAAAATATCATTGTTTTAAACGATCAAATTTTTTATAATTTGTTTTTAAACAAAGTGAACATTCACAATGACAAAAGGATACTTAGGAGATCCTCAGTGCTCTCCCAAGGGTGGTATGATCCCCAACAGGGTAAGATTTTTGTCCATATTCCTGGCATGACTGTATCTCCTCCTTCCGGAACCCCTTGTGGTTTATCCTACCAAGTGGATTGCTTGTTGAGAGTCACCTCTCTTCCCTTCAGCAGAGTAGCAATCTTTCTTCCTCAACAGCTTGGATCTCTTTGCGCAAGAGCGGTATTTGGTGGTTGATCCGGATAAATCCTTTATCTCCTCGGATAAATTCCCCAAGAGAGTTGTTGGTGTGGTGGACCTTGACTGTGATAACTCTCGTCCCCAGCTGGAATGATTGATGATTCATCCCTTGCAGAGTTCTTTGCTTCCTGGTATCTCTGATCCTCAGCAGATTGGATACTCCCCGGTGAACTTGGCTTTCTCTCTTGAGATGTAGTACCGGGTGGTTGATTCCTGGACCTGGTTTTGTTAGATATGTCTGTCTGTCAGCATACATCATACATAAACCACGCATATTCATGCATAATTATAACATTCAGATATTCTTGTTGCATTCTTTGCCATATATCGTTGTTTGCTGTCTCCTGCTATTTGGTGATATACTTCCCCGAGCAGATGTGTGTCTGATCTCTCCATATAGAGTCAGCTCCATAAGCAGAAAGCGTCTATCCTTTCTTCCATATTCCCCACCGGGTTATATCCTCGTGGATGTTGATTATTTTTGTTCCTTCCCAACACATATATTGGGATGGTTTTCCCCATTGAGTTATATCCTCACCGGGACAAGTCTTGATTTGGTGTGCCTATCTAGTTTGATCCTAGATCGGTCTCTTGAGACTTTTTTCCTGTTTCCCTGTGGTAAATGAATAATTGCTCAATAATTAGTAATTATTATCCCCAGCGGAGTCTGTGTTTCTCTACCCTCATACCGATAGTTGTAAACCCTATTTCTTCCCTTTTTGCAGAGTAACTATTTTTGCTCATCTTTAATTGGTGACAGTTATCTTCATCCAATATTCGGTGATGGTATCCCCTCATTTGCTTGGATAATTGCCCTGATTACGCAATTTATCCCCAGCGGGTCATCTCTCGTCTACCTTGTTGTTATTGGTAACGATTGTTTCTCCCCTGAATTGGTCATCATTATATACCTAGTTTCGGTATCCCGATGCCTTTTCTTTTCGGTCGATTTATCATTTATTAACCCAGTAACCGGTTGTGGATAATCGCCCATGCGAGTATATTATCTATGTTCTGACGGTAATAGATGATGTATCTCATGCACTCTTCGGTCGAAGCTCTTGTTCTTCCCCAGTTGAGTAAGATTCGTATCCCCTTTGTGGAATCGAGTATCCATCCTGTAATCGAGTTTGCTTTTAGCCCTCTTTTGGATGATGGGTGTCTTGGGAATATTCCCCAATTCACGTCTTGTTTGGTCACCTATTATATGCCCAGTAACCGGTATCCCTGGTGTTCCTTCCTCTCTGCTCCCTATTATGACTTTTTGTCCCCTGTGGAGTCAGAATCCCTGAGTTGAAATATACCTTTTAGGTCTTCCTCAGATGTTTTTTTGTTTTGATATCTATCACCCTTATACCGGTCTTGGATATTCATCTCTTCCTAAGCATGTTGTATCTCTCGCCCTCATACCTGGCGTTCAGATTACATGTCTCTTTGAGCTTATTACCCAGTAAACCGGTAATACCTCGTCCCGATGCTTCCCCAGGAGTGTCCTTGTGGACATCCCCAGCGAAGTCCCTTAGTGGATTGTTTTCATCCGGATTTTATCCGAAGTATCCGTTGTGGATAGTTTTTTGCTGTATTGGTATATTCCCCAATACATGCATCTTCGAGTCAGCTCGAGTCTTTCCATTGGATCTTTTCCCTTTGGAATTTTGTTCCCCACGTTTTGAGTCGTGACTTGCTCGCGCATTTTTATCCCTTTTCTATCCCCAGGAGAGTCCCTAGGGTCTTGGTCCCATGGAGTGAATTGCTCATATGGATTATCAGTGGCTTCTGATTTCTTTGCTTTTGTGGACACATATCTCCACAGAGTGCTACCATTTTTCATACCTACATTTACATCATGAGGCCTCTCAGGGACCAAAATTCGTCTCTTTGTTATTATTTAAGCCCATTCCACCCCGTAGAGACGAAGATTTTAACCTTCACTTCTCCGTCTAGAATGACCTTAAATAGGGGCATCTGTAAGACCCCAATTTTGACCCTAAGATCCCTCATGGCATCATAACATTGCATTTGCATTGCCTCAAGGATCTTTAGAATCTTGGTTCCCTTTGCCTTTGGGTGGGACTCCTTGTGATTGGTTTGAGATCACCAAGCATGCTTGAATTATACATCATTGTTTCTCTTACTTTTGTTTACTAACCAAAAGCACAAAAATGTGTCACTAACATCTTTTGTTTGAAGCTTGAGTATCATCCAAGACACTTTGTGGGTTCTATTTAGATGATCAGTCAACACAAGGGAATGGCTTGAGATACTTCCAACAGGTTCAAATGGGGTCTATTCGTCAGTCAAAACGTTGATCTTGAAGGAGCAAAAGTTTGTTCATGAGCTGTCATGCTCGCTAGGCAAGCAGAATGGGTCGCCTAGCGACTCCCAAGAAAAGCCACCAGAATCACCTACGCTCAGAGGAATTTCTTGAACTGTCATGCTCGCTAGGCGAAGCCCACGTGTTTAAAAAAAACGAAATAAATAAATAAATAAATAAAATATAACAGAAAAATTTTGGACTTGGGCCTCTCTCTTTTGAGCCCACAGGTCCATAAAAATCAGGTTATAAATTCAGAGTTTCAGTGAAACAAAAGAAATGCTATTCCTATTACCCTGGCAGGAAAAAGATAGTGAGAGAAGAGCTAACAGAGACTGAAGGGAACTCATCTGCAAAGAACCAATTCCCTCTCATATAAACCCTAAGAGTGCTTTGCATACCCAACCAGGCAATTCAATTTCGTTCGATCTCTCTAGTCAGGTTTGCCTTATTCCCATTACTTTATGCTTTTAATTTGAATGCTCTGAATGTATGAGGTATTATGGGTGAATTTGATACCCTTTTGATGCATGTGTTTGACAAGAGGTTTAGGCCTCCTACCCCTAGTTGATTTTTGTGAGCTTTTTGTGAATTTTAATGGCATGATTCATGTGGTTACATTTTGATTTGGGGGCAACTCTTGATTACCCTATCTTGTTTCTCTAACTTGTTTGTTGAGTTTTGTTTTGTGAAGGCTCATATGACTCTTGCAGAGATGGCTTACCTGGTGTTCCACTTTATTTGTGGGATACCACCTGGAGGTTTATTCCGATTACCTGTACTGACTCGCTTTCTTTGATGGTGTTTAGCTTGGAAGAGTCTTTGAGTTTCTTATTTATCTAATTGTTGTTACTTCAGATCTTTATCCTTACGGTAGATCTCTCGATCCCTTTACTTTTCCCGCATGTTACCGATTTCTTAGGTTTCGTATAGCCTCTCGTGGCATGTCATTTAAGGTAGCGCGATTCCTTCATCTAGGACTGCCTTTTTGCATGAGCATCCCTAAACACCCCAAACTCATTGATTTTTCTTCTCCTAAGAACACGTTTACTCCTTCTACTACAGGCGAGTAAGTCTCCAAAGGTCGAGCATCTGGTAGATTGCGTAGTAACGTCGTTCAACCCTTACCCCATAGGTGGTCGAACTACGTTTCGCTCTGATTCTCATTCCATATGAGATACGTAGGCATAAGACGAGATGTCTTAGCGAGCACACTCCTCTTTAACCCATAGGTAGCCGAGCTACGAAGACTCTGATTCTCAGATTCATATGAGATACGTATGCAGTGGATGCGACTTTCGTGCGAGTCATTTTCTTTTGACCCTTCTTTTAGTAAGTAGTACATTAGATAAACATACACGCTTTTCTCATCCCTTCAATCATGTTTGCACAAACAAATTTTCACAAAAATAAATAACAACCTTTGCTACAAATGTGAAAAGGGCTCCCTAGGAGTACCTAGGATGCTTTGGGTGCCTAATACCTTCCCATTGCATAACCAACCCCCTTACCCAAATCTCTGACATTTTTACTAGTTTTTGATTGATAAAACTTTTAGGTTTTTGTTCGCTCTCTAACCATTCCTTTGGATAAATAGAAGTGCTGTGGCGACTCGACTTGTATGATTTACCTTGGATTTAGTAAATATCTCTAATGGTAACGAATACCCTGCTACAGCTTTGGCATGGGTTGCTCGCCGACTAAGACAGTATATGTTGACTCACACGACTCTATTGATATCAAAGATGGATCTCGTCAAGTATATTTTTGAAAAGCCAGCGCTTACCGGAAGAGTTGCTAGGTGGCAAATGATACTGACAGAGTATGACATCCAATACACTTCACAAAAAGCCATCAAAGGAAGTGTCTTGTCAGACTATCTTGCAGAGCAACTGATTGATGATTACCAACCTATGAGGTTCGACATTCCTGATGAGGACATCATGTTTCTCAAATCGAAAGATTGCGAGGAACCACTCCTGTAGGAGGGGCCTTACCCTGAATCCAAATGGATTATGATGTTTGATGGGGCGGTCAACGTCAATGGTCGCGGAGTTGGTGCAGTGTTGATCACGCCAGAGGGGGTTCATATGCCATTTTGTGCCAGAATAACTTTTCCCTGCACCAACAATGAAGCTGATACAATCAGCTAAGCCTAGTTGAGGAAAAGAGACTGGCAGCTATATGCCATGGCCAACTATATCAAAGATGAATGAAGAGAGCATTTGATCAAAAAGTGCGCCCTTGGGAGTATCAAGTCGGTGAATTGGTACTCAAAAGAATTCTTCCTCCCAACACAGATCACAGGGGCAAATGGACACCGAACTATGAGGGTCCATACGTGGTTAAAAGGGTTTCTCTGGCGGAGCTTTGATGCTAACAACCATGGATGACGAAAACTTCACTTCCCCTGTGAACTCAGACGCAGTTAAAAAAAATACTTCCCATAATTGACCCGCTGGACAAAAGAAAGAGAGTCCAGGCAAAAAAGGGCATCCCGACGAACCAAAAAAAAAGAATAAAGAGGTTCGGGCAAAAATTAGGGATATAAAAATAAAAAATGTACACCCGATGAGTCGAAAACCCGAAAGGGTGGCTCAGGCAAAAATGGGTATCCCGGTGGATTGAAAACCCAAAAGGGCGGTCCAGGCAAAAGTTAGGGATTAAGCGAATGACTGGAATCTGAGTTCATCTGTGTTATATCACCGTTTAATTCAATCCGGCAAGCTTCGAAGGTTAAAAGATCGACTAATCATCCACTTCAGAATGCAAGATGAGCAGAGCGTCTTGAGGTCATACGAGCCATAGCAGAGTCGAAACTCAGTGGGACCCCGTATCCACATTGCCATTAGGATAGTTTTCTTTTGTTCAATTTATAGCGATCGCCTCTTTTCAGGGATCAGCTTCCTGATGTACTCGCCTATTCCTGGCACAAATTTTTCAACCAATAAAAGTCGAATAATTCAGCTAAAGAGCCTCTTTGTTTTTCATTTATCCGTTTGTTTGCAAAAGATGTCTAAATTTTTGATGAAACATATTGCATCTGAACATAATGGTGGCTTTTATAGATGATTTGCACAGGAAAACATTTAAAATTGCTTTGAATGTGCTTAACCCCGGACGGTGAATTCAAACCGAGCAATTCCCCCGGGACATACGTGTGTGTTTGCAGGTCACAGGAACTGGATGCCAAGTCATGAATCCTCATCCCCAAGTGGTTGACAAAGGCTCTCCTCAGCAGAGCATGTCCCCCAGTAGAGTTGCACCTTGTATCCCCAGCAACAGTGGAGTAGTTGCATACCCAACAGACAAGAGGGTAGTGTTCCCAGTGTTCATCTCATTCCCCTGCAGATTATTTTTAACAGATTTGTTTTGATCCTCAGCCTGAGGACGATTAGCAAGTTTGTATCCCCAGCAAAGGTCGATTCCTACGGTATTTCCCCAGGAAGTGCTTTCCCCACCGGCTCTCTTCACAGAGCCTCACCAAACAAAGTGCCCATAGTCGATACTCCCCCAGCAGGGTCAACTTTCCAAAAAGAAGAAGTCGATTTATTTTCGGTGGCTCCCCGGTCCCGGCAGACGGATCATTCCCCACAGAGCATTCAAGGATTGATGCAGCGATCCGTTCCCTACCAGAATTTTCTTCCCCAAGTAGATTTCTTTTTGCACCATGCATAACATTGGCATTTGCATGCATATCATATCAAGCATACGCATAAGCTGATAAACAGGTTCTTCAAAGTAGACTAAAGAGTTACTTTACAACCAAAGTCATGAGATTCAGCTAGAGGATCGAGTGTGTGTGATCCAGCATGAGGGTCAGTTCAAAAATTCAGCCTGAGAATCGTTTTTCAAAGAGCCAGCCTAAGGTTCAATTTGAAGATTCAGCCAGAGAATCGCCTACAAGCGTTATTTCCCCAGCAAACCAGCTAGAGGTGTAGATTGACAGTTCAACAGAAAATCAATCTACAAGAGGGTCCAGCCCGCGGATCGCAATTTAAAAACAAAAGTCTAATTGAAGAGTCGTTACAGCATGTTCTAGCCTGAAGAATATGTACGAAGCCCAAAAGTGGAGTATTCTCAGAGCTGCATATCTAACATGAAGCTTGGGTGTAGATTTCGAAAGAGGGTCAACCAGCGCATGCCTCAGATGCGAGATCCTGATGATGGGAATTTATCATCAAAACGAAGTAGATCTAGCCAAAAGATCGAAGTCAGGTCTAGCCCGAAGACCGGAAATAGATTCAGCCAGAGAATCAAAGAGAATAGATTCAGCCAGAGAATCGAAACAAAGTAGATCTAGCAAGAAGATCGAAGAAGATCTAGCCAGAAGATTAAAACCGTATCCAGCCCGACAATCAAAATTAATATCCAACCAGAGGACTAAATTGAGTATAGATTCAACCAGAGGATCGAAACTTCAGGTTAAGTCAGAAGACTGATTCAGATTTAGCCAGAGGATCGAAAGAGAAATAAACAACGCGATGTATTTCAGCATTTTTGTGGTGTTCTCAGAGCGCAAATTTTCGGTCTGTCTTTGGTATTCAATCACAGCTCACCCTGTTTGTTTGATAAGCTGTTCGCTTTCATCCTGCTCGGGTTAGCTGATGACTGAATAGGGGCAGCTGTAACACCCCAAAATTTGCCCTCCTCATTCATGCATTCATTTTTAGGTCATTTAACATTTCACATTGCATTTCATCATTATCAATCAGAATTAGATACATTGCATTTCATCATGTCAATCGGGATTAGCTCCAAGAAGCTTGAACATCATCCAGGACACTTTGTGGGTTCTATTTAGATGATCAGTCAACACAAGGGAAGGACTTGAGTTACTTCCAACAGGGGTCTATTCGTCAGTCAAAACGTTAATCTTGAAGGAGCAAAAGTTTGTTCATGAGCTGTCATGCTCGCTAGGCGAGCAGAATGGGTCGCCTAGCGAGTCCCAAGAAAAGCCACCAGAATCACCTATGCTCAGAGGAATTTCTTGGACTGTCATGCTCGCTAGGCGAAGCCCACGTGTTTCAAAAAAAACGAAAAATAAAACGAAAAATAAAATAAATAATAATAATAATAATAAATAAAATATAACAGAAATTTTTTGGACTTGGGCCTCTCTCATTTGAGCCCACAGGTCCACAAAAATCAGGTTATAAATTCAGAGTTTCAGTGTAACAAAAGACCATTCTATTTCTATTACCCTGGCTGGGAAAAAGATAGTGAGAGAAGAGCTAACAGAGTTCATACCAACCTCCAGAGACTGAAGGGAACTCATCTGCAAAGAACCAATTCCATCTCATATAAACCCTCAGATTGCTTTGCAAACCCAACCGGGCAATTCAATTTGATTCGATCTCTCCAGTCAAGTTTGCTTTATTCCCATTACTCCGCTTTTAATTTGAATGCTCTGAATGTGTGAGGTATTATGGGTGAATTTGATACCCTTTTGATGCATGTGTTTGACAAGAGGTTTAGGCCTCCTACCCTTGGTTTCTTTTTGTGAGCTTTTTGTGAATTTTAATGGCATGATTCATGTGGTTACATTTTGATTTGGGGGCAACTCTTGATTACCCTATCTTGTTTCTCTAACCTGTTTGTTGAGTTTTGTTTTGTGAGGGCTCATATGACTCTTGTATAAATGGCTTGCCTGGTGTTCCACTTTATTTGTGGGATACCACCTGGAGGTTTATTCGGATTACCTGTACTGACTCGCTTTCTTTGATGGTGCTAGCTTGGGAGATCTCTGGGTTTCTTATTTTCTTTATTTGCTGTTGCTTAGGATCTTTATCCGTGTGGTAGATCTCTTAACCCCCTTTATCTTTCCCGCATTTTACTACTTTTTTTCCTAAAGACTTCCGAAGAGGCAATTGACGGATAAAAGGGATTAGTCCTCAACCCCCCGTTATTCAGTGCGTCGTTCTTTAAGATCACACTACGTGTCGATGCTTCAGAACAAAAGCCCAAGATATCTTGTCCGGTCGGTCAGTGGAGAGGGTTCCACCTTTCTAAACCCCCACTTTTTGTCATGAGCTCACCCTGTCCAGGGTTAAGATCTATGAGGTCTTATCCTCATTACCCCTTTTGCATAAGCATCCCTAAAACACCAACAAACTCATTGATTTTTCTTCTCCTAAGAACACGTTTACTCCTTCTACTACAGGCGAGTAAGTCTCCAAAGGTCGAGCATTCGGTAGATTGCGTAGTAGTCGTTCACCCAAAAACACAACCCTTAACCCGTAGTTAGCCGAACTACGGCTTGCTCTGATTCTCATTCCAAATGAGATACGTAGGCATAAGACGCGACGTCTTAGCGAGCACACACTGCCCCCTAACCCATAGGTAGCCGAGCTACGAAGACTCTGATTCTCATATTTAGATGGGATACGTATGCAGTGGATGCGACATCCGTGCGAGTTATTTCCTTTTGACCCTTTTTTTTTAGTAAATAGTACATTAGATATCCCACACCCTTTAGACAAGAACTACAAGAGTGGATCCCGTAGAGTACTACAGATGCGTAGGCGTGTTAATACCTTCCCTTCGCATAATCTACTCCCGAACCCAAGATTTGGTTGCGAGACCTTGTCTTTTCCTTTCCTTTTTCCAGGTTTACTTTGAGCGTTTCCTTTCCCTCCTTTGGGATAAATAAGGCACGGTGGCGACTCTTCTGTCTTTCCTTTTTCGCCGGTTGTTTTTTTCACAGGTAGGTTGCGACAACGGGATGGGTAAATTCCATTTAGGTCACTCATGTCCCTCAGCATGCTTCATGGAGTACCCATCAATTGTCTTCATGGTGATCCAGTTACGGAAAATGTTTGATCAATAATAAACATTCGACTCTACATCTAGGGTTCATAGTGGTTTCAGGTCAAAGATTGGTATACACCACTATCACCATGAGAATAACTTATGATACTCTGCATAACATTCTATGTAGTATTCTCATAGCGGGTCAATCCAGTATAAATATTACTCCTAATATTCATACTTATGTATAAGACTTGATAACTCCTTATCCATGATCCATGATATGTGATCATCAGTCTATATACATAATAGTCTTAATGCTTTAATGTTATCCCACTTCACAACAAAGCTCAACTACAGATACTTTAAGAATAATGTCCTTATGTTTAATGAGATCTCATGATTAAGTCACACTTGATACATTAAATGGACTAGCTATTCTAGGGACTTTATTAAACAAACATAATAAAGAAAAAGCATTTTATTATTAATAAATAATTCGATAAAAGTAAAAAAAGTATTGGCCTCTAAGGCTCACACCAACAATCTCCCACTGGCACTAGAGCCAATCAGGCATACCCTTAATACCCATAGATCTAGTATGACCATCATGCTTCTGTTGTGCAAGAGGCTTTATCAGTGGATCGGAAATATTGTCAAGTTCAGGTACTTTGCATATTTTTACATCTCCTCTATCTTTTATCTCTCGAATAAGGTGATAACACCAAAGTATGTGTTTGGATCGTTGATGAGATCTAGGCTCCTTAGCTGGTGCGATAGCACCGTTGTTATCACAATAGAGATCAATGGGATCCATAATGCTAGGAACTATGCCAAGTTCACTAATGAACTTTTTGATCCAAAAAACTTCCTCTTCTGCACTTGAGGCATCAATATACTCTACCTTGGTTGTAGAATCAGCAACTGTATTTTGCTTTCAACTTTTTCAGCTCACAGCCCCACTGTTTAAGCAGAACACATAACCAGATTGCAATCTAAAGTCATCCTTATCTGTCTGGAAGCTAGCATCGGTGTATCCAATTACAGCAAGCTCTTCCTGACCTCCATATATCAAGAATGAGTCCTTAGTCCTTGTCAAATACTTAAGGATATTCTTGACAACTACCAATGAGCATCACCGGGATCAGATTGGTACCTACTCGTTGCACTTAAAGCATACGAGACATCTGGTTGAGTACATAACATGGCATACATGATAGATCCTATTGCAAATGCATATGGAATCTTATTCATGTGATCCTTTTCTTCCTTAGTTGAAATGGATTGTGTTTTTGATAGGCACATGCCATGTTGCATAGGTATGAATCCTTTCATGGAATCATGCATATTAAAGCGTCTCAGCACTTTGTCTATGTATGTACTCTAACTTAGGCGAAGCAGTTTTTATGATCTATCTCTATATATCCTGATTCCTAATATATAAGCTGCTTCACCTAGGTCCTTCATAGAAAAGCATTTCCCCAACCAATTCTTTACTTGTTGCAGGGTAGGGACATTGTTTCCATTGAGTAATATGTCATCTACATATAATACCAGGAAGACGGTCATGCTGCCATTAACCTTCTTGTAGACACTGGGCTCATCTTCATTCTTGATGAGTCCATATTGTTTTACCATTTCATCAAAACAAAGATTCCAGCTTCTGGAAGCTTGCTTCAATCCATAGATTGATTTCTGCAACTTACATATCTCTTGGGCTTCTTCTGGTATGTAAAATCTTTCAGGTTGTGCCATGTACACATCCTCAATAATATTCCCATTAAGGAAAGCAGTTTTGACATTCATCTGCCATATTTCATAATCATGATATGCAGCGATAGCAAGTAAAATCTGAACAGATTTAAGCATTGTAACTGGTGAAAAGGTTTCATCATAGTCAACCCCATGAATTTGTTTCTATCCTTTTGTAACCAGTCTTGCCTTATAGGTATGTACCTTACCATCCATGTCATTCTTCTTTTTGAAGACCCACTTGCATCCTATAGGGTTAACTCCTACAGGAGACTCTAACAAGGTCCAAACCTAGTTTGCGTACATGGAATCCATTTCGGATTTCATGGCTTTTAGCCACTTCTCATACTCAGGACTAGTTATGGCCTCTTGGTAGGTCACAGGCTCATCTTGATCTATGATTAATACATCACATTGATCAGTTATGAGATATCCATATCTCTCAGGTAGGTGACGTATCCTGCTTGACCTACGCTGGTCTTGTTCTACTTGAGCAAGCTGATCTTCCACAACTACTTGTGTTTCCTGCTCTAATTCCTCCATATGTGTATCAATGCTTCATGATTCTTGAATTTCTTCAAGCTCTACTTTCCTCCCACTGATTCCTTTGGAAATAAAATCTGTTTCTAGGAAAACTCAAGTTCGAGCGACAAACACTTTTCACATTTTCCTGTGAATGGAGACTTTGTCATCTTTCCAATTAAACATGATTTGAATGTCTCATATTATTCATAATCAAAAGAGTCCAAGAGTCCATCTTTATGGAGGTTGGAAATGTGTTTCTCATTTATGTGGCCTTATCAACAATGCCAAAGGTAAGTTGGATTTAACTCATTAGGTTTCATCCTTTTAGTATTAATGTTATAAATAGGCATTTCAAGATCAAGGACATATAGTCCATTGTTCATTTGTGCAGTAGTATAGAATATATTATTCAAATAAATGGAGCAAAAATTATTCTTTATTATGAATGAAAAACCAAACTTGTCCAAACAAGAAACGGAAAATACATAAAATACAGAAAATAAACAGCTATCACATGCGTGGTTTCGTAAGTGGCTCTGATACCACTAAAGGAAAATTGCTATCCAAAATGCAATAGAAATTAAAAAATTCTCCTTTAGTGATCCTTACGAATGGGCATGATCAATGATAGAAATCGTTACGTCTTATGGTGTTTGAAACCTTTGATGCAAATCTAAGGAGTGATCACAAGAGTTGAACGGTGACAACGCCTCTACTCAGTCCACACGAACTGATTCCTTCAGTCTCAGTTCTAGCTGCTATGAATGAAGGCTTTGAGTGAGGGAGAGATAAATGAAATATCATCTAATAAAATTCTTTTGCACAAGGGTTCTATTCATAGAACCACTTGTGTGGGATGGAAGCTAAAAAACCCACTTAAGTGTATGTGACCCATATCTTCTGGTATACCGAAAATCACTTAAGTGTGTCGTACCTTACCATATTTCGTATTCTACTTAAGTGCATCATACCTTACGATGTTCTATAACTCATTTAAGTACATTGTACCTTACGGTGTTCCTTATTTACTTTATCTCTCATCAATCCATCCTTTTGTGGGTGACCTTGTAGGTTTTCGCGACATTGACAATTATATTAAATCGCGTGTTTAACATAATAAACAGTAAGCAGTATCTAGTAACACATCACTTCTACCCAAGACACGAAAATGTCATGTGATCTGACAAATCCTTTTTCTGATAATACTTGTGTGTAAAATTATACATTTTCCCTTATGTCTATATTGAATACAAGGCATAGATTGTGTCATCCTTTTTCAGTTCAGTATTGGGTCTTTAGACATTTATCCTATTATGCAGGATGGACAAATTCCATCTAGGTCACTCATGTCCCTCATCATTCTTCATGGAGTACCCATCAAATGTTTTTATGGTCATTCAGTTACGGGCAATGTTTGATTTGCAATAAAGCACTCGACTCTACATCTAGGGTCCATAGTAGTGTCAGGTCAAAGGGTGGTATACACCACTATCACCATGAGAATAACTTATGACACTTTGTATAATAATTTATGTAGTATTCTCATAACGGGTCAATCTAGTATAAATATTACTCCTAATATTCATACTTATGTTTAAGACTTGATAATTCCTTATCCATGATCCATGAAATATGATCATCGGTCTAGATACATAATAGTCATAATGCTTTAATGTTATCCCATTTCACAACAAAGCTCGACTACATATACTTTAAGAATGGTGTCCTTACGTTTAATGGGATCTCATGATTAAGTAATACTTGATACATTAAACGAACTAGATACTCTATGGACCTTATTAAACAAACATAATACAGAAAAATGCTTTTATTATTAATAAATAATTCGATACAAGTACCAAAAATATTGGCCTCTAGGGCTCAAACCTGACCTCTAGGGCTCAAACCAACATCATTAACCTCCAAAATTGGGAAAATATGGTTTATATAGAATTTTGGGTTAATTATGGGTCATTGAGTTATGATCCAACTCTTCACTTTATAAATGGTTAGAAATTAATCGAAAATCGGTTGTGGATCATTAAACTTAGTCGTTGGATCAATTGTCATCAATGGTTAAGGTTTGATGAAAACTTGCTTAATTTTGTGTTAGTTTGTGAACTTTAAGGAAGTTAGAGTTAGTTATGGAGGTTAAGGGTAAATGAGAAAATGCATGGTTTTATGGTAAAATAGGTAGTGAAGTATAGTTAGAAGCAAGACATGTTTGATTTTAGCTTAAGTACCAAGTTTGGGTGAATGGTCACAAACTTGGAATTTGAAAATAATTGAATTTATGATTTGATTTTTAATGGTTTTAGAATTAGATTTTTTGCGAATCATCCTACATTTTAAAGTGCCTTTGGGAATTGATTTTTTTGTTGGAAATAAGCACTTTTGAATGGTGTAAATTATGGATCAAATTTCCATTTTTTTTGCGTATGAATAGGTTTAGAAAAGTGTAGAAAATAGAGAGGTCATGCCAAAAAATTTCTAAGTGTTTATGCATAGTTTTTTTGTGACTTTTCCATAGCTTTTGGATGATTTTGATTGATGATTTACTTGTTTTAATTTCTTCCTTGTAGCAAGGTGAACAAAGTGGTGGAAAAAGTATCTTGAAGCACCAAGGGAAGAAGGAGAAAAAGCCATGGAAAAAGAGCTTGAAGGATGGAAAGTGTTGAAAATCCTTTCATGAAACATGTTTATGACATAATTGATTTTTTCATGAAAATTGTAAATTCTTGTGATCAAATGAAAGTTGGATAGGTCTAAGAATATTTAGGAGTCAAAATTTGAGTCAATGGTCAAAAGTTGACCAAAAGTCAAAAGTTGACCAAAAAGTTAACAGTACCAAAATGATGTAATTTCTTTATTTTTTCCTTGTAATCCCTTATTTTCACTTGTGTCACAAACAATAAGCCATGTATCACGAATAAATAAAATATTATGTAAATTTCCAATCTTTCCCTTTTCCTTCAGTTCTAGCAATCTTCTAAGCAAAACATCGGCATTAAAGAGCCTATGTCCCAATTGTTGCAAATGAAGATGGAATGATAAAATATACAATGTATGCAAATGAAAT
This sequence comes from Lathyrus oleraceus, assembly GCF_024323335.1. Classification (NCBI taxonomy): domain Eukaryota; kingdom Viridiplantae; phylum Streptophyta; class Magnoliopsida; order Fabales; family Fabaceae; genus Lathyrus; species Lathyrus oleraceus. Next base: position 315,160,768 of record NC_066582.1, read on the forward strand.
TAATGAAACTTACACATGCATGATGAATGATATGAATAAAGTCGTAAGCTAGGTAAAAAGAAAAAATGGGAGGGAAAATATTGGGGTATGACAACAGGATGCAGACCCTACCTGATTCAAAGTATTCGCTTCTATTCATAGACTTTAGTGAAATTCCATGTCAATTCACTGTCAAGTCTGCAACTTTCCCCTATGAATATTTATCTCTCTTGGTTTTAACACCATTTTAATCACTTCTTTTGGGGTTAACACCTTTATGGTTATTCCCTGGGTCGACACCTTCATGGTTATTCCCTGATTACCATATCAGTCCTTATGCCTTAGTAAGATCCTTGTCATGTTAGTCCCAGTGCTTTGACAAACTCCTATTTTCTTCATTACCATGTTAGTCTTTGTGCTTTGGTAAGATCCTTGTCATGAGAGTCTTTGTCTTTGACAAGTTTCCTTTTTGGTTTAAACACCATTGTAATCATTTCCATTTAGGGTTGACACCTTTATGTTTATTCCCTGAGTTAACGCCTTCATGGATATTCCCCTTTTTATGGTTGAAACACCTCCTTACCATATTAGTCCATGTGCCTTGGTAAGATCCTTGTCATGTGAGTCCTAGTGTTTTGACAAGTTCCTATTTTCTTCATTACCATGTTAGTCCCCGTGCTTTGATAAGACCCTTGTCATGTGAGTCTCCGACTTTGAAAAGTTTCCTTTCTGGTTTAAACACCATTGTAATCATTTCCTTTTAGGGTTGACACCTATATGGTTATTCCCTGGTTTAACGCCTTCATGGTTGAAATTCTGGTATCAGATATGAGATGTCGAAGATAATGTCACGACACTAATATCTGAACAATACAAACAGGATAAAAGATAAAGAACAATAATGCAAGAGACACAAGCAATTGTTAACCCAGTTCGGTTCAAACTCACCTACGTCTGGGGGCTACCAAGCCAAAAAGGAAATCCACTAAACAGAATCAGTTCAAAGACCCTCAGTAAACAACTTCAAGTTACAGTCTTTTCACCTAATCTCTACCCGTGTGACTTCTACCTAAGAACTCTTATATGAGATCCTACTCACTCCCCCTCAATCACAGCAGTGATATAAAACAAGAATTACAATGAAAAGAAGACACTCTTCAAAGACACATACTTGATCTTGCTTAAAAGCTTCAATCAAGTAAACATACACCCATGCTTCAAAGCTTAGAGTGGACAAATTATAACTCAAAAATCAGCACAATTCAATCATCTATGGATGAATGAATGGCTTATAATACACACGACCACACAAGACTAAAACCCTTATTCTCTCTCAATATTTCGGTCGCTATTTCTTGTGTATAAAACTAGATATTCCATGCCCTATTTATAGAATCGTTTGGCTGGGCTTGGACATCATAAAACCCTAAAACTATTTTCCATTCATATCTTCTCATGACAGCTGATTATATATCGTTGGAAAATAAGTCAATCTGGTTGTAATTACTGATTGAGGGCACATTTAATCATCTCATCAATCACACATAGATTAGCATAAAAATCGCAATCACATAATACATAACATTCAGACTGAATGTTCTGTATACAAATCTCATGACATCGGGTCTAACATCTCAGTAAAATCCTGCATATTCACATTTTAAACACACTGCAGATACATGTTATCTTATGTCAAGACAAAACTTGTGACAACTTGTGAACACTCTAGGTTTTACCAAAATTGATGCCAACACATAGAACCAACAAACCCCCCCTTTGGAAAATTTTGGCTAAAACATACATCAGACATTTGTTTACAAGAGTAAAAAAAACACATCAGCAGTTTAGCAGCAGAAGAAATAAACCACATATTTACTAGCTATCATAGCAACTAGTAAACACATTTTAAACACATACATGTGCTTCTTCTCCCCTTTAGTCTGTTCAACACAGACATCTCCTTCAGCAACACCTGTAACATCCATCACCCCATCTGACATCACCTTCAACATCACATGTACTACACAAAACATCCTTTTCAACATCACCTGTCATCTGTTTATAGCATAGCTACTTCATAGCACATATTAACTACAACTCTTTTAGCTCCTTTAGCTACTTCTCCCCCTTTTTAGTCAAAATAGACCAAAGACACCAATGAGACAAAATAAATGTCTATTAGTCAAAGAGAGTGTCACATAGAATGTTAAACATATTGTCATGTGTTATAGAACCACAAACAAACACAACTATATAAGCTGAGATAAAATCCAGAGACATCAAAGAGAACCCAAAAATTACATCAAGGCATCAAAACAAGACTGCCAAAAAAAACCACCAGAACATCCAAAACAGCACATTATCATAAAAGGGGAACAATCTTCACCAAAACTCAGTCAGAGGAGCTAGCATCTTCATCAACTTCAGAACCAGAACTGCCACTTGATTTATCTTGAGATTCAGACCTCTCACTAGAGATGTGGGCTTCTGTTTCCTTGGCTTGACCAACATTTTCTCTATCACCTTGCTCCAAGCTATTAATCAGAACCTCCAGAGCTTCTTTCCTGGCTTTAGCTACCCTTATCCCAGTCTCCAATTCCTTACAAGTCTCTTTCAGTTCAGCAATCAGACCACCTTCAGAGGATGGCTTCTTCACAACAGATGTCATGACAATGTCATTGTCATGACTGCCTTCAAATAATTTGTAATAAACTGATAGGGGAGGTTTTCTTCTACTAGGGATATCACTTGTGCTCAGAATTCCAGGTTGCTGGCTCAGGATTATCCCACAAATCATTGAGGGAAAAGCTGTGGGCAGCTTCACTGCATTTGTAGAAGCATGTTTGACAATTTGTTCAAACATGAATCTACCATAATCAAAATTAAGCTTGGTTCCAATAGAAAATATGAGCCTTCCAAGAGCATTTGAGATTGTAGAGATGTGATTCGTTGGTACCCAGTTTGCTGACCCTATCTTGTGCAAGATAGCATATTTCACAGTTGGTTTTCCAACAGGGAGATGCTTCTTGCTAGGCCACTCCTTGACTTGTCCAGTAGTTATTTCCCTACAGACCTCATTGTTTGTGGCCTCTAGTTCACAAGCACCTTCTGTTCCTCTTCCTAGGAACTTATTAATCACAGTTGGAGAAAAATTTATACACTTCCCTCTAACAAACACCTTATAAAACTCTTTGTTGTTCTTATCAGCAATGTCCTCAGGGATGTTCACCACAAATTCTTTAACAAGACTTTCAAAACACTGAGATAACCCACTAACAGTTTTCATTAATCCAGCAGACTTAATCAGGTCCATGACCTCTTTAACTTCCACAGCATCCTTCCCCAGTTCTCTTTCCACAGCCACTCTCCTTTGGATTACAAATTTCCATTTTGCTTCTCCATCTTCAAGATGGAAGGAAATATTATCCAAGTGTACAGCAGCAACTTTAGCAGGAGATTTCTAACAGTTGGCCTTTTGACAGGAGAGATGTTAGGGACATCGTCTTCAACATCTTCCTCTGAATCAGAACTTTCACTTACTTTTCTCTTCTTTACCTCCACTTTACTCCAAGACTTTAAGGGGCCTACAGCAGTACCTTCTTGGCAAGTTTGGTTGTCATCATCTCAGCCACAGACCTACCCTTTCTGGTCTTCATCCTCTTAGCAACACTTGGCTTCAAGTGATGAAGCAAGTTATCATCTTCATCATCTGAGCTCTCATCTTCCAAGTCAATCACCTTCTTAGTAGAGTCATGCTTCTTAGACTGAGAAGCATCTACAGATTTCTTACAAGGTAAGGTTTTCCCTAAAGAGCATAATCCTTCAGCAGCTATATCATTTTCAGACCTAGATGACTCATCATCTTTCTCATTGTGAGTTCCAACCTCAGGAGAGGGGTCCCTTCTCGATAGAGGAGTAGAAACTCCCTTTACTGAGTGTCCTTCATTAAGGATCCTCGTGACAAGATTTCTAATGATACGATCAGTATGATGCATGTCATCCTTAGAGCTAGGGTTAATAGAACTGTTACCTTGAGTATGTCCTGCAGTGGAGGATGGACCAAGAGCGTCGCCTGGGATGACTGACAGGGGAATCACTTCCAAAATGTCTTCATTAAGAAAGTCCATAGAGGGTGTTCTAGCTTTGTGCGCAGGTTTGGTGTTTTTAGAACTAGAAGGTGAAGGATGTTGTGACATCTTGTTAATCTTGTGGAATGGTTTCTGTTTGCCTAACAGAGAAGGTTGATGAAGTTGAAGGAAGGTAGAAGTGTTTGAGCAGAGGTTGCGTGTGAAAATTCTATAGATGGAAGTTCCAACACTAGGTGATGATTTACCATGAATGGGGCACTTTCTTTTAAGTGGGCAGACAATATTTTTATTACCTTTTCCACTCCAAATTAATTGTTATAAATTCTCATAGATACAAATCCCTAATTTCCCTCTTAGACATTCAAATTGATTAGCATCCAAAGCCTTTGTAAATATATCAACTAATTTCATTTCAGTAGTAACATACTCTAGGGCTATGATTTTATCTTCCACTAGTTCTCTAATAAAATGATGACGAATATCAATATGTTTTATCCTGCTATGCTGAATAGGATTCTTAGAAATATTTATAGCACTCAGGTTGTCACAGTACAATGTCATGACATCTTGCATGACATTGTATTCAGTCAGCATCTGCTTCATCCAAACCAGTTGAGAATAACTACTTCCAACTGCTATGTATTCAGCTTCAACAGTGGACAGGGATACACAATTTTGTTTCTTACTAAACCATGATATTAAGTTGTTACCTAAGAAGAAACATCCTTCTGATGTGCTTTTCCTATCATCAACACTTCCAGCCCAGTCAGCATCACAGTATCCAGTCAGCATAGATCCAGATCCATGAGTATACAACATCCCATAGTCACTGGTGCCATTGACATATTTTAGTATCCTTTTCACTTGGTTTATGTGACTGACTTTTGGTTCAACTTGATATCTAGCACAAACACCTACAACAAAAGCAATGTCAGGTCTACTTGCTGTGAGATATAGCAGACTTCCTATCATGCTTCTGTAGAGACTTTGATCTACACTAACACCATTTTAATCTTTGGAGACTTTCAAATGTGTAGGAGCACGTGTCCTTTTATGACTTGCATTCTCCATGCCAAACTTCTTAACAATGTTTTTGGCATATTTGCTTTGAGATAGAAAGATAGAATCTTCCATCTTCTTGACTTGTAGCCCAAGAAAATAGGTCAGCTCTCCAACAAGGCTCATTTCAAATTCAGACTGCATTTGTTTAACAAAATGTTCGACCATCTGATCTGACATCCCACCAAACAAAATATCATCCATATATATTTGAGCCACCATGAGTTTTCCTCCTTCGTTCTTAACAAATAAGGTCTTTTCAATGCCTCCCTTCCTGTATCCATTGTTAGTGAGGAACACTGTGAGTCTATCATACCAAGCCCTAGGAGCTTGTTTCAAACCATAGAGGGATTTCCTCAACTTGTACACATGCTTTGGAAGATTTGGATCTGTAAATCCTCTAGGTTGTTCAACATATACTTCCTCATTTAAGAAGCCATTCAAGAAGGCACTTTTTACATCCATTTGGAACAGTTTAAACTTCAGAATACATGCCACTCCAAGCGATAGTCTAATGCACTCAAGGCGAGCTACAGGGGTAAATGTTTCATCAAGGTCAACTCCTTCAACTTGAGTGTATCCTTGTGCTACTAATCTTGCTTTATTTTTAGTAACCACCCCTTGTTCATCATATTTTTCTCTTATAAAATTGACCCAGGTGTATCTGGAGAAGTCATCCACCACTACATAAGCATACTTCTTCCCACCACGACTTTCCACCTGCATGGGTCCCATCAAGTCCATATGGAGAAGTTCCAGCACTTTGGAATTGGTGTCATGTCTGAGCTTCTGATGTGACATCTTTGTCTGTTTTCCAATCTGACACTCCCCACAAACTCTTCTTTCATCTGATATAATCCTCTTCATTCTTTTAAGATGTAGATGGCCCAATCTTTGATGCCATATCTTCACTTCTTCTTCTTTGGCTAGAGTACACATTGATGAATAACCAGTTTCTTGAGAACTCCAAATCTAGCACTTGTCCTTAGACCTGACTCCTTTCATGATCACTTCATTTTCTTTATTAGTAATCATACATTCAGTTTTTGTGAAGTTTGCAGTTAGACCTTTGTCACATAGTTGACTGGTGCTTATTAGGTTTGCAGTCAGTCCCTTAACAAGTAAGACATTGTCAAGGTTAGGGACTCCAGGGAAGTTTAGCTTACCAATCCCCTTGATTTCACCCTTTGCTCCATCACCAGAGGTTACATAGATGGTGGCATGAGGATGAAAGTCAGTTAGCAGGTTTTTGTTTCCAGTCATGTGTCTGGAGCACCCACTATCAAAATACCAGTCTTCTTTGGCTGAAACTCTGAAGGAAGTGTGAGCTATCAGGTTTGTAACACCAGTCCTAGGAACCCATTGTTTTCTGTTGATAGGTATGTGATGTTTGGGTCTAGGTTGATGATGAGAAGGACTAGGATAGCCATACAACTTATAGCAGAATGGTTTTATGTGGCCAAATTTTCCACAGTAATGACATCTCCATCTTTGATGTTTCCCTTTATGTTGTCTTCCCTTATGATGTTGTGACATATGATGTGACATCTTTGGTTTGCTACCAGTGTGACTGCACTCAAGTTTGGATTCATTGAACCCAATGCCAGACTTGTCTCTTGCCATTTGTCCAGTCTGGAGAATTTCGTCTAAGGTGTCAGATCCATTGTTTAGCATTCTGACATACTTTGTCATCTCATCCAGTTTGGAATTCAAGAACACTACTTCAGTTTTCAACTTAGAGATGGTTTCCAAGTGTTCTGCCTTCTCATTCTCCAGTTGTGTTATCACTTTCTTCTGACTTTCAACTTGTTGACACACTTCTTCACTTCTATGACACAACTTTTTGTAGGTAGTGGCTAACTCATCAAAGGTTACTTCATCATCACTTGAGTCTTCATCAGAACCCCATCTTCCAGTCAAGGCAGTCACAAGATTAGCAGACTCTTCTGTTTCACTTTCATCAGACCAAGTAGCAGCAAGACTCTTCTTTTGTTTCTTGAGGTAAGTCCCACATTCAGCTCTAATGTATCCATACCCATCACATTCATGGCGCTGAACTCCTTTTCCTTCTTTGGACTTTTCATCAGATCTTGCTCTTCTTTCAGCATTACTATACTTACTGATGTCAGATGAGATGTTCTTGACATTAGACTTAGACCTTACATCCATCTTTTTCAGAAGTTTGTTGAATTGTCTTCCCAGTAATGCTACATCATTTTCCAGATCTTCATCAGTATCTTAACCACTTTCTTCCTCTTTCTCTTTAGTGTTTGACATGAAGGTTATGCTTTTGACTTTCTTTTCAGATCCATCACACATTCCCAACTCAAATGTTTGGAGGGATCCAATTAGCTCATCAACTCTCATATTGGAAATGTCTTGAGACTCTTCTATGGCTGTCACTTTCATGGCAAATCTCTGAGGAAGTGACCTGAGTATTTTCCTCACTAGTTTTTCATCTGACATCTTCTCACCCAGGGCTCCTGAGGCATTAGAAATTTTAAGGATATTCATATGAAATTCATGAATATTTTCATCTTCTTTCATCCTCAAAATTTCAAACTTGGTAGTGAGCAGTTGCAGTCTAGACATCTTCACTCTAGAGGTGCCTTCATGAGTGGTTTTGAGAATATTCGAAGCATCTTTAGCCACCTCACAGTTGTTTACCAATCTGAAGATGTTCTTATCTACTCCATTGAATATAGCATTCAATGCTTTAGAGTTCCCAAGAGCTAGATCATCCTCCTCCTTTGTCCATTGTTCCTCAGCCTTCTTATCAGTTGTAGCTTCTCCTTCCTTAGTAATAACTGGATGTTCCGAGCCTATTAAAACAGCCTTCCAATCCTTATTATCCAAAGCTTTTAGGAAGGCTACCATTCTAGGTTACCAGTAGTCATAGTTGGATCCATCCAGAATAGGTGGTCTATAAGCAGATCCTCCGTCTCTATCCATAGTACTAGAAAGTAACGTCCCTAGATCTCACCCAGAACCAGAGCAGGATGCCTGCTCTGATACCAACTGAAATTCTGGTATTATATATGATATGTCGAAGATAATGTCACGACACTAATATTTGAACAATACAAACAGGATAAAAGATAAAGAACAGTAATGTAAAAGACACAAGCAATTGTTAACTCAGTTTGGTGCAAACTCACCTACGTTTGGGGGCTACCAAGCCAGGAAGAAAATCCACTAAATAGAATCAGTTCAAAGACCCTCAATAAACAACTTCAAGTTACAGTCTTTTCACCTAATCTCTACCCGTGTGACTTCTACCTAAGAACTCTTAGATATGAGATCCTACTCACTCCCCCTCAATCATAGCAGTGATATAAAACAAGAATTACAATGAAAAGAAGACACTCTTCAAAAACATATACTTGATCTTGCTTAAAAGCCTCAATCAAGTAAACACACACTCATGCTTCAAAGCTTAGAGTGGACAAATTACAACTTAAAAATCAGTCTAATTCAATCATCTATGGATGAATGAATGGCTTACAATACACACGACCACACAAGACTAAAATCCTTATTCTCTCTCAATATTTCGTTCGTTATTTCTTGTGTATAAAACCAGATATTCCATGCCCTATTTATAGAATCGTTTGGCTGGGCTTGGACATCATAAAACCCTAAAACTATTTTCCATTCATATCTTCTCATGACAGCTGATTATATCTCGTTGGAAAATAAGTCAATCTGGTTGTAATTACTGATTGAGGGCGCGTTTAATCATCTCATCAATCACACATAGATTAGCATAAAAAATGAAATCACATAATACATAACATTCAGACTGAATGTTTTGTATACAAATGTCATGATATCGGGTCTGACATCTCAGTAAAATCCTGCATATTCACATTTTAAACAACCTGCAGGTACATGTTATCTTATGTCAAGACAACACTTGTGACAACTTGTGAACACTCTAGGTTTTACCAAAATTGCTGCCAACACATAGAACCAACAACAGTTATTCCACTTTTCTGGTGTAAACACCTCATTAGCGTATCACTCCATGTGCCTTGGTAAGATCCTTTTCATGTGAGTCCCAGTGCTTTGACAAGTTCCTGTTTTCTTCATTACTATGTTAGTCCATGTGCCTTGGTAAGATCCTTGTCATACGAGTCTCCATCTTTGACAAGTTTTCCCTTTCTATTGGTTTAAACACCATTGAATTTCTTTTCCTTTTCAGGGACACACCTATATGGTTAACCCCTTTCTTTCCGTTTGGCTTAAACACCACCCCTAAATCATATCTTTTTCTCAGTCTTGACCCTCTGAACTACGGAGCTCTAACTTCCTTATTGCATTATAAGGATACATAGGCACGAGGATGTGAATCCTCGGTGAGAACCTTCTGTTTATTTCCTTTGTCCTCCATGGTTCATAAACTATAAGGCTCGGACTTTCTCGTTGCATTATGGGAATACATAGGCATGAGGGCTACAATCCTTCTCAAGCGCTCCCTTTTCTTAAACCCATTTCTTTTCTGCATGCACATGAATATTATAACCCCCATCCAAGCAAGAACATTCAAAACGGTTCCCATGGAGTACCATGGATGTAACAGGTGCTAATACATTCCCCTTGCATAACCGACTCTCGTACCCGTTTCTCTATTTTATTTTCCCTTGGGTTTTATTGATATTTTCCCTTCCCTCCTTTGGGATAAATAAAGTTTGGTCGCAACTTTGTTATAACTTTGAGTGTGTGATGCGTTCGGTGGGTATATTTCAGTTATCTTCACTTACCATGTTTGGATGTTGGCCATCTCTAGTTGCATGTACCAATCCAAGGATGCCCCACTTAGGCTATCCTAGAAGTAATGGATCATTAGCTTCTCATCATAGACATAAGAAGCCATCTTCTTATAGAACATCCTCAAGTGGTTCCTTATACAATTAAGCCCTTTGTATTTTTCAAAGTCAAGTACCTTGAATTTTGGAGGTATAACCACATATTGAACCAAGCACATGTCGATAGCTTCAACACCAAATACATTAAAACCTTCCACATACCTTAACATTTCTTCAAGCACCTTGTGCTTGTTAGCTGCCCTTGATTCTCCAATAATGACTTTAGGTTGTGCCCCTTGTCTTGGCGTGTGGGTTGTGCACCATAGATGCTCATCTTCATATTACGAACCCAAGTCCACAAAATTGTCATTAGTAGGAGGATTAATGATTGGTATCAATAGAGGGCGAGGTACCCCCTACCGGGGATGAACCCAATGGGGGTTAGGGTCCACAAAAGTTCCAATAGTCTTCGCATGCAAAGACTTTTATACATTCATGGTAAAGGGAAAAAGTACAAAATCTAAAAAGCATTAAAAGAAACATACTAGAGTTAGGCCTTAACGAATACATCTAAGTGAGTTTTGAACTCTTACAAAATGGTATCACAAATCTCAACACACCCTAAAACTGCATGGGGTTAATTATTTGGATGCATAATAACATAAGCCCTTCCATGTATCCTTGGGATGTCTCGAACCAAGTTAGTGGAGAATTCTTCCAAGTTGGAGTGTTACGTCTTCCAGGTTGTGGCCTTGTCATATATTTCTTGGACAATGATTTGAGTCTTATCTACGAGGTCCCTCAAGTGATAAATTTCATCTTCCAAGTGTTGGTTATGGATCTTCAAGATTTCATAGCTTTGTCTTTGGTGATATTCGTGTTCATTGAGGATTTGTATATCATCATATATTTCTCTCTAATTAGTGTGTAGTAACCTTTTAGCTTATACTCGGAGTATACTCTTTCTTGATGCAGAGGTGTGGGACTCCTCGAGAGATCTTTTGAGGTATAAGATCTGAGCTTTCAACCCTTCTTTTACTTTTTCTCTCTCCCACGTAGCCTATTCCCAAGCACTTTTCCAATCACGCCCTCCTTTCGAGTTGTATCTAGTTGTTGATTAAGGTTGTCAAGATTAAATATTATGTCTAATAGGCCTCCTAGTGTTCGCTTCCTCTTACCCCTTTCAATATCGGCCTTCTCTTTGCTCTTATAAAGTTGCTTATCCTTTTGGATGAGTTCAAATTTCATCTCACTTCTTTCATAAGAAACGAGATAGAGACTTTGTTGGATCTCTTCTTTTTCTGGCTCGAGTCGTGCGACAGGTGCTTTAAGCTCGTTGACTTGTTCAACGGAAATATGATTTGAAATAGGTGAATTTGGACAATACAGAAGGTCGAGGATGAAAGATAGCTTGATTTGTTGGACTTTCTCCTTGATCCAATTAGTATAGGGTTCCTTGGCTACAACATTATTTTGACCTAATTCTCTTCCCTTCTTATGCAATTTTTCCCAAGAATGGATGATTCTCTAGAGCATGTATGGGTTCTTGGTACCCCAATCGTGTAGAAAAACCCTATTAAAGCTTCATCATCAAATTTATTCAACATCTAATAAACTAATTATCTAAAAGCTAGTACATGATTATAGTTAATGCATCCTCTAGAACCAATGAGAGGGACATTAGGAACGTTCCCACAACTGAAGGTTATCTCTTATATATCAAGCTTTCTGGAGTAACATAAAATGGACTATTCCATGAGAAATCCAACTTCTAAGACCAATATTGATTATTCATTGTATTGATCATGTAGACATCCTCGTATAGGTGAGAAACGAGCTATGAGTATAAGAGAAGAATACAACAGAGTATTAATCCTTTCCTTTTGTCATGACGCATATGCAGGGTATAATATACATCCGTAAGGAGATCAGGCACTAGGTCTTTTCCTTGATTCTTCACAACCCATAATACACTAGTAGCAGTAGAGTCGATGAAATTGTCCATGTTTAGGATAAGGACTAGTCCAAAGATAAGTAAGGCCAAGACATCTCCAAAGGATTCCCATTTTTCGGGGTCTGTGAATCCTTTAGATATTATCTCCAAGTATTTTCTTCTCTATATATGTTGTAATGAAGCAATAGATCAACATTTGGTATATTCAGATTCATGACCAAATCTTCTGGCTTTATGATTTTCCCAATTCCTTGGTGGGGGCCTTTCTTCTTTTTGGAAGGGTCCATAATTTATCCAAATTCCTCTAGAGTATGATCTAGCTAAAATTCTTGGAAGCTAAAGTACCTTAAAGGAAGGTAATAAAACTGAGCGAGGGAAGTGATAGCCTCTATTTGCACTGGGACTTTCAAGAGGTCAAGAATCCTCCCATATAGGAGGATGAATTTCCTTTGAATGGTACCGAGTAGTTTGTCACTGAGAGTCTTCAGACTTTGCATGTCAACTAATTATGCCCTTATCTGGAAGGTATTCCTCTTGTCTGAATTCATCTCTCAAAATATTCACAATAAACTTTGAAATTCCCTGAAAATAAGGATTACATGCTAAAACATCCCATTTTCAATGCAAATGTTTTATATGATATGCAAGTTCATGTAGGATGGGATGTTAATATAACAACCTATCGGAGGGCTCCTTCAAAAGGTCTTAGGTTTTTTCTACCCCACCCCTTAAAGGGTATGCTCTAGGGTTTTGTTGATTGTTTAAGAACAAACTCAAGGTCACAAACCCAGATGGAATTCCATCATGATAGGGCCTAGCCCACTCATGATGAAATCCCAAAGGGTCTCCCTTAGGCAGAGCTTTCGTATGGATAAAGTCTCAACGTTTGGGTTCTAGAAGAGATCCCTAGAGTCATTAACAAAATTCAGTGTTTCGTAACAAAGATGGGCTAGCCAACTCGCGATGAAATATTTGAACTAATCTAATCTAGGTGGAGCTATCGTTAAAAACCATGTGAGATGTGCATCCCAGTGTCCAAAATAGGACAAACTCTTTACATAATTTTATGTTTATTCTCGAGCTTGGGTATAGAGCTTATTCTTAAACAGAAATTTAAAAACCACGATGTTAAAATAATATTTAAAAAATAAAGAAAAATTAAAGTAGGAGATAAAATAAATAAAATAGAGAATAATAAAGCAAGAAAAGAAAAACAAATAATCCTAAAAGTAAAGGATATGCATGACTCTCTTTAGGGATAATCCCAAGTAGAGTCACTATTTGTCACATCTCAAAAATACGACCTTACGTGCGCATCGCGCTCTCGCGAATGACTAACAGAGTCGCCAACGAATTTTATTTATCCCTACGTAATTGATAAATAATGATAAAACCCTTAAAAGGAGGATAAAAAAGTTGATCATCACAACCAAATACGCGTTCGAGAGTCGGTTATGCGAGGGGAAGGTATTAGTACCCCTTGCATTTGTTGTACTCAATGGGAACCTCCTAATAGACTAGGGTTAAAGTGTTTGCTTAAGGAATGTCTACAATTGTTTATTCTTTTTATTAGAATATTTACAAAGGGGGGAAGAAGTTAGTTTTTTATTACTGTGCTCGCCAAGAATTCAAAACATTGTGCTTACATATTCTTAGGTACAATGAGAAAATCAGAGCATCGTAGTTCGGGTAGATAAGAAGTGTTTGTTGGTTGATTTTAAAGAATATGGTTTAAGTCATATTCTTACATTTAAACATTAGCTTGTATGCTCGAATGATGAAAGCGGAAGCACTTGTTTGTATTTCGTGTTGAAATGACCTAAACTATTCTTTTTGTGAAAAGATTGCGCAAGGACACAAAAGATATTTTTATGTGCTAATGTTTATTTTAACTTTTTTTTAATTTTAATAACCAATCGATGTGATGCACGTCAACCAATCAGTTACTCGAGGATAATGTAGATGTCCATCCACTTGTCCATTTATTTGCAAAAAGTTGAGTTATGTTGATTGTAAAAAGGGTTATGTACAAGATTATAAACTATTTACAAACGGTGTGAATATGTTGATTTAATCAGTGATCTCTAAAATTATGTACAAGTTTGTTTTTGGTATTTTCGTTATGAAAAATGAATAAAACTAAGCTAAACTAAAATAAATATAATAAGCTAAATTAAATAAATAAATTATATCAAGTTAAAAAGACATATCTCTTATTTTATTATTGATAAAAAAAATAAAATATAAAATAAGTGTAAAATAAATAAATAAAGTAAGTAAATAACAAAAAAAGGAAACGGAGTTAAGGGTGCATTTTGTGTTAACTGGGAAAAGAGGGATGTGCATAAAGAAGTGGGATAGGCCAATAGGCGTAGAAGGCCTAAATTTGAAGGGAGAAGTCAACTCAGGAGACTCCCTATGAACTCTCTCTAAGACCCTTGGATGATGTTGACTGAGTGGTCAACAAGATGTAATAATGGTGTCTTGGTCAAACTAAATGGAAAAGTAAGTTGAATGAATGTATGAGATTAGGATTCAAACACATGTCCATGTTGGAAGAGTGAACACGTGAATGGTCAAAGTCTGACCATCTGAGGGATCAGACGACGTGACGCGTCCTTGGTCTGATGGGACAAGGGAAGCGTATAAAAACTCGCTCCTTTCAAAACATTTCATTTCTAACCTTCCTTTCTGTCTCTACTCCCCTTGTCTCTCTCTTCTCTCTATTATCCTCCCCTCTCTCTCTTTAGAAAACCACCACCTGAAAACCCCTGTGCCACCCTAGGAAACCAAAAACACCACTACGTTCATCATGTTCTTGGATGAACATGAAGAACCCTAACCCTACAACATAGAACCCTAACACTAACCACTAAGAACCTTAACCTTATGAACCCTAACCTAAACAACTAAGAACCCTATCTTGTCTAAACGACCATGAACCCATCGGAGAGAATGAATCTTCATCTTCTCTGGCCACCTGCAACTCTTACAAACCAATTATTACTCTAACCCTAAACCAAACACTTCAAAACTTATACCAAATCACAGATCGGACCATACATTTCCCTGATTCCAACCTCAAATCCCTAAAATATTCAAATTGAAACCCAAATTTAAAAACCCTATATCTAAGTGTCTGGCCCCAATCAAACCTTAAGCTAAGCAAAATACACACACGCACACACACACACACAAATAGTTTATAGCATGAAATAAAAAGGAACAAAGAAAGGGTCACCAACCTACGGGGAAGAGTTTCTCCCCAGTGATCAAAGGTAAGGTTCTTCTTGATGTTCTTTTAAGATTTCTCCTTTTTTCACTGTTCTTTTTCTGACTTCTTCTTTTTCTTGTGTGAGGTACTCTTGGCTGCACTTCTGGAGGAGTTAGATTTAGGGTTAGCGTTGTTGTTCTTCAGTGTGAAGAGAAATAACTTTTAAGTTTCTCTGGTTTGTAAATCGTGGATGACATTGTATACTTTAGCTTTTGTTTTTATATTGTAAAAAAAATAGGTTAGATTTTAATGTTTGATTTGTTAGATTAGGAAGTCCTTATTCAAATTTTAGGAAAAGCTTCTATTAGTTAATTTTGATGTGCAGCTTTGGCAAGTTCCAATTGTAACATAAATTTATAAATAATGAAAGCATTCATTCTACCATAATTTAATTCAATTGATCAGTTTTTGGGCTCTTTTTTATGTTTCCTTTTGTGTATTTTATTGGACTATTGACTCGGTGACCTAGAGCATTGACCTAGACTCAAGAAATAAAATTACAAGAATAATTATAATGATAGTAACATAATAATAATAATAAAATAACCACAACTAAGCTAAAAAAGAAATAATAATGTTAATAATGATAAAAATAATAATGTTAAATACCAACACTTAATATACTAATAAAAGAATGAGAATTATACTAATAATGACAAATAATAATATAACTAAAAAATAGAATAAAAATAAATAATAAGAAAAAAAATAAAAATAAAGTAGGCCAATAATAAGATTAAATGGATAGAAGTACAAAAATTCAAAATGGTCTTCCTTTGGCTTTTGGGCCATTGGAGGTGACCCTATGAATTACACAGATGACTGGCTCAGATGAAATATCATGTATCAAATGATATTGATCTGACTCATATGAAATGACTCTTTACCTAAGAACTTTATATGCATATGGATCTCATGTAGATGACTTATATTGATGTAAGGTATGGACTCAACAAAGGACTCAATCAGTTAGATGATATTGGTGGACAAAATTTATGGTATGATAGCTTGTATCATTAATCATTACATAGTCATGAGAAACAAAAAACACTTGTCATATCATTACACTAAAAACAAAATCTACAAAAATTTCTATTACATCATCTTTTCATTCATGCTACATTTTCATCATGTCCATCCATACCATACAATCCAAATCTCATGTGAGAAAACTTTACAATGACAAATTTTATAAAACTTAACATTTCACATTTCACCATCATCATACATGCTCATATACATCAAAATATCTAAAAAAACTTAATTAACCTTTGCAAATAACTTTACATGTCCACTCTTCTCACCTCGATCACACGGATTGTGCAATATTCACACCATTTCACACATCAATTATTTCCCTCTTTTTCTAACTAATTCACAAGTATATAAAGAGAAAGAAAATCAGCAATAAAGGGGGGGTGGGGAAGCTACATGAAATACTCTCCATGTCACTCTCACTCTCAACCTTTCTTCATCTCTCTCAAACCCCTCCATCTCCATGAAGCTTTCTCCATAACAATCAACACAAACCATCTTCTTATTCACCATAAAAATTGAACTTTCTTACTCCAACCTCCATTACCTCCAAATAAATAACAACCATAACTGTGACCAAAACAACAAAAAATTAATAACACAAAACAGGAAAAAATCAGCAAAGAAAGACAAATAACTCACCACAAACCACACTTTCTTTTCATATAAAAACCATTCTTCACACTTCTCCTTAACCTTCAAAATCTACCTTTATCTTCCTTCATTAACCATTTCGAACCAATCAACACAAGAAACTGAGTCAATCTTCATCATCACCAAACTCATCATCATCACTGAACCTTCAAACAAAAACACCATAGCATCATATACAAATCAAAATGAATCCATACACATGCATTCACAACCATTAATTTTACTCCTGAGCATATCATTTGATCTTCAATCCATAAGATATGGTTTTCACTAAAATAGCTTGAGTGACTCTGCAAATTTGAGAATTTGTTATTGTTTGTGAATAACTTTCATAGCTTATATTGAGTGCACCTTAGTTAGCTTCAAATCTTTGAGCAAGTTTCCAAAACAGAGTAAGGATTTGAAGATGTTTTGAGACTAACTCGTTGAGATTTAAGGAAAAAGAAGGAGAGGAAGGAAGAGAGGAGGAAGCGAGTAGAAAATGCAAAGAAACCCAAAATATTCCTGGTGGAAGCTTCGTCACACTCTGCAAATCCCACCGAATACTCCATTGGTGTTCATCACTCTGGTAACCTCAAACTTTGTGGCTTTTCCATTTTCTTGATATGTTTTTTCTACTACGCCTGCACTATGCTATTTCCCCATATTTACGTGCTTCAAATTTGTGTGATCAGCATTTAATTGGTAAATTAGGTTTGATTGTTCTTGAGGATTTTTCACGGATTTTCCAGATTTATGAATTTATGTACTAATTTTATTGATACGATGTAGTGTGGATATTGTTTTCATGTATGTTTCTGCATTTATATTTGTATGATGATGATTACTGTAATCATTGTTGGTCCTTTCTGTGTTAACTTGTGTTAGTTTTATTTTTTTTATTTCCAAATTCCGTGTTTCAACCCATGATTGAGCGTTGTTTTAAAAATGTGAGTAATATCCTATGAGGAGTTCTCCACGCGCCTACCATGAGCCCTAGCCTTAGGATCCTTTGATCCTAATCCAATGGTTTTGATTTGTTTAATTTTGGCTCAATCTCCGCCATGTGATTATTCCAGGGGACGTGCTTGAGTCAACTTTCCTCCTTTTAACCTTGGGCTCGTTGACCCCTCAACTTTGGGCCTCCCATGCCCCTAATTGTTTTTTTGCATCCCTTTTTTTTTATTATCTTTTTAATTGCTTTTATTATTTGGGTTTTGCTTCTTTTTCTATTTTTACACCATTGTATGGATAGTGCACCCCTCCCTTTTATTTTATTTTATTCTTTTATTTTTCTCTTTTTATTTTCATTAGTTATTTGTGTAATTAATCATGTTAATAAAATCAAAAGCATTTAAAATCAACCTTTCAAAAATAAAATCAAAGAAGCTTGATCAAGATCAAGTAATTTTCAGAAACATCTCATCACTCCTTCATCAAATTCAAAATTGTTTCATAATCAAATCAATTTCGAAAAGAAAATTAAACACTTGATCTACATCAAGTCCTTTTCAAATCAAACCAAAGTCATTTAACTTAATTATTTCAAACATATTCATAACAATCAGATTAAAAATGACTACTTGATCGTAATATCCAATCCTAGTCTTGAATACTTGGGTACAAGTCGTAATTAGCTTTCCCGCTCGAGTATTTTTCTTCCGCTTAAAATTCATTGAGTTCTTCAAAACCTTTTTCATAATAAAACTCAGATTAAAAAGGACTAGTTGGATGTAATATCTAATCATAGTCTCGAATACTTGGGTACAAGCCGTAATTAGCTTGCTTGCTCGAGTATTTGTCTTCTACTTAAAATTCATCTAACATATTTCAAATCTTTCGCGATTAAAATGGATTAAAAATGATTAGTTGGACATAATATCCAAACCTACTCTCGAATATTTAGATACAGGTTATAATAACTTGCTCATTAAAATATTCTTCTTCGAACTAAAAACAATCCAACCAATCAAATCAACTTTTTCCCGCCTCAGCGAAACACCAAACTTTTCTCAAATGAACAATGTTTTATCCATTCTATCGAGATACAAACATACGCTTAAGTCTCCCATGCACGATTGTACTAGCAATGTTTAACCACTAGAATGCGACCTAAACATCATTCACTAAAACCAACCAACACATACATGGTTTTCTACCAAAAACTACATAGCTTTGAATTCCTCGTCGCACTTGAGTATACGTAGGAGAGAGATTCAATGTTTTGTCAAGCACCATAATAAAAAACTAAAAAATATATTTTCTTTCCAAAACTATACAGCTTTGAATTCCTCATCGCACTTGAGTATACGTAGAAGCAAGACTAGCAATCTTGAGTACAAGGTGGACTGGGGCATTTTTCATGCATAATCCATCAAAGTCAAAGGTCAAAATAAAGGTCAATCAAGGTGGACTGGGGAATTTTAAGTGCAAGGTTTCCAATTTGTTCAACTCCAATTACATTTGTTCATTTTATTGCATTTTCACTTTGCCATCACTTAGAATTAAGAAGTCTTTTAGACATGAGTAGAAAAAAATCCATTTCATAAAATTATTCAATTGAATTTTCTTACACATAAAAAAACCATGTTAATAAGTAATTTTAAGTCATGTGGCCCTTATCCATGTTATCACCATCCATAAGATTAACACTAAGTCATATCATATTTTACCATTATTATCATCTCATAATTCATAAACAAAAAGCAAAAGGAATGTTGAATTGAGATGAACCAGCAACATGTCATCTCACTTCATAACATTATCACATACATAGGCCGTGAACAAAGCATGAAAATAAAACCAAACAAACAAAAAGAATCAACATACACACATTCCAGGTCATCACTATCATCTACGTCCATCAAAAGAAATAAAATGAATTAACTTGGATTATGAACACATGAGTTGAAAATATAAACATATGCATATCTTCCGCAACATCATCATACCATTATCTTACCACTCATAAATGAAAGAAAAATACTTGAAAATGAAAGTGAGATATAAAAACAGTTGCAACATTACATACATAAAATCATCCCTCAAAGACCATGAAATAAAATTCAAAAATAAAAATAAACTTCAAATTGAATAAAAAATAAATATTGTTTTATGTTATTATACATGAGTTGCAAAAAGCATGAGTTCACATTATGTAATGAGTTACATACAGCTGCAAATTACACCATTACATGCCATCCTAATCCTTACATACACCATAACTCAAAGCCATGTACACGAGTTTCACTCACCTCCACTTTCCCCCTAAAATCCTCATTCACACACTCACCAATTTTCCTCACATGAGTCCCATTAATTCCCTAAAAAATTCCCCTATAAAAACATACTATAATTCAATCTGAAGGAAAACTTGAAAATCTCTAAGAGAATGCTGCAAAAACACATTCCAACAATATCACTAAAGCTCTCTCTTATAAGACCTTATGAGTTTTATATTGAAGCTTCAAAGCTCAAGCTTCAACCTTTCACTGCCACACCAAAAGAAGAAAAACTTTTAAGAAGAAGGAGAGGAACAAACAACAGAATAAAAAGGAAGAATAGAGGACGCACTTACCTGAGGTGATTAAAGAGCTCGCTGGAATGCTTCCTGGAAGTGTAGAAACTCCAGATTTCGATGTTGCGCTATCTCTTTTTCCTTTGATTTTTCATTAGATTTATGTTATTCACTACATTTCCATTACCTTGGTGCTTTCAGTTGATAAATTTTTGTAACTGTTGAAAATATTGGGAAAAATGAGTTAGGTTTTTTGATTGGGAATAGGGCCGATTCACATTATTTATAACTAGTTTATATGTTTTGACTTTGGATTCATGTTAAGGGAAGAAAACGAGTGAGGGTTTGTATTGTTAGATTTGGGTTCTGAGCTGTTTTGGATGGAATCTAGAAATGAAGATGATGAACATTCATAGGTTCATCCTCATTTCATCCTTCACCGCCGTATTTGATCCAAAAAAGGTGAAAACACGTGAGATTTTATGTTTTTGGTTTACTAAAGAGAGAGAGAGAGAGAGAGAGAGAGAGAGAGAGAGAGAGAGAGAGAAGAAAAGGGAAAATGAAGATCACGTGCCTACCTTCCCTCTTTTTATCCTCATCATTTATCCATTAATCAGACATGTGGCACGCTTGGTTGCCCTCAGATCAACTGACTAAATGCTTTGACCAGGGGTCCCATACTAGGACCCCCACCTCCAAATTATGCGCCCTCTTTTATGCCATTGGATCTTGTCTGATCTCCCTAACTACTTATCTAATGCCCCAAGGTCGAGTCAACCTCTGTTGACTCTCTTGCCTATTTGAATGGGCTAGCGCCTTGGACCTTCAGGCGCCCTAGGCCCAGTTGTTTCCAACACCCCCTTGTTTTTTATTTGCATAATTTTTTAATTGTGTGTTTCTCTGATGGGCCTTTAGCCCATTTCATTTTCTTTTGCTTATCTCATCACTCTCATGTACAAACTACACCCCCTCCCTATCACTATTTTTATGTATTTTAATTTAATTAATTAGTTTAAGTAATTAATTAATTAAATTTCCTAAATTAAACTAAACTTTCAAAATAAAAACTCTTGATTAAAATCAAGAAATTCAAAAATCAATTTTCAAACCCTTTTCACTATCAAAATACTATCGATTCCAAACAAATGCTTAATCTTATCAAGTTCATTTTCAAATCAAATAAAAGACATTTAATCATTTCAAACATTTTTTCATAAATTGGAATAAAAAAGAAATAGTTTGGTGTATGCCACTCTTTTCTGTGAACACTTGATACAAGCCATATAGCTTGACCATTTGATTACTCGTAATCAATTTAAAACTTAATAATTCGACTCAGTTTAAGTGCTCTTCATCCTTGAGTACTCCTGATCTGATTCGTGGAAAACATCTTCATTATCAAAACCTTGAGCAATCTTTATTTCACAAACAAATTGGTCTAAAAAGGAATCATTATTTGTATACCTCTTTCTTCCCCGAGTATTTGAATATGAGTCGTATAGCTTGACCATTCAAGTATTTATCTTCCATTAAAAATATAATAATAAATTGATTTTCATTTACCCATTGGTGGGGGGGAAACGACTAGTTCCATGTATACCATTATTTTGCTCAAGTATTTCGATATGAGCCATATAGCTCAACCATTTGGATGCTTGTCTTCCGTCAAGAGATCGTGGCATAACGCATCCCACAAATTCCATAATAAACTTGAATGAAAAATGATTAATTGGGTGCATACCTCTTTCCTCCACGAGTACTTGGATACAAGTCTTATAGCTCGACCATCCGAGGACTTGTCATCCTCCTAAAAATAACTCAATCAATCAAACTTTCTTTCCTCGCCCCTGTGTAATAAAAAACCTTTTCACAAACATACAATGTTTTATCCATTCTACCGTGGTACAAACAAACACTTAAGCCGCCCATGTGCAAGAATATAAGAAACGTTTAACTGCTAGACTGTGACCTAAACATTTTTTCACTAAAATGAACCTATAAATATGTGGGTTTTCTAACAAGAACTTCATATCTGTGAGATTCAACGTATCTTTAAGTGATTAGTGCAATTTCATGCACATTCTTTCTCTATTATGTTGTAAAAATTCTATAGTGTCTTTTGTTATTTCTACTATTTTAGTGTGTTTCCTTATCTTAGTTTATTATTACATTTATTTTAATTATGTATGATATTTTCTAAATAAACAACTATTTACACCCTCTCGCTTCAGAGGTCATGACTTGGGCTAAGAGAATCGGGTTGACGTGTTCTAATAGGTGTTATAAATTTGAGAGGATAAGGTAAAAGTTTCATGTTAAAGTCAGAAGCAGATTTTGTAATATTCCATGTACCCTTAAATGATCTAAAGGTTGTCAGTTGGGATCAATAGAGTAACTAATGGACTCAAAAGAGATCGATTATTATTAATAAGTACAGGAATGAGAATTTTGGAAACATTAATAATTGATCAATTGGTACTAGAAAATATTTTTCTAATATCTTTTCTTTTCCAACCACCCAAACTATTCCATTCATTTCCCATCATATATTTTCCTCTCTCCTATTTTTCCATGCATCAGTGACCACATAAAAGGAAAAAGAAGAAAAGTGGAAGTGGATAAGAGTATAAGCAATAAAAAAAGAGAAAAAATGTGAGAAGATAAGGGAAGAAGAGAAAGAAGAAAGAGGAAGAGGAGAGAATGAGGGAAGAAGAAGAAGAAGAAGCCATGGAAGCCAACATCATTCACCATCTTCTTCACCAATCTTCATCATCTTTATGAGGTGAGTTGTTAGTTAGAACTTTTGGGGACTTGGAAAATCTTAGGGTTCCAAGGATCTAGGCATGGTTTTGTGAATGTTGTTGTTGTTGATCATAACATGATGTTCTTGTTCCTATGTTGTTGTTGTTGTTGTTGTTGATCATAACATGATGTTCTTGTTCCAATGTTGTTGTTATAATGATACATATGTGTGTCTTTTATAAATATGAGACATATAATCTTGTACTCTATGGGTTGTTGTTTCTAGGAGGGTTTAGACATGGTTAGGAATGGAAGAAAGCAGGTTTAAACATGTATTTTTGACAAAAGTTACAATGGCAATCAATTGCATCCGTCATACAATCGATTGAACCTTTTTAAAATTGATATCTTTGAGAAATCTCTCAGTGGAAATCGATTGTCACATGATGACACATGATTGTCATGCCCAGAAATGTTATTTTCATTTTACAGGGCCTTAAATAATCAATTGCATGAAAATGACAACCGATTGTCAATAATCCAATCCACAATGGAAGATCACAATAAACAACGTCCCTTGAAACATAAATGTACAACTCCTCTTATGTATATAACCTACAAACAACACCTTAAAATTAACAACAATATTGGGGTGAGATAATAATCTCAATGAGTTCTCCTATCCTATGGGTTCACTCGACTCTATAGGGATTCTTATCAATTTCCTAACTCAAGTCTTCAAAAGATAAGGACTTAAGCAACTAGGGTATTATCGCATGGTATGGAAACATGTACGCTTGAGTTCACCAAATCAAAATAATCATTATTCAAAAACCTACCAAGGCATCTTTCCCCGACTAACCTTACGTCTAGGATTATTGACACGGGTGTAGCACCTCAAATTTGCACCTCCCATTTGTACATACATTTTCATTTTAGGTCATTAACATTGCATTGTTCATTACATAGTTCATTGCATGTCATCAATCAGACTGGTTAGAAGATTCAGTTGTGCAAGCAAGCAAGTGCATTCTTCATGAGATCAAAGCACTAGGGTTGGTACAATGAGTTCATGTGACCCCAGGATCATTTTGAAGTGGATTGGCCAAGCATTGGATATTCAAAGCTCATCAGTTCATGATCAATTCATCTGAAACCCTAGAAAGTCAACAAAAGTCAACTGTCAATTCAGCCATGGATTTGAAGGTGGGAGATGGTTAGAGAGGCCTCATTCATGTTCAAACAAGTCTCATTTGACATTTCAAACATCAACAATGAAGAATTTGAGGTCAGATCAAAACTTGCCAAAAATAGTAAGTGACTTGTAATTTGAATTTGCCAAAAATGGAAAGGTTTTCAACTCAAGACTACATCATCAATAAAGCTTCAAATGAAATTTTGTCCAACATGAAAGTTGAAGATATTTCTCTCCCATTTCCAAAAAGTCCAAGATCATGAATTTCTCATGTATGGTTGAAGAGATATGGATCAATCATGGCCAAGTGAACATGGAACTTCAAACATGCATAACTTTCAAACCAAATGTCCACATGAAGTGGCTCTTTTTGCAACATTCTTCTTGTGACTTCTACTTTCCAAAACATACATCACATGCCATGCATTCTCATCACATATTTTTTTGGAAAATCACTTGAATTTTGGAGGGAAATTTTCAAATTTGAAATTGGTGTATTGTTTGATCATTCCAACACTTGCATTAGCTCCAAAATGGTTTTTTAAGTGAACTTGAACCCTAACACGTGCACTGTTCATCATCATTCCATGCATAGGGTGAGATTATCAAATTTTCACTTACACTCTCATTTCCCTAATTCCAATTACCAAATGATTAAACATGATTAGCAGCATGATTAAGAGGGAGTATAAAGGACTAACCCTAACAGAATTTCACAAGAACACTTCATAATTTTCAGATCTCAAATTTTTCACACTTTTTTCTCTCAATTTTTTCTCTCAATTTCTTCAAATCAAACCACAATTCATCGTTTAATGCATCATCTGGAATCATCATGGAGCAAGATTGAAGGTAGATTCAAGAGATTTCGTGCAGTTTGAAGCATATTCAAAGCTTGAGTTCATCAATGGTGAAATCACAATTTTGTTGAATCAAGACCAATCGAACCTCTTTCCAAACACTTGTACAAGCTTGCTAGAGGAAGATTGAAGCATTGCAAGGCCAGAAACACACGAATTACAAAGCTGCACTTCAAGAGGTCACGAAATCGTTTCTCTTATTTCTTGAAATTGTTACGTGAATGTTGTAGATCTTGTTGTTGTGATCATTCTGAGCTTTGAATCACTGAAATCCACGCATAATTGAGTGAGTTTCGATTGTTTGAAGTTTGATGCATGAACTTTGATTTGCTCGATTTGATCTTGTCTTGATGTTATATGCTTAACCAATAGTAGATTCATGATGTGCATTGAAAGATCTATCCATTCATATGTTTAATTTTAAAAACTGGAGAAATTGTTCTTGATGATTGTTGAAGATCACTGTTCATGGCGCGTGTTTGTGAAGAAGATGGTACAGGATATTAGGCCACGGTTTCAAAACCGTTCTCTAATGTTTCGCTAGGGCTACGCTGTGATTGGCTGCATGCCATTCCCATGCAGCGCGCCAATTCCAATTTCAAATGTACTGGCGGTTCGATTCCGGCCTGTGGAGTTTTTTCAAATGTGCATTTCATATTTTTCCTTTTCCCTCCATTATTCATACTATGCTTGCTTCATGATTTTTCATTTTTTCTTTCACTTCCAAAATTCACAAAAGATTAAATAATGATCCAAAAAACATGAGGATTTTTGCATTAGATCACATTTTCTCTCTAGTTTTTTTTGGTTATTTTTTCATAAATTGTGCTTGGCTGGAAAATTATTTTGCCTAGGGTTTGTGTACATGTGTCCATTCTTGACCTTACTTTGCCATATCTTCTGTGAAATGATGGTTGTTTATCCAATGCCTATTAAATTTGACATGTTGAAACTAGGCATCTTGCTTGAAATTATGGTGTTGAGTTTGTATTTTTATCATGTGCCATTGCTGTTTTATGATCATGTTAAGGTAGGTGTGACAATTTGTGTCACACCTTGTGATGTCCAACTTGATTAATTGATTTTCCATGCCAAATGAATTCCAATTGATGTGATGTTTTATATGATGCTTCCTATGGATGTTATGATTGATCATGAATTTTATTGGAATTTTTGGATTGATTTATGATTTGATTGAGATTTTTCTTTCTGGATGGTCATTTGTGAACTTTTGATGTGTCTTGAATTTCATGTGTTTGTGAAATGCTTGTGCTTTATCCTATGGATGTGAAACTTTGCATACTAATTCTAGACATGTTGAAGGTTGTTTTGGCTTTGGTTTGAGGTTTTTACCAATTACCATTTCTGTTTTGGGCTTGTGCTAAGTTGGTGTGACATTTGGTGTCACACATGTGTTTGTTTTGATTGCCTTGCCTTATACAATTTGATTACCATGCTTAATCTTGCCCAATTGCCCTAATTTTTTGTGTGTTGATCATGTTGTATGTTCTGTTCATCCATGAATTTTGTTGAGATTAATTGAATCATTTTTGAATTAATGTGCATTTGTTCATTTTGTTGTCACAATGTGCTTTCAACTTGCATACCTTGCGATATTTGGTTCATGAAATGAATTTGATGAATGATAATGGTATGAGACCTTTTGGATTGTGTTCTTCATTGGTTGAGATTGATTCATGTTGAATTTCATGTTCTGTTTTGAATTTTTTTCTCCCTCTTTGACCCTAGGCCTTGTCCTAGTGGTTTGTGACTCACAGTTGAGCTTTGATTTCAGGATTAAGAAGCACATTGCTATGATTGGAGTTGCTCACTCATTTGAGTTGATTAAATGGTTGATGTGGACTAACTTTGAGTTGTTTTGTAGGTTGATGCCAAGTTATTTGTGTTGTGCCCATTAGCTTGTGCCTTGCTCACTGTGGCTTGCATTGCTTGCTTATCTGTCTGATTGACTGTGTGATTGTCTGTTTGACTTTTTGACTTGTATACTGATTGAGTTAGATTTTGTTTCAGGTACATAAGTTGCTTAAGTTCTTTTGAACTTGCTTTTGCTTTTGCTTGGTTGCTTAACCATTTGAGGTATAACTCTCTGACTTCATGTAGTCTGGAAGACCTGTCCTGTTACTTGGGCAGGCACCTGTCTGAAGCCCTCCTTAAGAGGCAATACTTGTGTTTGTTTACTTTTGTGCCAAGCAGGAAAAGACCTCTAAGAGGCAAGGGGAAGATAAAAGAGATGTGCAATCCATCTCCTGCTATTCAGTGTGTCATTCACTTTTACTCACACCATGTGTTGATGCATTGTGGATATTAACCCAAGATCTTTGTTGAGTCAGTCATATGTGGAGAAGAGTTCCAACTTTCTGAACTCCCACACTTTCATTTGTCTGATGCTCTCCCAGGCCAGGGATAAGAGCTGTGAAGTCTTATCTTCACTTCCCATTTCATCTGCTTCACCCTAATTCTCAATGTTAGGGTTAAGAGCTAATTACACCCGATTCCAGTTGGCTTGTGTTTCACAGCCTAGCCTTGTGTGAGCCCACTTTGTTTGTATATAGTGTGTGCTATTTTTGTGTATGTTTGCTTTGCCTGTGCTGTTTAGGATAGCTTGCTCCCTGTGTAAGTTAGATAGCAACCTTAACTTAGGGATCATATGCATGACAACTTCTAGGCTCGAGTCGTAGTCTCCCTAGTAGTTTGTGTCTCCCTTTGTATCTGGTTAGGCCAATCCTTTTTCCCTGCGTAGGGGAACTACGTCGCCCTGATCCTCATACCAGATGAGGTACGTAGGCAGGAGATGAGCTGATCTCTCCGGGAGCCCTTTTTCTTTTTCAACCCCTTTGTGTGTGTTGGAGTCTGACGTAAGTCCAGCGATTGGCAGTTGGTTTCCTGTGTCTTGTTTGTTTGTTGGAGTCTGACGTAAGTCCAGCGATTGGCAGTTGGTTTCCAGTGTGTGTTTGTTGGTTAGGAGTCTGATGTAAGTCCAGCGATTGGCAGTCGGTTTCCTGTGTGGTTTTGTTTGGCGTGCGTGAGCCGAGCTACGAGTGCTCTGATTCTTCTCCAGTCAGAGAAGATACGTATGCATAGGATGCGACATCCTAGCGAGCACGTTTTTTCCCTTGTCCCGAACTACGTCGACTCTGATGTCTGTGCCTGACAGACTACATAGGCCCAGGATGCGATATCCTGCCGAGTTAGTTTCTTTTGTCTTTCATGTGTCTCCTTTCAGCCAGTGTGTGATGTTTGTGAGCAGTTTCTAGCAACCTTTCTCCTTCCTTTTGTGCGTGGATCCCGTCGAGTACGACGGATGCGTAGGGGTGCTAATACCTTCCCTTCGCATAACCGACTCCCGATCCCATCTCTCTTTGGTCGTGAGACCATGTCTTTTCCAGGTTTACTTCGAGCGTTTCCTTTCCCTCTTTTGGGATAAGTAACGCACGGTGGCGGCTCTGTTGTTTTGTTTTCCCGCCGGTTTTTCGCGTAATGCGACAACGGGTCACAAATCCTTTTAATATACTTTGAATTACATATGGATTTCGGATTCCAAGTGATAATAATCGAATTTAAGAATTATCGCTCCATATGGGACTCGAAACCCATTTTGAGCCTTTTACTCGTATGGGACTCTAACCCATTTTGAGGTCCATGTTTTATAGGACTATAACCCATTTGGCTGAGTGAAGTATTAGTGCATATATCCTAATTCTTACTTTTCATAATCCTCAAACTTTGGGACGACACGATAATGGGGTTGTTTTCGAATACATGAATATTTCATTAAAAGCAACGAGATTGTATTCTCAAATCACTAGGTGATCTTACTCACCAATTCCTATCATCTACTCATGTTCCATAGAAAGCGTATTCATTCGTAACTAAACTATAGTTCTAGCGACTACTTATCCACGATACATACTGAGGTACCCTTGTGTCCAAGTATCACCATATACCTTTATTTCCATAACTCAGATTATCTATCTAAGTTATTCACCTAGTTATACTCCTAGGTTTTGTCATTCATCTTTATAAGGTTTTAATCATGTTATCTCACAATCAAAACACCCAATCAATTCATAACATATACATTAGTATATCAAAATTTCATGCATGGAACATACATAGAGGCATAACATGTCATAATAAACCCTAGACAAAACCATCTCACAACCCACTCATTATTGTCTTAGGTTATTCAAGTTGTTACGCACACACAAATAAAACATAATCAAACATAAGTATTTCACTTAAACCATATAATCATTATTATCCTCTACCAAGCCTCCTTGGTTAATTCATGGTCACTCATCACCATGCAATAACCCATTAGATTATCATTCCAATGTTGTAAGTCTAATATCAATTGGATTCACGGTTCTTAAATTATGATGGAAACAAGACCCACATATTTTAACATAACTAAGCTTCTAGGTTAAACCCCTAAAAATCTCATGAGTTTTGACCGATCAATGTTAATCTAATGCATACACATCATAGTATAAGTTATATTACTCTTATGATGGCTTAGGAACCTTAGAAAACAAGACTTTTGAAAATAAACGAGAGAAACTAACTTCTGAAGCATCTCAGCCTCTGATGGCCAGAACTTAATTAAATGTTTCTGATGGCTTATAAGTGGTTTTTCTGTTGAAACTACTTTTTATGGTGTCCACTTATGTATCACAAATCTGAAAAATATTTTGACTTGGTCTTATGTCTGTTAAGTTTTCAGTTTGTGCTTATTTTCTCTCTGTTAAATATTTTGACTTATGTCTGTTAAGTTTTCAGTTTGTGCTTAGTTTGTGCTTGTTTTCAGTTTGTGCTTATTTTCTCTCTGTTAAATATTTTCTCTCTGAAAAATATTTTGACTTGGTCTTGGTCTTATGTCTTATGTCTGTTAAGTTTTCAGTTTGAGCTATATCAATGTTGGGATATTATGTCTTGTAAAATAAAACCATGCTTTGACAATCCCCATGGACATCAGTCAGTGCAATTTTAAAAAAAAAAGTCACTACACATACGACTTTGTTGGTTGGAAAGAGATTTAAATAAAGATATGGGAAAATTTATGCTTTTATTCAATGGAAAAGGATTATAAGGCTCTGGAATTAAAAAGAGTAGTACAACTGGAATCTGCCCCAACAAAAGAGGAACTCTAATTGGTCATCAATCCACCCTCCTGGCATGACGAAGCTCTTCCAGTCATCATCGATGACTCCTTGTTCTTGGGTTTCTTCATCCTGGTTTCTGAGGTTCTTCCAACCCTTGCTACTCCAGCAAAATTTCCAGCACCTTTCGAAGAGTTGGTTTTCTCATCTTTATGGTTCTTTAAAGCCTTTTTAACCTCTTTTGAGGAACTTATCTGATTTGCTCATTTTGATCAAGGGAGAATTTTAGTGAAAGAAGGAGGAATGGATTTTCTACTTGTCCTAATATGGTTTTTATAGGGAAAATGGAAGCATGTGAAATTTGTCTGGTTTAATGTGCACGAATGGAATCAAGAGAGATATACATGTCTGGTTTTCAACCTCTCTTTACAAGGTTTGACTGTTATGCCTCATAGGCTCAAAACAAGGTGAAATATCTCGTGTTTTGCATAATCGTTTCCAACCAGTCAAGTCATTTATTAACATCACACTTTTTATTGCTTGCATTTTTCTAATTGATGACACAAGGGGAGAACAAGTACTGATTTTTCACTATTTTTACTAAGACATGATTTTTCCATATATTCATTTTTCTTTAGAATCGTTTCTTTTCCCGATGTTATCTTTTTGTTGATGACAAAAGGGAGAGAAAGTTAAGGGGTATTTAAGCACACCCAAGCACCTGAATCTGCTGATTACTCTTATTGTTACTTAATTAATTTATGAAGATTAATATTATTGTGCTTTTAAAGGAATGCAATTATCTTGGATAAGACTTAGGGGGAGCTTACAAACCTCACCCTCTGAACTATCAGACTCAGGGGGATCTTACAAACCTCAGACCCTGAAGTCAACATGTTAATTAAATTAAAAGTCATTGTTCTTAAATACTTTTGTTTTTCATCATAAAAAAGGGGGAGATTGTCGGAACAAAATTAGTTGATACCATATCCCTTGGGTGTTGATGATAACAAAGTATTTAAAGAACATTGGATAGTTTAACATTTGTTTAAGTATACAGGATTATATGATTAAGAAAATATGAAGAGAAGCTTGATGATTCTGCATCTTAAGATAAGACTCTGGCTTTGAAGATCACATCTGAAGACTCTGGCTCTGAAGGAAGATCCAAACTCTGAAGAAGTAAACTCTGAAGAAAGTCATCCTCTGGTGATCCACACTTTGAAGCTTCAAAATCCAAGAAGTGGACTATGATGTGATCTACCTCTAAAGAGTTAAGTCCGAAGAAAGTCAACCTCTAAAGGTGTGTCTCTTCATTTGAGGCAACTATGACAGACTTAGAGACCTTTTGATCGCGTAAAGACTTAAGAAAAAATCTTTGTATGGGTGTCCAAGCTTCAATGGATAATTTTCCTTGCAAAAAGTTATTTTATTCATGTATTTAATTAAGTACAAAGGTTATCCAACCTCGTAAGTAAACCAAGGTTTTCAGAAGTCAGACTCTGAACCAAGAGTTCAGAATCTGATTAAGAACCATCAGAAGCAGAAGATGAAAAAGATTTAAAAGGAAGGAACCAACATAATTCAACCCCAACCTTTTTGTTTTTATCACCTTTAATCGTCGTCCCAATCGTCGTACTTAATTATGGCAGTTCCAAATATCCATCAAATTATAACTGTAATAATTCTAAACATGTTAACTATTTTTGTTTTGAAGGTAAACTACAACAGTTCGAAACCACTGCAAATTATGAATATTTAATATATATATATATATATATATATATATATATATATATATATATATATATATATATATATATATATATATATATATATATATATATATATATATATTACTACACCTCCAATTTTTAACCTTATTATAAAAAAACAAAATAAAAAGTAAATTCTAAATTTATTCTAACTCTATTAATGTTATTGAAAAACCCTTATTGCTACTACCAGAACAAATACACCATAAATATGAGTAGGTAGTCTAAAATAATCCTTGGATAACGATAACCACAAATCTAGAGG
This sequence comes from Lathyrus oleraceus, assembly GCF_024323335.1. Lineage (NCBI taxonomy): Eukaryota > Viridiplantae > Streptophyta > Magnoliopsida > Fabales > Fabaceae > Lathyrus > Lathyrus oleraceus. The sequence goes on from NC_066582.1 coordinate 315,193,072, forward strand.
CATCGATCATTCATAAATGTGTCACGCATAAGGAAGAATCGTTTCATAAGGAAGAGATAAATTTTCAAGAGAACGATAAGATAATATTGTTTATGCAACAATCTCTAGCCTTTCGATCGAGGTTTACTTACAGGACCGACTACAAAGTCCTAGACTGATGTGTGTTAAGTATATGATTGTTTAGTTGGTAAAATGTTTTGAACACTAGAAAAATAATTGAAGTGCTTGTAAAATAGAAATGCAGTAAAAGTAAGGAAGGATAAAAGACAAGATACATATGTAAATAAACGAAGTAAATGAAAATAACTTGATAAGTTAAATGACTTGAAAATAAAGGTGGAAGTAAAAGTATATTTTTCCAGGAAGTTAACTTTTTTCTCTCGAACGCTTGATACTTCAAGTGTATTCCTACTGCAATGTTAAAAATGTCTCCCCTTGAAATGAAAATTGCATCTACTTAAATAGTAATAAGAAATAACTGCTAGGAGGTTATGACTCATTCATGATGTGCCACGTTTCGGAGCCTGTCACCCACGTTGCTAGCAACTTCCCACTTTCGGCTTCCCATGATCAGTCCCATCATGGTAAATTGACCTTCGACATCGACTGACTCACCTACCTCGTCGACCCATCTCTCTTGGTTTCCCCCTTCGTCGATCCAACCTCCGACCTCCTATTGGTCGACTTGGCTTCATGCTATTCAGTTCGAAATTTGCCAGCTAACAAATTGCCCCCTCAAAAGGCCAGTTCCGACTGAAGCGCTTCGACCGAGAAACTTGTCTTTTGACTTTCCAAATTTTGGCTAGCCATATAATCGTTAATGATGTTTTTATGTACAATGATGATTTTCCTACGCTTCAATTTCCCAAAAAAAAATCATCATTATGAGCTATTTTCTAGGTCGTGGGATCTCAACTAAAGCTACTAACTTTCCCATTACCTCCTCGTCAGACAACTGTCAATCGACTGATGCTTGATTGTCACATGGTTTGCCTATAAATAACCAATTTTCACCTTCAGCATTCTCTTCCTGTTTCTCCATCTACGCATCCTTTCTGCAATTTCTCACAGCAACCTTATTCTTACCAAAAAAAAATCTTCACCTTGCATATCAATGGCTTCCTCTACTCGTACCAAAAATGCCACCACCTTCAACACTAGCAGCAACCCTATTGCATTTCAGCTTACTGCAATGGAAAGTACGAAACTTATTCCTCAACCCACTTCTACTGATGAAGTAGTGGTAAAAATCTGGAAACGTCGTATGCTCATCCCATTTTTCGTTGGTGACAAACTTGTGGCATTTCATGGACCTTAACCAGGCACCAAATCCAAACCAAAAATTGTTCAAGGCTATTTTCCTGGTTATACTCCTGCTGCCCCTCCAACTTTCAAGAAAGATGGAACCCTCGATGTCAGATTCATGGACCCAAAGGCAAGAGTCTTTAGGTCGATGCCTACCCAAGGCAACAAAGAGTACTTAGCTTGTCATAACAAAGTCCAATGAAAATGCTAGGACCAATGGAGAAGCGTGGGGATCTTCGACGCTATGCAGATTTCAAGGCATGCTCACTGAATCAACCCCTGCATGTCGCTGGCTTCGATGTATTTTGGGGAAGGTTCGACAAATACTTTCCAGCTTCCATGTGGCATGTTGATGCCAACTCTCTTTAACATGGTGGCTATTACAGGCTTATCGCCACTAGGAAAAACTTTCGACCCCACACTTCCGACAGAGACCACTTTTTCATTGAGTCGTGCTAGCCTCCAAAACTACATCGAAGATCACCACAACAAAGATTCTATCGAATTTTCTGACGAATAGCATATTTCCTTTCTAACATTATGGCTTTCATATTATGTTTTTTGTCTTAACTCTTTACAAATAGCCAAAAGTTACATAAGTCTGGCGATCCAAATCCACGAGGGTTGACAGATCTCTCTACGTAAGCTTTTGTTGGCTTCTTTGTACCATTCCCTGGGGCTCGCAAGCCTGAGATTAAAATACCTTCATTCTACTACCAAGGACCTGGACTTGTTAGGTCCTATGTGGCTTTTGCAACACTGGTTAAATGCCATTTTTAAATATAAGTTGGGTTACCCGGTGTCGGAGCGCATCATGCGTTTAAATGAGGATCGACCTTCGAAGGAGTAAGACTTTCCATGATGACATGCCAAGAAACCCCCAACAAACATATTTTCATGAAGTACCTCCAACAGTTTCATCGAGGATGACAACTTTTCTCCAGGTATGGCTTCGTTCGTGGATTGAAGCTTTGGCACAAATTGGTTTAAGAATCCTTTCCCAGGAGACTCCCCTCAAGCTGCAGCGCAATCAAGTGTTATGTGGAAGACGTTTTTGACCCCCACGCTGCTATCCTTTAGGATCGAAGCGGGGTCGAAGGGGTATGGCTTCATGAGTTACCAACCCAACTTGGTGGCTCGCCAACTTGGCCTTAGTCAAATGCTACCGAAACCTTTATGTCACATTCGAATGACATCGTATGGTATGGTCAATCATTAAACGCTAATGACCATAAAGCTTGCTTGCGGTTCCAGAAGTCCACCCAACACCTTGAACTACCCGTGTTTAAGTTCCAACAATCTTTTTTGACAACCACCGACTTCGACGAATGGAGGGACGACTACCAACGTCAAGCCTTTTCTAGTGATCTTTTTCTTCAACATATGATTTATGCCTTTTCCACTCTCATTGGAAAAATTCCGCCTCCACCACCGTCTACTGATGCTCCCGACGCAACAACCCAAATTACCAACGCTGACGAAGTCCTAACAAAAAAGGTAACCACTATTTTCTCACCTTTCCTTTCTTTATAGAGAAAAAATAACCATTCTTTTTCTCTGTTGTTAGGGTCAAAAAAGGCTTCCAACAACTGAACCAACCCCTAGAAAACCTTCCAAAAGGCAAAGGGCGTCATCGACTTTGAAGTCAAAGGTACTTAGTGTTAGTGTTTCATGAGGCTTTCTCTTTTAAAAATTTCATTATCCTTTCACTTTCCTTATGACTCAGGTTCTTGAAGAGGTCCCTGTAGTAGGAAATTCATGATCATCAAGCTATTGACAAGCTAGAGATCAATTAACAAGAGTCGCCGCCGCGCTTTTATTGTTTTCAAGGGAAAAGGGAAAAAGTACGAACAAAACCCAATTAGTAAGAAGTTTTCAAATAAAAACTAATAAAAATCAAAGATCGCAGGTAAGGGGGTTGGTTACACAGAGGAAAGGTGTTAGCATCCAAAGTGTCATAGGTACTCCTATGGAGCCCTTTTTGTGTGCATATGTATTTTGTACAAAGTGATGTTTACAAACAAATAGAATGGGGGATGAGAAAAGAATTCATTAATTACATTTTTGTGTTTGACAAGACCTTCGGTCTTGTGCCTACGTACCAACATATAAATGAGGGATCAAAACCTCGTAGTTCGTGCTAGAAAATTCAAAATAGGTGTGTTGGTTTTAACAAAATGTAAGTTTGAAAGGCACAAAGGCCTAAAAATGGTTTGAATGACTTAGTTCTTTTTGGCTTTTTTGAAAGTTTAAGTCAAGTATAGTTAAGTTTATTCACAAGTTTGATTTAAGAAAAATAAGTTTGAAAATGCAATGGCATAAGGCCAAAGTTTCTACCTTTTTGCAAAAGATGGTCAAAGTTTAGAACAAAAGTCGTTCACACAAAGAAGGTTTTGAAAATGGAGGGAGAGATTTTGAAATTAAAGAAATGGGGAGAAGATGAAGAGACTACCCTATGCACAAAAATTTAAAAGTTTAAAGTTGAAAAGATCTTACCAAATGGGAGCAATCCAATAGACAAGTATGTCAATAGAAACCCAGAATTCCTTTGGACTTTTTAGATTCAAGCAACACACAAATGCACAACTATATCAATCTTGAAGAGCCAAGGCATCAAATAAAGATGGCCTCATCCAAGCTTATCCACTTCATGATCTTCTTCAAAATAGCCTATGTAGAAGATGAATTCCACAAGTCACAGGTTCAACATAACAGCTTAACAATGATCAAAGTTGCAGATGAACTGGAGAGATCTGAAATGATGTATCAGATGAATTCGAATAGCAAGCACTTGGTTCTTCATAAATTGGCATTGGCCAAGTCCATTAGCAAAGCAATGTTGCCTAAATTCTAAGTCCAATTGGGGAAAGATCAAACCAACAGTCCACTAGAAAAGTCTTTTAGGTTTTTTGTTATTATTAAGTGTATTCATGGTCAAAGACCAAACAAGCAAACAAAATGTACACAAAGTAAAAGAATATCACACAATATGGTCTAAGTGGAAAAAGGAAAAAATTACAATACCATAAACAATTAGAATGATATGTATAATGGCAAATGATAATAGAATACTAAAAGTAAATTACATTAAAAGTAAAAGCTTGAAAGTAAAAGTTAATGGTTAGTAAGTTAATAGTTAGTTTTGTTTTGCTTTTTGATTTCAAGACATTCTTTGGAGAACACTCAACCCACTTGCCACAAGCATGGATCCTTGAACCAAAACATCTTCCAAAGGAAGGAAAGAAGGCCAGGTTTCCACACAATACCATGGAAGAGGGGAGACTTACAATCTCACTAACTAGAATGCTTATGCCTTTTGTGTCACAAATTTAGCGCTATGTTAAGCAATTGTAATTGGACTTATGTAGAAGTCACAACTATTTGAGGCCGGGCAATAAACTTTTGGTGTTAATGCATGTTGGAGACATAGTATTAAGAACTATGATCATTAAACATACCACACACACAAAATATGCAAAAGGTATGGCCTAATCTCATCCATACTCATGTTAATCTTTCAATCAACTAGCATTAGGACTTTGAGATGTCATTGGCCAATTTAAAATGAATGGATGAAGAAGGGGAATTAGATGAAGAGGGAAAGGGATGAATGAGATCACAAATTGGTCAAAGGAGGACTTTTACCAAATTAATATTATTCATTCATTTTGGGAGATGGAATGTACATTCCATCAATCCCCTAAATCCAATAATATTAACTTGACAAATTCAAATCAACCTTGACCAAGGCCCCACAACAAATAAGGAACTCAATTAAGTCAATACAAATGGTCAACACAATTAAAATGACATTTATTCAATTAAAAATAGCAAAATTATGCATTAAATTTAAATATGTTTTGTCCAATTCCTAAAATCTCATCAAAACACCAAATAAGTAGCCATGAGATTTATCATTGGTCAAACAAGGTCAAAGGACCTTGGAGAAAAAAATTCATAATTTTTGGACACTTAAAAATATTTTTAAACAATTAAAAACAAATGAAAAATCAATTAATTCATGAAAAATATTAATAATGATCCAAAAAATAATTTTAATTCAGAATATGAAAAAGAAAAATATTTAAACATTTTTGGTGAAAGTCCCATATTTTTTGGATCAATATTAAATTTATTATGAATTATTGAAGAAAATGGAAATATAAAGAAATTCAGAAAATCCAAAAATACGTGGACCATCAGACCTCCCTCATTAATTGAGGTGGCAAATCTGATGATCCACAACACGCGTTCCACCAATGTCCTAGTCAAACGCGCTGCATCATCATAACTGGAGCCAAAGCTCCGGTTGTCTTCTCCGGTGAGCTTCACCGGACTGGTCAACATGAACCGTCACCAAAATTCCAAACAGGGACATGACTTTGAAGAGAAAACATCAATGAGCACGAATATCACCTCCAAATCTTCCAATTCCGACTATAGTGAGAGATATGTGGAATTGAAAAATGAGGTTCATGATCTGAGTTACTTCGATTTGGCCTCAAAGCAACTCAATCTTCTTGCCTACATTGGTAGGACTTCAGATAACTCAAGAATCAATGGAATTAAGCAAGAATCAAGGAGAATCAAAGAGTTTAAAATTTCTGCAAATTACCTTCAATGGAGGTTTGAGCTTGCTAGATCTTGATCTGAATCGTGCTTGGCTTCACTTCAATTGCTTGTAGGAGGGGAATGGAAAGGCTTAGAATCAATGGACTCCTAGAGAATTGAATTCCAAAATAGTGGAGATTCAAGCTCAAATTCAAATGAATTTATCAGGTTTATCCTCTTAGAATGAAGGGTTTTCAATGGAGATTCAAAGTTGGCGCAATGTGTGTCTGAATTCTAAGCATAAGGGGCTCAATTTATAGGGAAATCAAATGATATTTGCACACTCTCTTCACTTTCCAAATTTGGTAAAATGATGATGCCATGCTGCATGGGCGTGCATAGTTCCATGGAATGATGGTTTGAAAGTCCAAATGAATGATCAGATGCTTTGGAGATGGATTGAATTGCAAGGTACATGTGCACTGTCACTTGAAGATTGATCCGTGCCAAATGATACCAGCATGTTTAAGCCATGCGCAACCTATACATTTCAAGTCCAAAATGAATTAATTTGAGCTCTTTGGAAAGGTGAGATCAAGAGCAACAAGTTTGATGTTGAACACTTTTTCATTTGGAGCTTGGAACTTGGAGATATTTGAGGTGGAAGTTTGGAAAAATTTGACATATCAAAAATTTTCTAAGTGTCAAGTCATATGTCTCAATATTCCACCTTGCTTAACTTTTTATGGGAGCTTCAAATGAGAAAAGAGTCTTCATAAAAGTTGTAGCTCTCTCAAAGACCTTCAAAATGGTAGAAAGTTTCATGTCATTTGGATTTGAAATGATAGATTTATGCATTTTTGAAGTTTGGAAAAATCACTTGATCAATGGTATAGGTAAAAAGTGACCTATAATGTAGCCTCGTATCACATGTTCAAAGAAGTTGAATTAGATCCCACTCAAAACATAACAGTTGAATTAGACATATTGAATTTGATTTTGCGACTTGGAAATCTTCCATCTCATAAAAATTGAGCAAGTTATGGCCTTGGGAAGTTGACTTTCAAATTAGGGTTTAGGCAAAATGACATATAATGTTTCAACATAGAAAATGATTTTCCAAGCAAAACTAGATATAGGTCTCAACATGAAAGTTGTTTATAATGTTATTTAGAGTAAGTTTTATCTTGTAATCATTTTCATATGGTGAAAATTGTAGGAGATAGAGACTGGGGAGACCCAGTTTTGATTAGATGAATTCATCTGCCCAACCACCATCAACCAACTTGCTAATTTCCAACTCTCTTGACTTTCTTGACTCATGGTAGATCATATATGCATACGATGATATGAAATTTGAAGTGTCCCTTGAAAAATTTGATCAATTGGTGAGATAGTTTGTTGGAGAAGTTACTCAAGATACCCAGTCAAACTAGGGTTTCCAAGGCAAATCACCCTCAAAATCTTGAAGAAAACTTGATCAATATGACATGTATAGACCATTGGGACTCATACATGATGCTCATAACCATTCTTGTATCAAATCCTGGTTGTGCTATTTGTTCATGAGGGTCTCAAACCCTATATGTGATCAATGAATCAAGGAGATCATGCCCTACCTACAAAAAGAGTTAGATAGATGCAAAGACATATTTTTGGTATTTTGGTTAGTAAAATGATAAAATACAAGTATGATATAATCACAAAGTTCTTTGTGATCTCTCCCAAAATAAGCCCGATGAAAAGGGGTAAGGAGGATGCCAAGGTATGATCCCAATGCTAATGCTTATGGTAGAATTCATGAGGGATCTTATGGTTAAAATTGGGGTCTTACAGTCCCTTTGGTCGATAATGAAGATTCTGATGGCAGTGTGCATTCGCACATTTTTCCAACATCGAAGGTACCACCGACGACTCCACCTACTCCGACACGAAAAAAGAAAGTCCAAGCCAAGAAACCCCCTTCAAGGGTCTCTCCTTCGACCACGAAGCCCATAGTTCTAGATGATCTTAGTGAGGTATTTTCCCCTCATGGTCTAGAAAGTAGTCCTCCTGTTTCTCCATCACACGTGGCTTCTCAGGTATTTGTCCCTCTTTGTTTTACCAACGCACAAACTTACTCTCCGATGTGTGTTCTAACTTTTTGATCCTAGGAACATGTGGTCGACTCGACTCCAGCTGAGCCCGCAGTTGAAGTAAGGCTCGATAATCAAGCAGCTGAGGCTATCTTGAGCCCTCATAGACAAGACGAGTTTCAAAGCGTGTCGCCTGAGGCTCAACAAGATCTCCTTGCTCAACAAACTCAAGCCCATTCGATTGTTGTTGGCAAAGGAGTCTCTATCAGTACTTTGACTCCGGAAGAGGTCCTGGCTATGAAGCAATGGAATCCGGTAGAAGCCTTGAGGAAGCTGCAGCAACTTCGTCAAATTTTGACTGAGGCCCAACCTTCTTCTTCGACTGATGTACCTTCTCCAAATATGGATGTCGCTGCCACTCTCAAACTTTAACTATTAAAATACCAATTGTTTAAACATGAATTCTTAATTATCCTCGAAGAAGAAGAACGTCGGGCACGCGACATCTTTAAGCTTCTTGACGAACTTTCCCTTCAGGAGCTTCCTGCCCCGACTATTAAATACTTGATTAATTTCGAGGCTTTCTTCACCCAACTGGTCAAGGATTTTGTCCTTCATCGAAATGCTGATATTCAGATCAAGACCAAGATCAATGAGATGAGGCTTGAGTGGGATTTTAGTGAAGCGTGCGAGAAGAAACTCAGTGACTTCGAGGCCAAGAAACATGAGCATCTCAGCCAACAACAACACTTCGATCAGCAAATTTCAAACTATCAAGCTCAAATAGCCGAACTTAATAAGAAGATCACTGAGGTGGAAGTGCAAAATGCTTCTTTAGATACGGTTGAGCTGCTTCCTACTCAAGATGTCGTCGACCATGAAGTTCTTAAAGGGATTTCACATGGCGAAAAGGCCCTTAAGATCGAGGCCAGTATTAAGCAGTTGTTGGGGAAGAAAAGCCTTCTTGACAACAGATTTGGTCATGAGACGACCTTTTTTTAGGACTTTAAATCTATATTTCCTGCTTGACTTTCTTTTGTAGCGGCCCTTGTAGGGTCGGTGGACCACTTTTTAATCATCTTGGCTTTTAACCGATTAACGAATATTTTTGCTATGTTTTGGATTTGAATCTCTTGTAGCGTAGGTTTATATTTCTTTAAATATTTCCCATTTAGCCTCAAGATCCTTCGATCCATACCTAATGTTCGATCTCTTCAATCCATAGGTATAATTACCTTCCAAATGTAATCTTTTACTGCAAAGGCTTTCATTTTAACCTTTCTATTGTACACCCTAGCCACACACGCCTTTTGTCGTATCATTACATCCATTGCAGCCAACCTTTCTTTGTCCAAATCAGTCAATTCATCGAACATCAATTTCCAATATTGTTCAAACTAGATATCATTATGGCATTGCACCCTGACTGATTGCAAACAAATCTCTACTAGTAACACAGCATCGTGCCCGAATTTCAAACGGAAAGGCGTCGAATTCGTTGCCTCTTTTGGGGATCTTCAACAAGCCCATAGAATCTGGTCTAGTGTTTTGTACCAGTTCTTAAGTTTCTTAGCAATGTGTTTTTTGATTAAACTAATTATCACTTTGTTGGCTGCCTCGATATGACGGGAGACATCAACAAATTTTCAAATCTAAAGCTTAAAGCCAAGGGTTTTGTTACATATGGAGATAACAACAAAGGAAAGATTCTTGGCAAAGGCATTGTTGGTGCACCACCTTTCACATCCATTGAAGATGTTCTTTATGTCAAAGGACTAAAGCACAATCTTCTTAGTATTAGCCAACTATGTGACAAGGGCTTCAAGATCAAGTTCACTAAAGATGAGTGCTTAATAGAAGACGAAGTCACACATGAGGTTAAACTAAAAGGTAAACGCCTTAACAATATTTTTATGATTTCCCTTAATGACTTGTCTTTGAAGGTAAAGTGTCTCATGGAAAACAACAACGATTCATGGCTTTGGCACAAAAGATTCGCACATATTCATATGGAACATTTGAATAAGTTGATCAAGCATGACCTCGTCATTGGTTTGCCCAAGATAAAGTTTATCAAAGATAGACTTTGTGATGCGTGCCAAAAAGGGAAACAACATAAATCAACTTTCAAATCCAAAAATGTAGTGACCACTTCAAGGCCATTACAACTGCTGCACATGGACTTATTCGGTCCATCAAGAACAAAGAGCTTCGGAGGTAATATTTTTGCCTTAGTTATTGTTGATGATTTCTCTAGATACACTTGGACTCTCTTTTTATTGCAGAAAAATGACGCATTCAAAGCATTTAAGAAGTATGCAAAGCAAATCCAAAATGAGAAGTCACTAACCATTGCCTCCATAAGAAGCGACCATGGTGGAGAATTCCAAAATGCTTCCTTTGAAGAATTTTGCGATGAAAATGGAATCTCTCACAACTTCTCGGCACCAAGGACTCCTCAACAAAATGGAGTGGTGGAGAGAAAGAATAGGTCTCTCATTGAGCTTGCAAGAACAATGCTTAGCGACTCCAATCTTCCAAAATACTTTTGGGCGGATGCGGTAAGCACGACATGCTTTGTAAGTAATCGAGTCAATATTAGACCTATCTTGAAGAAAACTCCTTATGAACTTTTCAAGGGAAGAAAACCGAACATAGCCTACTTTCATATCTTCGGATGCAAATGCTTTGTCCTCAATAATGACAAAGATAACCTCGGTAAGTTCGACGAAAAATCCGATGAAGGTATTTTTCTTGGTTATTCTCTCTCTAGCAAAGCGTATAGGATTTATAATAAAAGAACTTTAACTATTGAAGAATCTATGCATGTATCATTTGATGAAACTAACCCCTCCAAGGAGGATATTATTGTTGATAATGATGATGATTTAGTAGATATTCCTCAAGAGATAGATTTCATATCCAGTAATGAAAATCAACTGGAACACAATGAAGAACAAGATCCACAAGACGCAAACATCGATGATCTACCTAAAGAATGGAGAACTCATAGAGACCATCCAATCGACAAGATTATTGGTGACATTAGTCAAGGAGTCTCAACAAGATTGAATTTAAAGGATGCTTGCTTAAACATGGCTTTTGTCTCTCAAATTGAACCTTCCAAAGTTGATGAAGCCTTAGGAGACGACTAATGGATCATTTCTATGCAAGAAGAACTCAATCAATTTGAAAGAAATCAAGTTTGGGAACTTGTTCCGAGACCTAGCAATAAACACATCATTGGAACTCGATGGGTCTTCAAAAACAAACTTGACGAAAATGGCATCATTGTTCGTAACAAAGCAAGGCTGCTCACACAAGGCTACAACCAAGAAGAAGGAATTGATTTCGAAGAAACATTCGCTCCGGTAGCAAGGTTAGAAGCTATACGCCTTTTACTTGCTTATGCTTGCTCACTAAACTTTCAGCTTTTTCAAATGGATGTCAAAAGCGCATTCCTTAATGGCTACATCAACGAAGAAGTTTACATAAAGCAACCCCCGGGCTTTGAAGATTTCAAGAATCCCTCACATGTTTTCAAGCTAAGAAAGGCTCTTTATGGATTGAAACAAGCGCCTAGGACTTGGTATGATCGACTTAGCAACTTTCTTTGTGAAAAAGGTTTTGAAAAAGGCAAGGTTGGCAAAACTCTCTTCATCAAAAGAATCAAGAACAACACATTGTTGGTACAAGTATACGTTGACGATATCATATTCGGATTAACAAACAAAGATATGTGTGAAGAATTCTCCTCAATGATGCAAGGAGAATTCGAGATGTCCATGATGGGTAAAATGAATTATTTTCTCGACTTATCAATCAAGCAACTAGACAATGGTATCTTCATATATCAATCCAAATATTGCAAAGAACTCTTGAAAAGATTCGACATGGATAGTTGCAAGCAAACGTCTACCCCTATGGGATTCGGAACTTATGTTGATCAAGACGAATCCGGTACTTCAATTGATATCACCAAATATCGAGGTATGATTGGTTCCTTGTTGTATTTGACGGTAAGCCGTCCTGACATAATGTTTAGTGTATGTCTCTGTGCTCGTTTTCAAGCTAATCCAAAGGAATCACATCTCACCGCCGTCAAACGAATCATGAAGTATCTCAAGGGAACGATAAATGTTGGCCTATGGTATCCTAAAGGTAGTATGTGCAATTTAATTGGTTACTCTGACGCGGATTATGCAGGATGTAAAACAGATAGGAAAAGCACGAGTGGAACATGTCACATTCTCAGAAATGCACTAGTTTCATGGGCATGCAAGAAACAAGCGTGTGTTGCTCTGAGTACAGCCGAAGCAGAATATATAGCAGCAGGCAGCTCTTGTGCTCAGATACTCTGGCTAAAGCAACAACTTCTAGATTTAGGAATAGATCTCGGATGTATTCCGCTAAGATGGGACAACACAAGTGCCATCAACATTACGAAAAATCCAGTCATGCACTCAAGAACGAAGCATATCGACATCCGCCATCACTTCCTTCGTGACCACGTGCTCAAAGGGGATGTTGAAGTTACATTTGTGGATACTCATAACCAATTGGCCGACATTTTCACCAAGCCTCTCGCAAAGGAACTGTTTTACAAAATTCGAAGAGAGCTTGGAATATTAATGAAGGTGACATATAAACTCGTCATAACCTGTCTTATGATGAACCCTCTTGATCCGCTTTTTTATCAAAGGGATACCTTCTATCCATTTTGTAAAGTAGTTTATTCCGACCAGGATAAACTTTTGTTGTTTCGATGAGGCCTGTCAAATTTCACCGATGACATCTAACGCCCACCCCCGAAGAGGCCAAGGCTTGATAATTGTGTGCAGTTCACCTGTGGGTATGTGTTAGACGCTCGCGTGCATTTGACATTCTTGTCACCCTATGGAGAACTCGATACAATATTTTAAAATACTTGGCCAATAAACGCCTTGTTGGAATATAAGCCATTTCATCTTATGGCTTACTTGGTGTGCCCCATAGATTCCACTATGTACTTCAGATATGGCCAAGTAAGCTTCTGTATTTCCAAGACACTTGAGCAATATTCCTTCTGGAGTTTTCTTCAGCAACTCATTTCCCATGCGTACATAACTTAAAGCCATGTACTTGATTTTCCTGTCAGTGTTTCCGACTGGATTTTCCAAGTACTATGTGATTGGTCATCTCCAATCTGATTATGAAAAATTGTCAATGGCAAAAACTTCGTGTCTTGCAAAATTTTTGAAAATTTCGAGACATTCATCGCAGCTGAAGCTGTTGTCAGAATTTTTCTTTATCTCAATAAAATCCTTGTGTTTTTCTTTCGATACCTTGTACCCGTAGGCGATTTGTGATAACTCGTTGGGTTCTTAGTTCTCAATCCTTGGCACATGCGTAATGTTGACGACCTCGAAGCATTCCAATAGTTGTGTCACCATTGCGAAATACATCAGCAAATTTTCTTTAATGCACTTGTATTCTCGTGTGATTTGTCTAATCACCAATTCCGAGTCTCCATTAACCTCTACTTTATTGGCCCCTAAATCTCTTAGGATTTTGAGACAAGTTATTAGGGCCTCGTATTCTGCTTCGTTATTGGAACATTTTCCGTTAACTTTACATTTGAACTTCGTCAGAATGTCTTGTGGGGATAATATTAATACCCTAACTCCTATTCCATTCTTGTTGCTTGACCCGACAAAATATAACCGCCAAGGATTCGTGTCAATCATGTTTAGTGAAGGTTCGACTATGGCATGATCCACAATAAAATCTGCCATTATCTGGCCCTTCATAGCCCTCAAAGGCTTATACGTTAAAGAAATTTTTGTTAATGCTAGCACTCATTTCCCAATTTGACTATGCAGAATGGGTTTAGACAACATATTTTTAATAACATCACAATGAGATGAAACATAAACATCAACTGGTTTTATATATTCCTTTGATTTCATACATGAGAAGTACAGGCATATGCACAGTTTTTCAATCATATTGTACCTAGTTTCAACATCTCCCAAAATTCGACTGAGGTAGTATATGGGTCTTTCGACACCACTGACATCCTCTTGAGCTAACATACTTCCTATGGTCATATCTGACGCAGCAATATACAAACGCATATTCTTATTCCTACTGGGAGGTAACAAAATTGGAGGCTTTGTAAGGTATTCTTTTATGGTGTCGAAAGCCTTTTGTTGCTCTTGTCCCCAGTGAAAATCACTTTCCTTCTTGATCTTGAGGAGAGAAGAAAAAACCCTCGTCTTGCCACTTAGATTCGATATGAATCTTCTCACGAAGTTTATCTTCCCCAACAAAGACTGGAGTTGTTTCTTTGTAGACAGAGGCTTGAGATCCAAAATTGCTTTTGTCTTGTTTTGGTGGATCTCGATGCGTTTCTTATGTACCACGAAACCTAAGAAGTCTCTTGCATGTACACCAAAAGCAATATTTAATGGATTCATTTTTAATCCATATTTTCTCATTCTCTCAAATGAGCGTCGAAGGTGATCAAGATGATCATTTTAAGATGACGATTTTATCACAATATCATCAATGTATACCTGCATAATTTTTTCAATGAAATCATGGAATATGGCATTCATGGCTCTTTGATAGGTTGCCCTAGTGATTTTTAAACAAAACGGTATCACAACCCATTCATATGTCCCCAAAGCTCCAGGACATCGAAACACCGTCTTAGGGACATCATCTTCTGCTATGAGAATTTGATTATAGCCAAAATAGCCATCAAGCATACTCAAATATTTGAATCCTACATCCGAATCGACTAGCATCTCCTCCACGGGCATTGAATACTCATCTTTTGGAATAGCATTATTTAGATCTGTAAAATCTATATAGACTCTGAGAGTTCCATTTTTCTTAATAACATGTACTATATTAGCTAGCAAATTGACATACCTTGAAATTCTGATAAACCGGCTTTTGAGAAGTCTTTCGATCTCCTGCTTAATCTTTATAGTGATCACTGGATCAATCCACCGAGGATGTTGCTTTACTGGCCTTTTCCCAGGTTGAATAGGCAATCGATGCTCCACCACACTTCGATCTAGACCAATCATTTTGCCGTAGTTCCAAGCGAAACAGTATTTGTATTCTATCAATACTTCGATTAGTTTAACCTTCATCTTTGACCCAACTTTAGTACTTATGTACGTTGGTCTTTTTGTGACTCCATCTCCTAGATCAATTTCTTCGAGTGGGTCTTGTGCTTGCATTTTCTGCAACTCATTCAATGGGTTTTTCTCAAACTTCAAAGGCTCATTGTCGTAGATGCAATCAAGCCTTCAACTTTCCGAAGTTGTTGTTTGGTCTTGTCGACCATCTTCTCCCTCTTTGGCTTTGAGTGCCAAGTTCTGAAGCCTCTCCCCGTCTAAGGCCGACTTTCTTTTATTTTCAGCAAAATAGGCTTAAATTTGAGCCAAACATTCTGACTCAACACTCATCTCCATCGGCTGCGGGACACCCTATGGATGGAATTACCATTTCTGGCTCCATTTCTTATTCAGCATCCCATATGAATCTGTCAGCTAATTGAGCCATATCCCTCAGATACTGAGTATCCAATTTCTTTCTGATAGAATAATCTAAACCACCTGCAGCTATCTCGACTAACTTGTGCTCAGGAACTTGAGTAAAGCATATAGCCTTTAACAGTCTAAACTTGTTTAGGTACTGATCAACTGACTCAACGGTCTTTTTTTTTACGCTGGCTAGTTCTTTCAGACTTATATTCGACTGTCCCATGTAAAACTGTTCATGGAATAGTCTCTCTAACTGCGTCCATGTTTGGACGGACTGTGGAGGCAGTGTAGTAAAGAAAGTGAACGCATTCTTTGTAAGAGAACTTGGAAAGTATTTCAACTTCAGATCCACATTATTCGCTATGTCGCCAGCTTCGATTTGATATATGGCAACATGTTCGACGGTAGATTTTGTGAAGACATGGATTCTCGAGTATTTTGATGAAGACAACGATGCACGTACAGGGTCAATAATCAAAGAATGGATCAAGACTTCAATAGAGCAGATTCACACAAAAGTTTCAATCATACATAGCTCAAAGTCGCTCGAGAAATTGATCACAAAGGTATTGGAATTTAATCTTAGTTAATGTTTATATATAAAGTGTTCAATTGACTGTTGCATGCATAATATGATATGGACACTTAGAATTTATTTCAAAATGGTTACAACTTTTAAAAGTTCTCAGTTTTTCCTTTTTTAAAAGTGGTAACCGGTTAACACAGTTTAAAATTTGAAGACCCATCGAGTTTTTCCTTTTTTAAAAGTTCACCTCATGGTAACCGGTTACACAGTTTAAAATTTGAATTTTTCTTAACGTTACAATTAATGTAACCGGTTAACACAATTTGGGTAACCGGTTACTACTGGGAATTTTTGTAGAAAAATTGCAACTTTTCATATTTTCAATTCATGCTTCTACTCTATGAACCATGGCATCCATTGGTTGTTTGCACCTGTTTAAAGAGGTTCATAGAAGGATATTTAAACTAAAAATTTTCAGATTGCAAATCACCTCCTTAAAATTAATTTTCACAATCTTGCTTTGTTTACTATTTTCAAAGATAAGTGTCCAAAATTCATATGCATCATTTGAACACTTCTATAAACATTGTGAGATTGATTATTCCAAAAGGAGAAGATCAATCCTTTGATTGATGTGCATATATTTCTAGATTATTCAAACTTCCATTTAAATTATACACTTATTGTTCTTCACATCTTAATTTTTCCAACATTAGTGGAATTAAGATAGTGAGTGTTTTATCCTTACTTGTTTGATAGTAAGTGGTGCATAGGAGAGGATTGTTCTCTTATCACTAAGAAGGTTTCCTTGTTTGTTTAGAAACAAGAGAGTCACTTTGAGAGGATTGTTCTCATAAGTGGACTTTGTTGGAAATCCAAGAGTTTGTTCTTGGTGGTCTTTGTTGGTCATTGTACAAGTCCAAACAAATAGTGAAAATCTCTTTCTTGTTGAAAGGGGACTGGATGTACCTTCGGATTGTGAAGGGAACCAGGATAAATCTCTGTGTCATTATTTTTCTGCACTTTACTACTTTCCTAAACACCACTATAAACCAGAAAAATAATCCTTACAACAAGAAAATTTCAAGGTTTCTAATTCACTCCCCCCCCCCCTCTTAGACTGATTTCAGACTTACAGATTCTTCAGTATCTCCAACGAACTTGGTGAATTTGGGACTTTCCACCCCCCTAGACAATTATGTTTGTAAAATAAAATCTAGTAAAGGCGAAGAGTATGTCGGCCTGGGTTTATTCCATTTCGCACGTTGATTCGATCGACAATAGCCTCTAGGTTCTGCTCCCCAGTCGTCGTCTCCTGTCGAATATGCCTAACCACATGGTCAGGATCCTGGTTCCTATTTACTAAAACAACGGAAGGCCTTCGAACCACCCTAGGGATTTGTTCGACTCGCTGGTATTCTTATTCGACCGTTTTTCCTGCCATCTCCTCTTGTCGGACCGGGGTTTCTGGTCGAGACTTTCGGGTCATTTGAGTTGCTAGTTGTTGGTAATTATTGGTCGAATCTTGGATTAAAGGTCTCAATATGGTACTCAATTGCTGAGTCAGCATGTGAACCATCTCATAATTACTTTCATCCATTTGTTGTCTCATGATTGCGACAGAACTTGATCTGAAAGTTGGGACTGATTGAGATGACAATCCAAAACCCGAAGGTCGACCAAATTGGTTTGCCAACAGTCCTAACCCCTAGTAGCGTGGGAATGGAGATGACGATGTTTTGTCAAATGTTGAACTGATATTATGCATACTTGCCATAAACTCAGTTGGCATCCCCAACGTTTTGTGCATGGGGACTGTAAAATTGGGCATATATTGCCCAGAAGCTCCCATCGTTGTCGGCGTTTGAGGCTGACGCGATGTTAGAATTGGCCCGCTATACGCAGTCGAAACCACAAGTATAACGATGGAACCAACATCGATTGTTTGTGACGCGATTGTGTCTCCCCCTGAAAACGTTTCTTCGTGTGGTCATGGTGACAC
Source organism: Lathyrus oleraceus (assembly GCF_024323335.1). NCBI lineage: Eukaryota > Viridiplantae > Streptophyta > Magnoliopsida > Fabales > Fabaceae > Lathyrus > Lathyrus oleraceus. Next base: position 315,211,072 of record NC_066582.1, read on the forward strand.
CATCTTGCCACTACGTAGTTGCATATACTTTACACAACGTGTCCCACCGAGTGTGCCAATTTGTTTATGCAACAATCTTTGGCCTTCCTATCAAGGTTTACTTGCAGGACCGGCAACAAAGTCCTAGACTGATGTGTTTTAAGTATATGATGGTTTAGTTGGTAAAGTGTTTGGAACACTAGAAAAATAATTGAAGTGCTTGCAAAATAGAAATGCAGGAAAAGTAAGGAAGGATAAAAGACAAGATACATATGTAAATGAACGAAGTAACTGAAAATAACTTGATAAGTTAAATGACTTGAAAATAAAGGTGGAAGCAGAAGTATAATTTTTCAGGAAATTAACTTTTTTCTCTCAAACACTTATATTTCAAATGTATTCCTATTGTAATGTTAAAAATGTCAACCCTTGAAATAAAAATTACATATATTTAAATAGTAATAAGAAATATCTGCTAGTAGGTTATGACTCATTCATAATGTGCCACGTGTCGGAGCCTGTCACCCATGTTGCTGGTAACTTCCCACTTTCGGCTTCCCACGATCAGTTCCCGTCGTGGTAAGCTGACCTTCGACTTTGATTGACTCACCTCCCTTGTCAATCCAGCTCTCTTGATTTCCCCCTTCGTCAATCCAACCTCCGACCTCATATTGATCGATCTGACTTCATGCTATTTAGGTCGAAATTTACCAGATAACAAATCCATAAAAGTTTAAAAGAGGTAACTCCAAGCCTATATACTGACCAAGTGATGAAGCATATGAATCTAGTTTATCTACCGAAAGAGCTCGTTGAGGCATAAACATTTAACTTGAAGTGATAGGACGTGCAATTCATGGAAGTACCGTGTGCCTGTCTATTTCAAGAAAGGTAGATAAGTATGGAGGCTTCGCTTCACATGTCCACTTAATCATATCTAATAGCATGATGCCTTCCCTAGCAAATTTTACATGCCAAATATGAAACAACAACAATATAATAGTCCTATTCTTTAAAGACCTAAACCATAGAAATACAGCTCATTGAGCAAATATATTGCAAAGTTCTTATTTATATTGAACGCGTGAGATATAATCTTCTGGTTCTCCTAAGAATAAGAAAACAAAATTAGCAAATTACAAGATACACTTAAAATAAATCTAACATCTTCTGAGTGCTAGAAAAAAATTACATTAGGCATTTAATTGACATGAAAAGTTAGGGAAAATTTCAAGTTCATCCTCCGTCTTTTTTCTCTTACCGTAAATTCAATAATCAAGTTCATCCTCCATCTTTGTGCTCAATTTGATTGACACTAGTGCATGCTTTTTTGTTATTTCTGATTCCAAAAATGGTACACAAGATTACGGTCTTTATTGATCATTAACACAAGGAACAAGGAACAAGATAGTCTGTTACAATTGAACAATTGAAATGAGTTTTATGAAAATAAACATGAGGAAATATACAGCAAGCAGATACATTAAAGTGCCGAAAAACAGAATGACATATTGAATAACAAAAAGAAAATGAATATACCTAGAGATTGAGACCCCAATTCTCAGCTCTGCCATATCCAACACTTCAAAAAAATTCTACGTTATTATGTTATCCTCACTCCATATATTCCTTTTCTTCTCTCTCCCTGTCCCCAATCATGATCCCTGCACAAGGCAACACTTCTTTCAATTCTCTCCTACGTCATTGCTTCTATTCCTCACTCAATAAATTCCTTTTCTTCCCTCTCCTCGTCTTCAATCATGATTCCTGCATAATATCAACTGTCAATTTGGTTACATTTCCCTATTGCTTCACGCTTCCTTCCACTTCACACTCTATTTCCTGCATTCCCACCTTGTTAGATGGGCTCAAATACCTACTTAGAACTTGGATTGGATATAACTCCTCCTTGTAAACAATAGAGAAATAATCAAAGAACCAGGTCAAAGAGGCTTTCCTAGCATATCAAGAACCAGATTATCCCAAAAGCATAAGCAGTTAGCACTGACCCACAAATTGTTCCAGCAAAGAAAAACGTCTATAATAGTGTTTGGGTTTAGATTTAAGATTTCAAAATTTTCATTTCATTTCAATCTACTATCACCATCACCATCCTCATAAAAATTAATCAATTTAAAATCAAAACACACTCGCAAACACACAAAACAATACCAAAAACACTAAACAACCAAACAAAGTTATTAATAAACATACAATTATTCACCTTTTGTAATCTACTCGAAAATTACCACCCCACAACTTCTTCCTAAACATCTCTTGAGCACACTCGTGATCCACCCAAACTTCAATCCCACCAGTTACAATCTCTGGCACAAAACCATTGAACACGTCAAAACGAAGAGACCTTTCTTATTAAGTTTGAGACCGGGTAGATAAGATACAATACCAGTAAGAACGTTAGTAACATATTGAAGAAACAAAGCATATTTCACATTGTACATAAACAAAAAACAATCGTAGCACTTCTATGTGTCACTATTAATACATATGAATCTACCCGTCTAACAAGCTCAACTTCCATCCATGTTTGTTATAATTTTCTGCCCTCTAAGAATTTTCAATGTCCATAAATGAGATACATCGAAACAAAGCTTTGTAAAATTACAAAATCCAAAACATAAACCATTTAATGAATAGAGAAAATAAGAAAAGAAAGAAAATTCAAATCCAAATGACTTTTAGGTCAAAAATAATTGAAAACCCATAAGCAAGAGGGTGAAGAATGGAATACGAAACTAAAGAATTGGAATAAACCTGATTGAAATCAAAAGAATTAGGAGAAATGATAAGGGTTTTAAGAGAATTACAAGGGAAAATCAAAATTGATTTGTGAAAGAGTATGCTTTGGAGCCTCCGACTAAACAATACATCACTACAATCTCTTTTCCGCCTCCTCCGATGGTTCCTTCAACAACCGCGCCTGCGTCTTCACCTTCCACTAATTAATCACCTGGATTTCCATTTCAATCTCATCTTCACTGATGTTGATGGCTCCCTCACCATTTGCAATGTCGATGGCTCCATACACCATAAATCCATTAATAACCATGCTTGTGGGTAGAATTGGTTTTTGAAAGTGAGAGTGGGGATAGTGAAACTGAGAGTGGAGGGTCGTGAAACTGAGAGTGTGAGTATTGTAAATGGCGGTGGAAGGAAAATTAGCAAGTGTTAGAATAAAGTGTTGTATATATATTTTTATTTTTAAAATAAATATTATTGTTAACATGGATTTTTAAAATAATTGATATCTGTGTTGATGTTTTATGAGTTCGATTCTCCAACGCTTCTAATTTGTTATATCATAATGATTTTTTAAATTAACCGTTGTGATATATTTTCTTATTTTTTCAAAATTTTTAATTATTTAAAACTTATTTTTTTTTATAAAATATTATTAATATAAATCTTATATTATCATGATTATTTAAAAATATTATTATAATATATCTTTCATAATTTTAAAAAAAAATTAATTACTTAAAATCTGAAGTTTTTTTTTATAAAATGTTATTATATATCACAACGATTTTGATAAACTACCGTTGATATTATTTAATCACTTTAAAGAAAGCTAGCTAACTTATCTCTTCAGTTCCATATTTTCATCTCCATCAAGAAACAATATTTGACGAAACAACGTGATATTCAACCATATCCATAGAACATTATTTTCAACCCTAACGAAACAAAACATATTTCAACCCTAACAAAATGTACAACACCATCTTCAAACCTTAAGAAACAACAATGTTTGCAACCAACATATGTGCTTTCGTACCTTCGAGGAAAGAGCCGACATTGTGTTCTTCGTTCTTGACTAGCCTTCGGTTTAGCGTCGAGGAGGAACTCAAAGATTCTGACAACATTTTTGCACTTATTCATCACGTTTCTGGTACGTAAACTTTTTCCCCATGCATCCACAGTACCGTCATTTTCCATTGGTGTTTATGTATTTGTTGTTGTAGATGTCATTGTGTTGATGATGCCACTGATGGTTATGTATTTCTTGTTGTTGATGTCATTGTTGTTGATGATGCCATTATTGTTGTTGATATCATTGTTGTTGATGATGTCATATTATTGCTTATGTATTTTTTATTTTTGATGTCATTATATTGATGATGCCACTATTGTTGTTTATGTCATTGTGTTGATGATGTCATTGTTGTTGATGATGTTATTGTGTTGATGATGTTTATGTCTTGACGTTGATTATTTTATGTCTTTATAGATGGTATTTTCTTCATCTAGTAGCGATTCAGCTACATATACAAATGAAATCGATACAGATGATTCTCAATATGTAGTAGGAGAACAAAAAAAACAGCATAGAGGTTCCATAATGATGGCTAAATTAACAAAAGTTTGCAAGTCGGATGTCAGACTTTTGGTCGAGTTTAGTGTCGTTTATACTATTCTTGGTGGTCCTCATTCTTCACTTTTTAAGAGTTATGTTGTGTTCCTTGGGCATAGCAAAGTCAACATATTGTTAGATGATTGGAAAGATGTAACAGATGAATTAAAAAAGAGCATATGGGCAGACGCTCAGGTATTAATTTTAATTTTCATCGATTCGATATTACTTTATATAAATACAAATACATACTTATTAATGTAAATGTGTAGTTGACGTTTAAGTTTAGAGATGATTCGAAGTTGAAAAAAAATGGATCACTTATGTTGGTACGGCTTGGAGGAATTTTAAGTCACGACTCACGAGTGACTATATTACGAAGCCTAAGCCTAGTATTGAGAGCCAGTGGGTGAAATATCATTTTCTTGACAAGAAGGTTTGGAAAAAGTTTGTGAAGTCTCGTAGTTCTGAGGAGTTGATGGTTAGTACCAATTGTATTTTCTAATAATTTTATGGATACAACCATAAACCTAATATTATTCCTATGTATAAAACAGGTTAAAAATGAAGCAGGAAAGCTAAACAAGTCTAAAAATAAATACTCACATAGATTGTTTCGTGGGGGATACAGGGAACTTGATAAAAATAATTATTGCTAAAAAAACAACAACTAGGAGATCGGGACTCCATGATTCGTGATCGGGAATCATCTCCACCATCACGACATGAGAAGTGGAGTTGGACTCGACAAAGACCAAATGGAGACTACACTTTAGATTCCTTAAGATTAATTGTTGAGAAAGTTGTAAGTAGGACTTGTTATTCATATGTTTAGTGTTATTTAAATCGCTTTGATAATTAACAATGTATGTCTTATCATGTTGTGTAGGATTCGATGGTTAACTCAACCTGTGGTGATTCCTTTGTTTCAGAATCACGACATGATATATTAGTAGAAGCAATCATAAAAATTAAGCATGGTGGGCGTGTCCGTGGGGTTGGATATGGCATCAGCCTAAGAGTGTTTTTTGGTATGTCTAGAAAAATAACTGGACAAGTGCAAAAATAAACGCTGGAAGAGTTTGAGAGGAAGATAGATAGTCAAAGAAAGAATTTGAAGAGAAGTTAGAAGCGGAGCGGTAAACTCACATGACACAATTGTAAGAAATAAAAGAGTTACATGCAGTATGTGAGAATATTGTGATATCTAAAATGTATGATATATATCGTGTTAATTATGTTTTGTGTTCCTGTGTGTTATATGATGTAGGGAATAGGTGGAACCGTCCAACAATATACAAATGAAGAAGATGATGGTGATGATCAATTGCCTGATAGAAATGTTGTATGTGGTGCAAACGTAAAGGCAGTTGTTCAGTCTCCCCCACCGATAACGAGATCCATAATGGGTTATTGGTTGCCCCTAAAGGATCATATTCCAACATGTTATGTGCAACGAAGACGGGGGTGTTTTCTCTTGCTCTAAAACATGATCTAGAATTAGAGGGGTTAAAGGATATCTTAACCATTCCTAGAGATATAAAGGATATGATCGTTAAAAATCGGTGACTAGATGTAAGGTTACTACAAGTTTGGTGTATGTAAGTATATCTCATTATGATACATTCATTATTCTGTATAGAATTAATTCCTCACGTGTTTTTTATATTTTGTATAACCATTCAGGTATATTCATCGTATTTATACATAATTAAATAAATCAAATACTTATGGATTGTTGGATCCTATTAGAGTATGATTTACAAGTAATTGTACACAAAAAATAGCATAATACTTAACATCATGAATAACGTGGGGCGGAAAGAATGTTAGTTAACATCATTCCTCAATAAGTGAGTAATTTTAAAATTATGGTTTCTCTATTATAGTTAGTTTTCATGTTTTACCAAATACTAATTATATATGCTTGTATTGTTCATTCAAAGAATATTTTCAATTGATCATCATATCTCTTCGGACGAATATGGTAACTACAATATGTTCGTTACACAATCCACTTGAACCTATGATGCAACAAATTATTACCAAATAAATTTATGTTTATGAGACTTTAGGTAATATTTTCTCTGACTTTGTAATTATATTAACGTGTAATATTCTTAAATTATTTTCAATATACAGGGTTGTGGAGAGACACTATAGGTATAACAACTCTAGAAAAAAACTCGCATTTTGTAAGTCCAAGGTAAGTGGGTTAGTTATGAAATTCACTTTTATATATATATATATATATATATATATATATATATATATATATATATATATATATATATATATATATATATATATATATATATATATATATATATATATATATATATATATATATATATATATATATATTCATGAAATGTTTAAATTTATAGACTAGGAAACAAGTAGATGGGTACGAGTGTGGGTATTATGTAATGAAACACATGTTTAACATCGTCTTTGTCTGCATTGTTGATTCATGAAATCAGGTATATATAATGTCATGAAATATTTACAATAAGATATTAATGTTAAAGTAGTTTTCTATTATAATTCGAATCGCGTGATATTAAATTTTGATCACTTGTTTATTGAAGATGTTTAACGACATGACACCTTTCTCTGTTGATGACTTATACGACATCTTTAGATGTTGGGTGTTTATTTTCAATGTGTTAGTTGAAAAGGGGGTGGTATTGTATGACTGTCTTTGATGGTTGTAAATATATTTTTATTCATTAATTTTATATTTTGTAAGTATTTAGCTAATATTTGTATAATATACAAGTAAAAATATAGGTTTATATTATATGGAAAAATAAAATAAAATTTTAAAAAATAAAGTATTTAATCACAGTTATTTATACAAACTGTTGTTATAGATAGGGCGCAAAATAATATAAACTATAAAATCACTGGGTTTCGAACTCATGACCTTTCCATTTATATCACAACAGTTGTATACTTTGATCGATGTGATATATAGCATTCTACCTAGTTTATCACAGCGGTCGTACGCCCATGGTAGAAAGCATCATACATGCAATCACATCTTACCTCAAAACAGTTGGTCGGACGAGGTTGTATCCGTTTTCTAACCGTTATGATATGTGTTTTCTATAGTATTGAGAAGTTCATTTAGTCTCTTCTACAAAAAAAGGTTCGTACTCATTTAGCTTTATTCCTTTAGAAAAAGGGTGACAGTTGGCCTTAAGTGTCCTAAAAACTATCGTAAACAAAGAATTAGGGTGGTTTTAGTGGAGGTGTCGCAACTCATTTGTCGCAAATCTATTTTTTTTTCTAGTAGTGAGATGCATATAATCATATATTTATTCAACATTACTCGCCAATAGGGGAAAATATTAACATATGTTCTCAAAAACACCCATCAACAATGTAAACATATTATTACTTATGCAAGCCCATTGACAAGATAAGAAAATTATTATACATTCTAAACACTACTCATTAATAGGGTAAATACATTATTACTCATATAAGCTCACCAACAAGGTAACATTAATATTTTACAACATTTGCATTCAACAAGATTAACTCATAACCCATCAGACAACTCAACACAACACTTTAATATTCAACTTCAAATCTAACATCTTCAAAAGGACTCTAAACTCATAAAAAAGAAATGAATAGTCATCGAAATTAGAAAACTACTCAAACTTCAACCTTCTTGATTCGACTCGATCAATCACACGATTAAAACTTTTTTATCTTTACTAATTATTGAACCATTCAGGATTTATCTCTTAAATACTATTCATTTATAAACAACCTGAATAAAAAATTAAACTCACATCTTCACGTTCACATTTAACCTTTTAACGGAGTTAGGAAACACTTTAAACCGTGCCTCAAATGGAGTCACGAAACTCAAGTTATGATGAAAACAATATCTAAACAAAAACAACCTCGTTTGAGTCGTCGAGCTGACCACTGAGTCGTTGAGCTGACCTCCAAGCCACCAAGCCAACTTTCGAGCCACCAATCTGACCACCAATCTACCGTCAAGCCGACTTTCGATCCGTCGATATGACCTTCAAGCTGCGATCGAGCCAACCTTTGATTTTTGGCATGTTCGCCTTTTTCGACTTTTTTTTTTACTTTTATGAATTTTATGGAATTCGCCATATTGAACAGATCTACAACTCAAAGACAAATGCCATATACAATAGGACACATTCATCAACAAGAAATCAACAAGATTATCAAAATCAGAGTATAAATCACTATGAATTCATATCATATTCGAGCATAAAAACATTATCAACCAATCACCTCAAAGAGATTTTCCCAAACCCCCTTTGGCCATGAATAAAACATCAATTATAGATTATGGAAAAGGGGAGAAGACATGAAGGCAAGGAACCTTCATTATCCCTCTGTTTAGTCACTCATATATGAATAAGTCCCTCCTACCTCAAAACTGCAAAGCAATGAACTTTTGCTTTTGGAATTCCCTTTATTCTTTCAATGCTCTCCTAGTTCTCATTCTGCCTTTTTCTTAATTTTTCTCCAATTTCACAATATGATTATTTTTCCTTATAACTTCTCTATTTAAATATAATAATCCTAATCCTCAGAATTTTAATAAATCTCACAACCCCTAACCTCTTACTACTCCCACTTACTCTCACAATTTCTATTATTCTTAATTAATTTAAATATTAAACTAATTCTTAATGGCAACTCAACCAGCCAATAATTAAATAATACTTGTTTAATTAAATAAAAGCACATCAAAACTCAGATAATTATAAAAATAATAATATTAAAATACTAATAATATTAAAATTAAAAATGGGATGTTACACTGCTTACCATCCGCAGACGGACGGTCAAACGGATATAACCATTCAATCTTTAGAAGATTTGTTGAAGGCTTGTATTTTAGAGCGAGGATGAATTTGGGATAGTTATGCCACTGATTGAATTCAACTTTAATAATAGTTTCCATTATAGTATCATAACGACACCTTTTGAATCTTTGTATGGTAGGAGGTGTAGAATGGCCTTGTGTTGGTATGAATCGGGGGAGAGTGTGGTGCTTAGACTAGAGATAGTTTAAAAAAAATACCAAGAAGATTAAGACAGTTCAAGAAAAGATGAAGGCACCACAGATTAGATAGAAGAGTTATTAGGAAGGAGACCATATTTTCTTGAGAGTCACTCCAGTGTCTGAGTCTGTTAAACTTTCCTATCTAGCTTTCTTACCATCATCTCTCTCATACATTCATTTTGTCTTTCATGTTTTTCAACTTCGTGAGTATATTCCTGATTCATTCTACGTGATTAAATTGGATGATATACAAGTGAAGGATGACTTGATTCATGAAGCATCACCCTTGCGAATTCAAAAATCATTAGGTGAATCACTTGAGGGGTAAAGAGATTCCTTTGGGGAAGGTTGGGTGGGGAGGATCCGTTACAGAGAGCATGACATGAGAGCTAGAGAGCCAAATGAGGGAGTATTTTCCCTTTGTTTCCATATTTTTTTCCTAATTTTCTCTTTTACAACTAGTTCCTCATTTGAAAATGTTTTTCCTAGAGTTCTCATATGTCTCACGATATGGTAAAATTATGTTTTCATTTGATTTATGCTCTCTTTGGATTTCATTATGAAGAGTTCATACTTGTGCTTTAATGTGCCTAAACTTTCCATATTTATCTCAATAGTTCCTTCATGGTTAATGAAATTCTGGTATCAGATATGAGATGTCGAAGGTAATGTCACGACACTAATATCTGAACAATATAAACAGGATAAAAGATAAAGAACACTAATGCAAGAGACACAAGCAATTGTTAACCCAGTTCGGTGCAAACTCACCTACGTCTGGGGGCTACCAAGACAAGAAGGAAATCCACTGAATAGAATCAGTTCAAAGACTCTCAGTAAACAACACAGGTTACAGTCTTTTTCACCTAATCTCTACCCGTGTGACTTCTACCTAAGAACTCTTAGATATGAGATCCCACTCACTCCCCCTCAATCACACCAGTGATATAAAACAAGAATTACAATGAAAAGAAGATACTCTTCAAAAACACACACTTGATCTTACTTAACAACTTCAATCAAGTAGACACACACTCATGCTTAAAAGCTTAGAGTGACAAATTATAACTCAAAAATCAGACCAATTCAATCATCTATGGATGAATTGAATGACTTACAATTCAAACGACCACACAAGACTTAAACCCTTATTCTTTCTCAATATTTTGTTCGTTATTTCTTGTGTATCAAATCAGGTTTTCCATGTCCTTTTTATAGAAGCAATTAGCTGGGCTTGGATATCATAAAACCCTAAAACTATTTTCCATTCATATCTTCTCATGATAGTTGATTAGATCTCTTTGGAAAATAAGTTAATCTCGTTGTAATTACTGATTGATAGCGTGCTCAATCATCTCATCAATCATACACAGATTGGCATTAAAAATGCAATCACATAATACATAACATTCAGACTAAATGTTCTGTATACAGATGTCATGACATCGGGTCTGACATCTCAGTAAAAATCCTGCATAATCACATTTTAAACATCCAGCAGGTACATGTTATCTTATGTTAAGACAACACATGTGACATCTTGTGAACACTCTAGGTTTTACCAAAATTGCTGCCAACACTTAGAACCGACAGTTAATTTGGAGGATAGCCCATATTTCTTTTGCATTTGCGCTGCATATTTTGTTTATCACCTTTGGTCCCATCCTTTTTGTTTTTTTTACTAAAACGTCATTTACTTTGCATGTAGGAACAAATGGACCTCCCATCACAGGCTTCGAAATAGCACGACCCAACTCTTATATGAAAAATTCATTTTCTATTTCAATACACTAAATCTTTCTCCATTAAAGGATGTGGGCTTACTTAGTGAATAAGATGAAGATATTTTTCCTCCTGGGACGATTAGTCTTTAATATGAGTTAGGCTCTGATGCCACTTGTTGAACAAGTGACTTCAAGCACAAGAGAAAAATGGATTATGGTATTCAAAATTTAATATTAGTTTTTAAGTTTTGATACTTAGAAAATGAATTATGTTAGTATATTTTAAGATCAGAGAAAAAATAGCAACAGAAAGATAAAAATTATAAAGTAAATTACTAAAAGTAAGAGATGATGGTTTAGACATATGGCACCAATAATTTATCTAGGTTTGGCTGAACATTGGCCTACACCTGTCCCCAGGTGATCTTCTTTATGTTTTGACTATAAACTTGAGTTTTTGAAGGTTTTTCCCATGAACCTTGATACAATATGATATTGAGATTTTACAAAGGGCTATCCCCAACTGAAATGAAAGTTTTTACCTAGGAAAAGCTAACATACTGATTAGTTATTTTCCAGACTAATCTCAAGACCCAAACTAAACTTTTTCAAAAATTCTCTAAAAAAACAGATATTTTAAGATTGGTTTACCTAAATAACAAACTCGATTCCTCAAGAATATCACACTCTAGAAAGTTTTAACAAAAGCACGACATGAATGCAATTTCTTCCTCACAAGTAGGATTTCACTCAAAGACACTAAGGCAATAAAAGTGAAAGGAACATATTTTTTTAAGAGAGAGAGAGAGAGAGAGAGAGAGAGAGAGAGAGAGAGAGAGAGAAAGAGAGAGAGATATTCTAAAGAAAATAGAGAATTTTGGAGATTTGGTGTGAAATGAGGAGTATAAGACCCTCCTTTATATAAGAGATTGAAAAGCTAAAAATCAAACAATCCATGGGAATTTTTAAAGGCCCAATCGATTGGGTTCCTGTTGTAAGACCCCAATTTTGACCCTAAGATCCCTCATGATATCTTATCATATGCATTAGCTTTGGGATCACACCTTAACATCCTCATTACCCTTCATTCATTGGGTTTGCATTGGGAGAGATCACCAAGCACTTTTTATTGTATCATTCTTTATTTTTCATTATTTACTAACCAAAATATCAAAGAATATGTCAATGAATAGGTTGTTGCTTTTGTAGGTAGTGTGTATGCTCACCCATGTTATATCAAGCTCATATCAAGGGTTTAATACCCTCAATGAAAGGAGTTCATTCAAGAAACAGTTTACATTGGTTTTACGCATCATATGTAGATCCCCATGATATTAACATGTCATTTTGATCAATAAATCATCAAGAGTTTGGAGTTTGTTTGCCTTGGAAACCCTAATTCATCTGGGTATCTTGTGTGACTTCTTCAACAAGTTTCTTCAACATTTTATCAAATATTTAAAGGTATAATTCACACTACATCATATTATGCATATATAATCCTCCATGAGTCCCAAAAGTTAAGATAATATCAAGCTAGCAAGTTGGTTCATGGTGGTTGACTAGAGAAAGTCAACTAGTCAAAGCGGGGGTTCCCTAGACTCTATCTCCTACAATATTTGTCATATGAAAATAATTCCAAGAGAAAATTTACTCAAAATGGCATTCCAAACAACTTTCATGTTGATGTCAAGAGCTATTTTTTCTTGGAAAGTCATTTTTTATGGTGAAAGATTATATCTCATTTTGTCGGAACCCTAGTTTGGATGTCAACTTCTCAAGACCATAACTTGCTCAAGTCGTATGATATGAAATCCATTAAAATTCCATGATCACATTCAAGATGTCTAATTAAACTTTTATGTTTGGAGGAAGTTCAAATTCAACTTTCAAATTCATGTGCCAAGAGGAAACATTATAGGTCACTTTGGACTAATACCATTGAACAAGTGATTTTCCTCAACATCTAAAATGCATAACTCCTTCATGCAAAATCCAAATGAGGTCAAATTTGTGAACAAATTGAATATGTTTGAAATATCTACAACTTTGATGAAGGAACTATTTCCATTTGAAGTCCCTAGCAAAAGTTATTCAAGGTGGAATAACTGAACATTTTTGACTTGGGACTTAGAAAATTTTCAAATATGTTTGATTTCCCAAACTTCCACCTCAAAATTCATCATGATCCAAGATTCAAATTTAAAAGTGTTCAAAATGAAAGTTTTTCCCCTTAATCTCACCTTTCCAAAAAGTCCAAGATCATCCCATTTGGATCAAAATTTAAGGACTTGCATATGGGTGCAATGTGAGGTACCATTTGGAGAAATCTAATGATCCAATTCAATTCAACAATGCATGGTTTAATGCAACACCTTCAGCATGACATGTGCAGACTTTTGGACCTTTGCCAATGATTCTTTTGGCTTTGTACTCGCGCATGAAACTCATGATGGAAGATTTCTATTTTTGAACATTGAAAAGAAAGTTTGTAGAAATCAATTGCATTGGCTATAAATAGAAGTGCATTATGATCAGAAATTCATCCACACCTTACCCAAGCTTTGCTAGACTGACCCAAACCCTTATTTCCATAGAATTTCTGAAGGCTTCTCTTGAAATCGAGCTTGAACTTTATATTCTGTTTGGAAGTTCAAACTCCAGAAATTCACTTCCCTTTTCATCTCAATTGGCTTCTGCAAGCAAGAGGAAGAGAAAGCAAACAAATCCAGATCAAGATCAAGATCAAGTGAAATTGGATCAACTCGAAGGTGATTTTTCAAAAACTTTATCTCTTCGATTCTCTCTCAATTCTTCACCATTCTTTGTGACTTTTGGTTGGCTGAAATCCTACCAACGTAGGCATTAAGATTGAGTTGCTTTGAGGTCAAATCGAAGCAACTCAGCTCATGATCCTCAAAATTCAAATTCTTGTATCGTTTTATATACTTGGAATTGGAGAAAATTGAGGCCAGAGTCGAGCTCCTGAGCATTTTTTCTTTAAATCCATGTCTTTGATTTTCATTTTGGTGATGGTTAATGGTGGACCAGTCTAGTGAGGTCCACCGGAGAAGAAGACCGGAGCCCTAGCTCCGGTGATGTGTTGTCATGCCTCTCAACCACATGATCCATTCAAAATGTTTTAATCTTAGCCCTTGGTTCTGATTACCACGCGTACAACGCATTTGACTTAGTGCATGGTGGAACGCGCACGTGTGGCCATCAGATCTGCCACCTCAATTAATAAGGGAGATCTGATGGCCCCTGATTTTCCATATGTTCTATTTTTTCATTTAGTTGTATTATTTTGATTGATTCATATTAATTTCATTTTTAATCCAAAAAATATGGGACTTTCACCAAAAATCTTTAAATATTTTCCTTTTTCATTTTCAGAATTAAAATCATTTTTTGGATTAATTTTGATATTTTTCATGAATTAATTGTTTTTATGCATATTTTAAATTGTTTTAAAAATACTTCTGACTTTTCAAAAATCCTGAAATTTTTTGTCTAAGATCCTTTGACCTTGTTTGACCTAGGATAAATCTCTTGGCCATTTATTTGGTGTTTTGAAGAGGTTTTAGGTTTTTGACCAAACTAAATTTAATTTAAATGTATTTTTAATTTGATTTTTAATTGATTAATTGTATAGAAATTATGTCGAGCCATTTTTATTGACTTGTGATGTTTGACTATGTGTTTGGGCCTTGGTCAAGGTTGATTTGACTTTTATTAAGTTAAAATCATTAGATTTAGGGGATTGATGAAATGTACATTTCATATCCAAAAATGAATGAATTATTTTAATTTGATAAAGTTTCTCCCATGACCAAGTTGTGTTTCTCTCATCTCCCCTCCATCTTCATCTTCAATCCAATTCTATTCCATCCCTTTCATTGACCAATGAAGTCTTAAAATCCTAAGGCTAATTGGTTCGTCAATAACCTTATGTTAGGTGAACCAATACAAGTATGGATGAGATAGGTCCATCCCTTTGCTCTTTTTCTTTTAGTGTGTGGTATGTTTTAGGAGTTTGGTTCATCTTACCAAATCTCTAACATGCATTGGCACCTAAATTTTTATTACCCGACCTCGGATAATTGTGACTTCTACATAATTCCAATTACGATTGCTTAACATAGAGCTAAATTTGACCCTAAAGGCACATCATTCTACTAAATGAGATTGTAAGTCTCCCATATTTCATGGTATTGTATGGAAACTTGGCCTTTTTTCGTTCCTTTGGAAGATGTCTTGGTTCAAGGACCCATGCTTGTGAATAGATGGTTGAGTGTTCTCCAAAGAATGACTTAATCAATTGAAAAGAAAAACTCCACTAACAGCTAATTAACTTTGACTAACACTAACTATTATGAACCTTGCTTTACTTTTAAGTCATTTACTTTATACAATTTAAATTCAAGTCATTTACCATTTATTTGTCATTTTACATAACATTTAAATTGTTTATGTTTATGTCATTTTCACTTTGCTCGTTTGAGCCATATATTGTGATTGTATATATTTGCTTGTGTACTTTGTTTGTGTTTGTGGTCTTAGGACCTTAAAATACTTAATAAACAACAAAAACCCCTAAAAATGTTTGTGTGGACGGTTGGGTTTGATCTGAGCTTTGGACTTAGAATTAGGCAACATTACATGAGCAAAAGGACTTGGCCAATTCCAACATTTCAAAGACCAAGTTATTGTGATTTGAGTTTTCATCTGATGCAAGTATTGGAATCCACTTGAATTCATCTGCAATATGGTCTTGATGCAACTATTATTTTGATCTCATGCTACACCTTATTCTGAGAAAAAATTAAGAAGTATTTCATCTGATACATGAAAAGATTGTCAACTATGTATCTGCTTGCTTGGATGTGGCCATCTTTATTTGATGCCTTGCTCTTCATATTGCTAATTGCTTGTTGATTATTGCTTGATTCAAAGTCCAAAGGGAAATTGGGTTTTCTATATGACATTCTTGTCTGTTGGATTGCATCCCCATTGGTCAGATCTTTGCAACTTTTAACTTTTAATTTTATTCTTAGGATTAGTCTCTTTATCTCCTCCCAATTCTTAAACTTTAAAATCTCTCCCCCTTTTCAAAAACTTTCTTTGTCTGTGATTTCAAAACTTAGACCTTATTCCAAATTAGAAACTTTGGCCTTATGACATTGCTTTTTTAAAACTCTTTTCTCAAATAAAACTTGTAAATGAACTTAACTATATTGACTTAAAATTTAAACGGACAAAAAGAACTAACACTCATTCAAACTTTTGGGCCTTTAGTGCCTATTTCAAACTTAACTTTTGATTAAAAGCAATCCACCCATTTTTGAAATTGATACCACGAACTACGAGGTTTTGATCCCTCATTTTTATGTTGGTATGTAGGCACAAGTCTGAAGGTCTTGTCAAACACAAAAATATAATTAATGAATTCTTTTCTCAGCCCCACACTATATTTATTGCAAACATATTTTATACCAAAACACATCCACACATAAAAAAAGGGCTCCCTAGGAGTACCTAGGACACTTTGGGTGCTAAAACCTTCCCTCTGTGTAACCAACCACCTTATCTGTAATCTCTGGCATTTTATTAGTTTTGATTTGAAAACTTCTTATCTTTGGGTTTTGTTCATACTTTTCCCTTTTCCTTTGGAAACAATAAAAGCGTGGTGGCTGTCGCATACGCGAAAAACAACCGGCGGGAAAAGACACAGAGCCGCCACCGTGCGTTATTTATCCCAAAGGAGGGAAAGGAAACGCTCGAAGTAAACCTGAAAAAGGGAAAGGAATGGTCTTACGACCAGAGATTGCTAGGATCGGGAGTCGGTTACGCAAGGGGAAGGTATTAGCACCCCTCACATCCGTCGTACTTGACGGGATCCACGCTCAAAAGAATAGAAAAAGGTTGCTAAATAACTGCTCAAAGAATGCACACACACTGGAACAAAACACAGGTGAAGGAGAACGGAGAAAGCGGACTTGGCAGGATGTCGCATCCTGGGCCTACGTAGTTTGTCAGACACAAACATCAGAGTCAACATAGTTCGGGGAAATGGGGAACGTGCTCGCTAGGACATCACATCCTATGCATACGTATCTTCTCTAACCAGAGTAAGAATCAGAGCACTCGTAGCTCGGCTAACGCACGCCGAAACAAAACACTGAAGAGGAGACGCTGAGACGTCAAAAGAAACACACAATAGGAAACGGAATGCCAATCAATGGTCTTACATCTGACTCCGAACAAAAAAACGCAAATAGGAAACGAAATGCCAATCACTGGTCTTACATCCAACTCCACAGAAGAAACAGGAAACAAATAGCCAATCAATGGTCTTACATCTGACTCCACAAACAAACAAACAAACGGGAAACCGAATGCCAATTGATGGACTTACATCAGACTCCAAACAAGCACAACAGGAAACGGAATGCCAATAAATGGACTTACATCCAACTCCTAACACACACACACGAAAAGAAGAAGGGTCTCGATTGCAACTAGGGCAAGAGAAAAGGAAGGTCTCGAGATAATGTTTGTTTGTGTTTTAGGAAAGCTCACGCAAGAAAGGAAGTCCTAAACGAAGGAACCGTGCTACCTTAATTGACATGCAAACGAGAGACTATGCGAAGTCTAGCAATCCTATGGGGATACAATCACACCACACAAAAACATACAACATGAAGTAAACACACCAACAAGGGGGCTCAAACATCAAGGGTGAGGCTTTAGTCAAGGGGTCATATCAACCTCGACAAACAAGTCGGGCTTTAGTCAAGGGGTCATATCAACCTCGACAAACAAGCCAACTGGAAGGGTATCTGAGGGCTCTTAACCACTGACATTGACCGTCAGGGTGAGCAGATGAAAGGTAATGAGGGTAAGACCTCATAGCTCTTAACCTGGGCCTGGGTGAGCTTCAATCAATGAAAACATGGGGATCCAGAATGAGGGACCCTACTCCACTTGACTGACTCTATATACAAGATCTGGGGGACGTGTCCAAGAGCATCAGCACGTAGTGCGAGCTTAATGAACGATTCAAACGATTAGCAGGGGATTGATTGCTAATACCTTCTATCTGCCAATTGCCTATTCCCTTAGTAGGACTTAAGTAACATGGCACAATGAGTAAACAAACACAGTCATTGCCTCTTAAGGAGGACTTCAACCAAATGCCTGCCAAAAGAAACGACAGGGCTTCCAGACTACATGGAGTTAGAGGATGATTACCTAGGTGGTATGCCAACCACAAGCAAAGCACGACTCAAGCAATGAGCTAAAGCAACTAAAGTACCTGTAAGAAAGTCAAACAAGTCAATATTCACGTTCAGACAAATCAAACAGACAATCAACAGCGGTTCCTCCATATATACACAATACAAGCCAACAACTCAAGTGAGTTCATCACCAAGGGACCTACAACACAACCAAGGTTAGTGGAAAAGCAAATTTGCATCTCAAGTCATAAGATTGCATCAACCACTAGAGCTAATATCTTGAACCTGAAATACAAAGCTCAAAAGATGAGTACAAACCACTAGTACCAAGACTAGGGTCAAAGGTAAAGCAAAAAGTCAAAACAACAGTCAATATTCAACATGAAGCATATTTATTCAAGTAAGAACATGTCCTAAAAAGGACCAAACTCAAATCCTAAGGCAAATCCATCTAATGATCATGTTAAGGCAAAGGAAATCACAAAGCACACAATTGGACATCAAGAGTAGAAATTCCATATTAAAACAGAAATGAAATGAATAACCATGGAAAACATAATTCTCATGCAAAAATTTAGGACCAGAAGAGCTCAATTGGCATGTCAATGAAAATGAACAAAAGCATCATCCAAATGTGTGACACAAATTGTCACACCTAAAGTTCATGTGTCCAAAACAGAAATGAAAAATGCTAAAAATTCCAAACCAACTCCAAACGATCATGCAACATGTTAGGAATCATCATACCAAATTTCAAAGCAATTGGAGAAAGTATGAGTATTTCACAAAAGAAATAGAACAACATGTCACATTTTGCATTATGTTCAAATAGCTAAGCATATTCAAAATTCCAGCAAGGCACAAATCCAGAAATTCATATCACAAAATAAAAGACATTCAAATGAACATGTAGAAAAAAGTTTGAATTTATTTGGAATCATTTTCTATTTTTTGTGGTTTTTTGAATTTGATGGAATAAAATGAATAATGTGAATCATACATGAGAAAAAATGGAGGGAAAGAAGAAAAGATTTGATTAATTTGAAAATATGTTGGCAGAAGGGATCGAACCATGTACATGAAAAATGGAGGTGCAAGGAGAATAAAATCCACAAATGTTTGTAGCCAGGAATCGAACCTTGTACAACCAAAGGCAAGCGCGTTTTGATCAAAACGCTGCCACTTCATTAAATGAAGTGGCGCCTAGTCAGCCAAGTCCAACACGCGTGGAATGAGTCAAACGCGTATGGACCAACGAAAGTGCCAACAGGATCCACGCTAGCGCACACGAGTCACAAACCCTAGCACCTTAATTGCAGACGGCGGCGGGTGGCTTTTTCCACCGTATTCTCCGGCCAACCAGGCGGAGAAGACCAAATTTTTTTCCAGAATTTGCACACAGGTACATCAAATGAAAGATCTCAATGTGAGGAACACAAATCCAGCATTCATTTAGTCTAAATCATCATGCATAAGGCAAATCGAAGCAAAACATATTTCATGCTCAAAAGTTCAGATCTACATAACTCATCCAAATCTCAACCAAATTAAGAAAGATTTGCATCAGGATTATCAGCAAGATGAGACTTATCTAATCATGGCAAGGAATTGAAGAATTAAGAGATGCGAAATCCAACCTCTTTGAAGAACAGTGAACTGATTCAATGGATTCAAGTGCTCTCCAGCTCCAGATTTCCTTCCTCAACTTTGCTATGAAGTCTGGTACACGAATTGATGCTTGAATTGGTCTAGATCTAGCTGAAACTCAAAACTCCATGTTCATGTGTTCATGCACGTTTTGCTTGATTCTTGGTCAATTCCTTCAATCCACAGCTTGATCCCTACTAAATGATGATCCAGGAACACGAATATGCAATAAAATTGAGGTGTTATGTGAAGAATTTTCAAATTTGGAATGAGAGAATTTTTGGAGGGAACATGAATCTAGATCTAGAATGAGTGAAAAACTGAAAAATTCTGTTATGATTAAGGCTTTATACTATGTGTTAATTATCATGCTAATCCAAATTAGCAATGGCTAATGAAAAGTTAATGAGAAATAAGGTGTATGACCAAAAATGAAAAATGAGGGTGCATGGCTCAATCCCACGTGAACTGTAGCATGGATGGTCCAATTACACTTAAAATGAGCTTATGAACACAATTGGATTGGAATTTAACTCATGTAATGCACCAAATTTAAATTGCCAATTTTCCCTCCAAAATGCACTTGTGTAAGCCAATGATCATATGAGATCTTTTCATGCAATGCAATGATGGATTTGGAAAATATAGGTCACAAGAAGCAATATGCAAAAAGAGTGGCTCAAATTGGAGTTTTGGATCAAAAGTTATGGCACTTTGAAGTTTCATGCACACTTGGTGGTCATTTGCCCATAACTTCCCAACCATTCATCAGATGCTCATGATCTTGGAATTTTTGGAAATGGGAGAGAAAGATCTTCAACTTTCATGTTGGACAAAATTTCGTTTGAAGCTTCTTTGATATTGGAAGTACAGTTGAATGTGGTCCAAAAACTTGCCATTTTTGGAAACTTGAAATTACAGGTCACTTTCCATTTTGGGAAACTTTTGATCTGGCTTCAAAATCTTCAATGTAGATGTTTGATATGATGAATAGGACTCTTTCGGACATGAATGAAGTGTCTCAAACCATTTCTCCACCCCAAAGCCCTAAGTTGACTTTCAGTTGACTTTTATGGGCCCGAGATGACCTGGAAATGTACTGATGACTTTTAAGCCTCTAACACTTGGTCAAGTTGCTTCAAAATGAACCTTGATTCATATAAGCTCTCTAGAATACTCATGTGGCCTTCAACTCAAGGAAAACCTTGCTCTTTTGCACTGATGAATCTCTTGATGCCAATGCTTATTGATATGGTGCAATGCAATGTGTAATGTTAATGACCTAAAAAATGAAATGAATGCATGAATGGGGAGGTGAAAATTTGAGGTGCTACAGCTGCCCCTATTCAATCACTTGAGAACCTGAACGGATGAGAGCAACGGCTATCAGACCTTCAAGGTACACAGGGATTGAATACCAAAAGAACCGTAAAATTTGCACTCTGCAGGGGATGTATCGAGGAAAGCGAGGTCATTCACCAATGACGGGTTCACTGGGGATTCGATATTTATCAAATAAAGAAACCACGACCATACGTCAACGGACGAATGGGAAGAGAGAAACCACGACCACACATCAACGGACGAATGGGAAGAGAAACCACGACCAGACATCAACAGATGAATGGGAAGAGAAGCCACGACCAGACGTCAACGGACGAATGGGAAGAGAAACCACGACCAGACGTCAACAGACGAATGGGAAGAGAAACCATGACCAGACGTCAACAGACGAATGGGAAGAGAAACCACGACCAGACATCAACAGATGAATGGGAATAAAGAAGCCACGACCAAACATCAACGGATGAATGGGAAGAGAAACCACGACCAGACATCAACAGACGAATGGGAATAAAGAAGCCACGACCAGACATCAATGGATGAATGGGAAGAGAAACCACGACCAGACATCAACGAATGAGTGGGAAGAGAAACCACGACCAGACATCAACAGATGAATGGGAATAAAGAAGCCACGACCAGACATCAACGGATGAATGGGAAGAGAAACCACGACCAGACATCAACAGATGAATGGGAAGAGAAACCACGACCAGACATCAACAAATGAATGGGAATAAAGAAGCCACGACCAGACATCAACGGATGAATGGGAAGAGAAACCACGACCAAACATCAACGGATGAATGGGAATAAAGAAGCCACGACCAGACATCAACGGATGAATGGGAAGAGAAACCACGACCAGACATCAACAGACGAATGGGAATAAAGAAGCCACGACCAGACATCAACGGATGAATGGGAAGAGAAACCACGACCAGACATCAACGAATGAATGGTAAGAGAAACCACGACCAGACATCAACGGATGAATGGGAATAAAGAAGCCACGACCAGACATCAACGGATGAATGGGAAGAGAAACCACGACCAGACGTCAATGGACGAATGGGAAGAGAAACCACGACCAGACATCAACAGATGAATGGGAATAAAGAAGCCACGACCAGACATCAACGGATGAATGGGAAGAGAAACCACGACCAGACATCAATGGATGAATGGGAAGAGAAACCACGACCAGACATCAACGGATGAATGGGAATAAAGAAGCCACGACCAGACATCAACGGATGAATGGGAAGAAAAACCACGACCAGACGTCAACGGACGAATGGGAAGAGAAACCACGACCAGACATCAACAGATGAATGGGAAAGACTTGATGCTACGGACATCGAAAGATGATGTCTACTGACACCAAAAGAAATGGGACAAGGAGACCCATGTGGGGATTAACACGACACTTACTGGTATCGCAAGGACGACATCTACCTATGTCAAACAAGACAGACACTTGCCAGGGACTACACTGGGGAGTCACGCTTTCCTTTCACGGACGGGTGAGGAAATAAACCTCTTTGGGGATTGTCAATTCTGAATGCTGTCAAGAGCAACTATTGCAAACGTGCAATACGGATGTTGAAAAATGATCCGCCTCTACTGGGGATGTGATCCAAACTGGTTTAACACATGTATGCATATGTTTGAGTTTTCTATGGCGTAATGCTCCACACTGAATGGAAATGCTACGCGATTTGAGGATGCCAATGCAAATGATGATTACTATATGCAAGATGCAAAGGGAGGAACTCCTGCTGGGAAAGCGAACGATCACTTTGCTGAGCCCACCATTCCTGATTCGATCTTCCAACTCTGTGGGGAGATACAACAATCCCGCTGAGGATACTCATTGATCTGATATTCTCAGAACGGCAGAGAAGCCAACTCAATCGGGGAGTCAACTGTTGGGAAAACACCAACCTTTTAATCATACTGGGGAATAACACTACTGCTGGGGAAAGGATAATCCTCACTGGGGACAACATTCACTGAACCCGATCCGCTTGGGGACTTCGCTGGGGAAATAACATCGCCCACCTCCGCTGGGGAAATAACAAACTTCAGACCTACTAAGGAAATAACATTCTCAACCCTGCTGGGGATTACAACACTTCAGGCCTGGCTGCTGAGGATCAAACTACCCACAAACACCTCCGCTGGGGGAAATAACAACCTTCCGACTTGCTGGGGAAAATAACATTCTCAACCCTGCTTGGGGAAACAACAAACTTCAGACTTGCTCGGGAACTAACATTCTCAACCCCGCTGGGAAAGATAACCATCCTGACCCTGTTGGGGAAAACAACAACCTTCAAGCCTGGCTGCTAAGGAAACACCGATCTCGAAACTGTTGGGGAGACAAGTTCTGAACTTGCTTAGCCGACCCAACTTCTTACACTACTGGACAGTGTTGAAACACCCTTGAACAACTTGTGGCTCATCTACTTCAGCCAGCAATCAAAGGTAGTAACCTGCAAAACAACAAGACATACATGCCCCAGGGGATTGCAGGGACAAGATACACCCAAGTGTACTCAACATTCAAAATGATTTTCAAATGTTTTATCTTTCTGCACGTCATTGTCTAGCCTTCATGTTTTTAGATGCAATGTTTATCAAAAATTCGGACGTTTTTGCAAACAAAACAGTAAAATAAAAACAAGAGAGCAATTTGACTGAATAACGACTTTTATTGATTGAAAAATGGCCTATAAAGGCAAATACATCAGGAAGCAATTCCTAGGAAGAGGTAATTGCGCCAAAAAAGGAAATAAACTATCCTATTGGCAATGTGAACACGGCATCCACTATTTTCCAATTCTGTTATGACTCGTATATCCTCAATTTCCCCCAAATTCCCTGCTTTCTGAGAAGAATGATTGGACCGGTCATATCCTTCGAGATGGTAGACGTTGAAGCGCGATGAAGTACAGATAACTCAGACTGTAGTCTTCGCTTTAATCCCTCTTTTGCCTAGATCGCCTTTTCAGGTTTTCAATCCACCGGGATACCCATTTTTACCTAAGCCGCCTTTGCAGGTTTTCGACTTACCGGGTGTACATATTCTTTTTTATCCTTTATCCCTAACTTTTGCCCGAACCTTTTTCTTTTTCTTTTGGTTCGCCGGGATGCCCTTTTTTTCCTGGACTCTTTTATTCTTTTCGTCCAGCGGGTCTCTTTATGCGAAGTATTTTTTGACTACATCTGAGTTCACAGGGGACGGAAAATCTTCACCATCCATAGTTGTTAGCATCAAGGCTCCACCAGAGAAAACCTTCTTAACAACATATGGACCTTCATAATTCGGAGTCCACTTGCCCCTGTTATCTGTACCGGGAGGAAGGATCCTCTTCAAAACCAAATCACCTATCTGATAGCTTCGAGGACACACTTTCTGATCAAAGGCTTTCTTCATTCTTCTCTGATACAGTTGCCCATGGCACACAGCTGCTAACCGTTTCTCTTCAATAAGACTCAACTCATTGAACCTTGTCCGAATCCATTCAGCTTTGTCTAGCTTGACATCCAGCAGGACTCTCAGAGAAGGAATCTCCACTTCAACAGGTAGGACTGCTTCCATACCATACACAAGGGAGTAAGGAGTTGCCCCGGTCGACGTACGTACTGAGGTACGGTACCCATGCAAAGCGAAAGGCAACATCTCATGCCAATCCTTGTACGTCACCACCATCTTTTGCACAATCTTCTTGATGTTCTTGTTTGCCGCCTCTACAACACCATTCATCTTTGGTCTGTAAGGAGAAGAATTGTGATGTTTGATCTTAAAATCTTTGCAAAGTTCTTTCATCATCTTGTTATTGAGGTTCGAACCATTATCAGTAATGATTCTCTCAGGAACCCCATAACGACAGATAATCTCCTTCTTAAGGAAACGGGCAACCACTTGCTTGGTAACGTTGGCATAGGAAGTTGCTTCCACCCACTTGGTGAAATAATCAATCGCAACCAGGATGAAGCGATGTCCATTAGAAGCAGTAGGTTCAATCTTCCCAATCATATCGATGCCCCACATTGCGAATGGCCAAGGAGAATTCATGACATTCAGAGGGTTTGGTGGCACATGCACTCTATCTGCATAGATCTGACATTTGTGGCACTTCCGAGCGTATTTGAAACAATCGGATTCCATGGTTATCCAGTAATAACCGACTCTTAACAACATCTTGGACATTGCATGACCACCAGCATGGGTACCGAAAGATCCCTCGTGTACTTCTTGCATTAACATGTCTGCTTCGTGTCTATCCACGCATCTGAGCAGAACCATGTCAAAGTTCCTCTTGTACAACACATCATCCTGATTCAAACAAAAGCTTCCAGCTAGCCTTCTCAGGGTCTTCTTGTCATTCTTTGACGCTCCTTCAGGATATTCCTGGCTTTTGAGAAAATTCTTAATATCAAAGAACCACGGCTTCTCGTCAATAACAGACTCGGCTACAAACACATACGCAGGCCTCTCGAGTCGATTCACAGCAACGTGTGGCACATGATTCCACCAATGGACTTTAATCATGGAGGACAAAGTGGCCAAGGCTTTAGCCATCTGATTTTCATCTCGGGGTACATGATACAACTTCACTGTCTTGAAGAAAGTCAGGATCCTTCTGGTATAGTCTCTGTAAGGAATCAAATGCGGTTGGTGAGTATTCCAGTCTCCATTGACTTGGTTAATCACTAGAGCGGAATCTCCATAAATGTCCAGAGTTTTGATCTTTAGATCGATGGCTTCCTCAATCCCCATGATACAAGCCTCGTACTCAGCTTCGTTGTTGGTCACTTCAAAAGTCAGCCTGGCAGAAAAAGGTAAGTATGCACCTTTAGGATTAATGAGTATTGCCCCAACACCATTTCCATTCACATTAACCGCCCCATCAAACATCAGTGTCCACTTGTCATCAGGATCCGGTCCTTCCTCGACAAGAGGCTCTTCACAATCTTTCATCTTTAAGTACATGATATCTTCATCAGGGAATTCAAACATCATCGGTTGATAATCATCAATCGGTTGCTCGGCAAGGTAATCAGACAGAATACTACCTTTGA
Source organism: Lathyrus oleraceus (assembly GCF_024323335.1). Classification (NCBI taxonomy): domain Eukaryota; kingdom Viridiplantae; phylum Streptophyta; class Magnoliopsida; order Fabales; family Fabaceae; genus Lathyrus; species Lathyrus oleraceus. The sequence goes on from NC_066582.1 coordinate 315,237,544, forward strand.
TGGCCTTTTCCGATGTGTACTGGATATCATACTCTGTTAAAATCATCTGCCAACGAGCCACACGTCCGGTTAGAGCCGGCTTTTCAAAGATGTACTGTACTGGGTCCATCTTAGAAATCAACAAGGTAGTATGGTTCAGCATATACTGTCTCAGTCGGCGAGCAGCCCATGCCAAAGCGCAACAAGTTTTCTCGAGCAGTGAATATCTTGTTTCACAGTCGGTAAACTTTTTGCTAAGGTAGTATATCGCATGCTCTTTTCGACCAGACTCGTCATGCTGTCCCAATACACACCCCATCGAATTCTCTGTCACTGAAAGGTACATTATCAGAGGCCTCCCAGGAACTGGAGGTATAAGGATTGGAGGTTTCTGCAAATATTATTTTGTCTTATCAAAAGCTTTTTGACAGTCATCGTTCCACCTAATTGCTTGATCTTTTCTTAGCAATTTGGATATCGGTTCACACGTGGCAGTTAGGTGAGATACGAACCGTGCAATGTAGTTCAATCTCCCTAAAAACCCACGAATCTGCTTTTCCGTTCTTGGTTCAGGCATTTCTTGAATAGCTTTTACGTTTACTGGATCAACCTCAATCCCCTTCTCACTGACAATGAAACCCAACAGTTTTCCGGATCTCACTCCAAACGTACACTTGTTTGGATTCAGCCTCAGTTTGAATTTTCTCAGCCTTTCAAACAACTTCTGCAAGTTTACCAAGTGCTCCTCTTCTGTCTGAGACTTCGCAATCATATCATCCACGTACACTTCAATCTCTTTGTGCATCATGTCATGAAAAAGAGTCGTCATAGCCCTCTGATAGGTAGCACCGACATTCTTCAACCCGAATGGCATCACCTTATAGCAGAACGTGCCCCAAGGTGTAATGAATGTCGTCTTTTCCATGTCTTCTGGCGCCATCTTGATCTGATTATAGCCAGAAAATCCATCCATGAAAGAGAAAACCGAGTATTGAGCAGTGTTATCAACCAATACATCAATGTGAGGTAATGGGAAGTCATCTTTCGGACTGGCTCTGTTTAAATCTCGGTAATCGACACACATCCTGACTTTACCATCCTTCTTCGGCACGGGCTTGATGTTGGCCACCCACGGGGGATAATTGGTAACCGCCAGAAAACCGACATCCAATTGCTTCTGAACCTCCTCTTTGATCTTGACAGCCATATCGGGACTAGTTCTGCGAAGCTTCTGCTTTACCGAGGGACAATCTTCTTTGAGAGGTAGCCTGTGCACCATAATATCTGTATCCAACCCAGGCATATCTTGATACGACCATGCGAATATCTCCACATACTCTCGCAGCATTTCAATCAGCCCTCTCTTGACATTTTCCTTCAAAGCAGCCCCGATCTTGATCTCTTTCCTGGTGTCCTCAGTACCAAGGTTAATAACTTCTAACTCTTCCTGATGAGGTTGGATGACCCTTTCCTCCTGTTTCAATAGTCTGACCAATTCTTTGGGGAGTTCACAATCTTCTTCACTCTCCTCTTCGGCTTGGTAAATGGGATTATCGAAATCATACTGAGCCATAACATAACTGTTTTTAGAGGAGTCCGCGAGATCGATTCTGCATGAACGATGTTTAATGCTTTATTTTAGAAAAGAGTTCAAGAAAGTCACAAAAACAAAAAAATATTTCCATTTCTTATTGTTTTGAAAATGAAAATAAAAACAGAAAGACAGTGAGAACAAATTTGTTTGCAAAACGTCCTTTATTAATGATAATCATTGCATTTAAAACATGAGGTGGCCCTACAATGAACCACTATGCCCCGGGCAGAGCGTAGGGTTTTTGTGCAAAATGAAAAACAAAAGAAAATTACTTTGTCTGAAGAGTAACTTGGACTATTTCTTCGGCCGTCCAATTGTTGACCATCTCCCCTGGAGCATACGGGCGCACCCAGTTGTCCAAATCATAATCACTATCCTCGTCTTCACTACCGGTTGCAAAGACGTCACCATGATTCATCAACCCAGCGCTGGCGAAGGTACACGGCCCTTTCTGAACACCCTGCTCTGACTGAAGAGGCTGATAACCAATACCAAATTTGTCTTCCTTCATGGGCATATCGATCATCTTGCCCCAGCCTTCTGCATTGCCTGACCGAATGACCTCCAGAGCTTGCTTGTACGACGCAATTGAGGCACCTGTCTTCTTCTGCTCCACAAAAGCCACCTTCTCAATATCAATGGTCTCGAAAGCTTGGCACAGAGTTTCATGAATCTCACCATCCATCTCTACATACTTGAAAGAGGATAAATGGCTCACAAGAATGTCCTCCTCGCCACACACAGTCACAACCTGACCGTTCCACACATACTTCAGCTTTTGATGGAGAGTTGACGAAACTGCTCCAGCCCCATGTATCCAAGGACGCCCCAGCAGACAACTATATGCTGGTTGAATACCCATCACATAGAAGACAATATCAAACACTTCCGGGCCAATCTTCACGGGCAACGTGACTTCGCTGAAAACTGATCGCTTTGATCCATCGAAAGCACGGACGACAAGATCACTCGGTGTGAGGACAACCCCTTCAACATCAAGCTTAATCAGAGCCTTCTTGGGCAACACATTCAAAGAAGAGCCAGTATCAACTAACACATGCGACAACACTGCGCCTTTGCACTCCATAGTGATATGTAGGGCTCTGTTGTGATTGCGACCCTCAAGTGTCAGATCCAGATCTGTGAACCCCAAACCGTGTCTCGTGCTTAAATTTGCGATAACACCCTCGAGCTGGTTGACCGAAATCTCTTGAGGCACGTAAGCCAAATTCAACATTTTCAGCAAGGCGTTACGGTGTGCCTTGGAACACATCAACAACGAGAGGATAGAGATTTTCGAAGGTGTTTGGTTCAGTTGATCCACAATCTTATAATCATTTTTCTTGATGATTTTCATGAACTCCTCTACATCTTTCTCAAAAGAACCCTCAGGCACTTCCTTCTGCACTGGTTCTTCCTCAACCGCAACTTGCTTCCCTTTTGCTTTAGCGAGAGCCTCAGCATTGCTATCTCTCAGAGTTTGTGGTGCAAATAAACGACCACTTCTAGTAAACCCTCCAGGTCCTCCCACACTGTCCACAGCCGGACCAACAGTTACAAGAGTCTTATCTGGCACACCAATTGTCACTGAAGCCTGATTTACCGGTCTGGTCTGATTTTCTGGTCTTCTATTACTGCGGAAAGCATTGTCATACTTCCAAGGAACTGCTCTACTGTTCTCAACAGGTCTTCCTCCAGAAGCAGCAATGGTGGTAGGAGTACCAACAGTTACTGGTGCAGATATGGTTACCGGAGTACCAATAGTTACGGGTGCATTAACAGTTCTTAGAGCACGTTCGGGACCCTCGGACGGTTTGAAGTAAATGGTGACAGTTGATACCACTCCACGATCTTTCACAACACGACCAAACTGCAAGCAACCCTCATCCATCAAGCCCTGGATACCTCTCTTCAACTTTTCACAACCATTCTCTTGATCAACACAATTTGAACAGCCTTCATCACAGCCCGGGAACACTCCCCCTTTCAACAGACGTTCTTTTACCACCAACAGCGAAGTCTGAACATCATCGACATCAATTACCAAATCCACAGCTTCCAAACCTTCCACATTGTTCACCCTAGGCCCACCATGCTGCGGCATAGGATTATTCACAATATTCGGAACAGGAGCAAAGTTGATTGTCTTGGCATCAATCAAATCCTGGACCATATGATGGAAAGCCCGACAATTCTCAATGTGATGCCCCTGTGCACCGGAATGAAAGTCACACCGGGCATTAGCATCATACCCAGCAGGGATCCTTGTCAACGGAGCCATGGTGCGAAGCTCAACAAACTTCAACCTGAGCAGCTCAGGAAGCAACTCAGCATATGTCATTGGCAACAGATCAAAATGACGCTCGGGCATTCTTTGTCTTGGCTGAAATGGGTGTTGCTGTTGTTATTATGGTTGTGGTGGTCCTCTTTGTTATTGCTGAGGTTGAGGTTGGGGTGCTGGAATAGTCACAGCAGCAACCTGACGATATTGTCCTCTGTTTGTATTTCTCCGACTGTGCACAGCATTAGTCTCACCCTCCCTCCTTCTGGGTGCCCCTGAAAAAGGTTTCTTAGAACTCGAAGATGAAGAACCGGAATCTTGAATCTTTCCTGCTTTGATAAGACTCTCAGTCCTTTCTCCGCAGATAACAACATCAGAAAAGCTACCAAACGGGCAACTTCCCATACGGTCCATGAACACACCCTGCAGGGTCCCAATGAACATATCGGTCAGCTCTCTCTCCAACATCGGAGGTTGCGGATTGGTGGTAAAAGAACGTCTATTGGTAGCTTCTAACAGATTCTCTCTTCAAGTCCATGTACCAGTCCAAGACGCTCCAGACAAGCTGTCTTGGAAAAAGTATATCCACATCTTTTTATCATCAGTGTATGCGGAGATCTTTCTGTAGTAAGCCTGCACATGAGTGCGAGGACAAGAAGTGGCATTGTATTTATCGAAGGAGGGTGCTTTGAATTTGTAAGGGATCCTCAATCCATCAACCAAACCCATATTGGTGACATCAAACCCCAACGAATTCTGACATTCCATGGCACGGATCTTTTCAGCCAGGGCATCCACTTTTCTATCCCTCTCTTTAGTCCTTCCCACTTCATCATCATCACTGAGGAGTGTGAACATATCCTCTTGTCTATCAACCAACGGAGTAGGATGGCGAGCTGGAGCACGGGTCCCTCGAATATTAGCAGTCTCTGCAGCGATAGGTTGTCCATTGATTCTGATACCCCTCAGTTCATCACCCACAACATAGTTAATGACGGGAATGGTAGCAGCAACATTGTCATTAACAGGGACTCCCTTTGGCGAATTACGGTTGACAGATGGAATCACAGCTTCCTATCTCTGGGCCAAGGCTCGAAGCTCCTCTTGACCTTGCACAACCCCTTGCATCATATTCATGAATTGGGCCATGTTAGCCCTCATCTATGCTAATTCAGCCTGAACTTGATCCATGCTTCTCTGTTGATTCAGTCTTGTCGCGTAGCGGTGCGGACGACGATCAACAATCCTGCCTAAAACAGGAACCAGAATGAGAAACCTCTTCAAGAACACCTGTAATGCAAGAATGATATGTGTATGATGCAGATGCAGATTAACTTTTCTTTTCTATGCATTATTTTTGAACATAAACATGCTATGATGCAAAATGATGAAGCCATGGCAGGTTGGCTGAGTATCACAAGGTATAGGATCAGAACCCACGGTCATCAACAGAGCAAGTCATCGTCTGAACAAGTACTAACAGATTCAACCCGGGGATCCGAAATAAACGGAACCCGCTGATAAATACCACGAACAATCCTCTGGCGTCCAGAAATAAAGATCCATAAATCCGACTAAACCATAGTCACCATCACAGAATCACTGACGGAACCTGTACTGTAGGAATCAAACCCTCCCCTCACAGGTGAATTCTAATAAGTTCATCCTAAGGTGGATAATGGTCTCGACAATCGGGCAAGATACTCAACGGGTTTGCCCTTTCGGGTGTGCCGTTGTAGCTCTCATAAGATCATCTCAACCAAAGATCCGAAACAGAACGGTCACTGAAGTCAACAACTCAAAAGAGATAATCCAACCTGAGTGGAATACTCCAAACGGAAGGACTCTCTCAAATGAACCTCGTCCGGCTGTGGCATCACGTCTCCGCATCATGTCATACAACAAGTGCGAAAACATGAGACCACACTAATCCTAGGTGTATACTCGGGCCTGGGATTTAGCCCCACTCAGAACACCCACCCCAAATCAGAGGAACAACCTGCACAGGATCCAACACAATGATAGTATGATACATGCAAACATATATGCAAATGTGCACAATCACAACATAATAATCATAAATGCCATAAATAAAGCAGTAAAAGTAACCAAAACTATCCTAGAGAGCGCTAGGATTGACTCGCTTAGGGAAGATGGACCAGCAAGAGGTCAACTTCTTATTGTCCCCAGCAGAGTCGCCAGCTGTCGCATACGCGAAAAACAACCGGCGGGAAAAGACACAGAGCCGCCACCGTGCGTTATTTATCCCAAAGGAGGGAAAGGAAATGCTCGAAGTAAACCTGAAAAAGGGAAAGGAAAGGTCTTACGACCAGAGATTTCTAGGATCGGGAGTCGGTTACGCAAGGGGAAGGTATTAACACCCCTCACGTCCGTCGTACTCGACGGGATCCACGCTCAAAAGAATAGAAAAAGGTTGCTAAATAACTGCTCAAAGAATGCACACACACTGGAACAAAACACAGGTGAAGGAGAACGGAGAAAGCGGACTCGGCAGGATGTCGCATCCTGGGCCTACGTAGTTTGTCAGACACAAACATCAGAGTCAACGTAGTTCGGGGAAATGGGGAACATGCTCGCTAGGACATCACATCCTATGCATACGTATCTTCTCTAACCAGAGTAAGAATCAGAGCACTCGTAGCTCGGATAACGCACGCCGAAACAAAACACTGAAGAGGAGACGCTGAGACGTCAAAAGAAACACACAACAGGAAACAGAATGCCAATCAATGGTCTTACATCTGACTCCGAACAAACAAACACAAATAGGAAACGGAATGCCAATCGCTGGTCTTACATCCACCTCCACAGAAGAAACAGGAAACAGATAGCCAATCAATGGTCTTACATCTGACTCCACAAACAAACAAACAAACGGGAAACCGAATGCCAATTGATGGACTTACATCAGACTCCGAACAAGCACAACAGGAAACTGAATGCCAATAAATGGACTTACATCCAACTCCTAACGCACACACACGAAAAGAAGAAGGGTCTCAATTGCAACTAGGTCAAGAGAAAAGGAAGGTCTCGATCGCAACGAGGGCGAGAGAAAGGAAGGATCAAAGTTCGTTGTCAGTCAAACTCGACAAGACGTCGCATCTCGTGCCTATGTATCTCATCTGAATATGAGAATCAGAGTTGCCGTAGTTCGGCTAAACTATTTCTATTTGTTTTGTGTTTTTTAGATGAACAACGTTATTACGAAATCTACCGGATGCTCGACCTTGGGAGACTTACTCACCTAAAGTAGAAGGATTTAACGTGTCCTTAAGGGAAGATAATATTTGTTTGTGTTTTAGGAAAGCTCACGCAAGAAAGGAAGTCCTAGACGAAGGAACCGTGCTACCTTAATTGACATGCAAACGAGAGACTATGCGAAGTCTAACAATCCTATGGGGATACAATCACACCACACAAAAACATACAACATGAAGTAAACACACCAACAAGGGGGCTCAAACATCAAGGGTGAGGCTTTAGTCAAGGGGTCATATCAACCTCGACAAACAAGCCGGGCTTTAGTCAAGGGGTCATATCAACCTCGACAAACAAGCCAACTGGAAGGGTATCTGAGGGCTCTTAACCACTGACATTGATCGTCAGGGTGAGCAGATGAAAGGTAATGAGGGTAAGACCTCATAGCTCTTAACCCGGGCCTGGGTGAGCTTCAATCAATGAAAACGTGGGGATCCAGAATGGGGGACCCTACTCCACTTGACTGACTCTATATACAAGATCTGGGGGACGTGTCCAAGAGCATCAGCACGTAGTGCGAGCTTAATGAACGACTCAAACGATTAGCAGGGGATTGATTGCTAATCCCTTCTATCTCCCAATTGCCTCTTCCCTTAGGAGGACTTAAGTAACATGGCACAATGAGTAAACAAACACAGTCATTGCCTCTTAAGGAGGACTTCAGCCAAATGCCTGCCAAAAGAAACGATAGGGCTTCCAGACTACATGGAGTTAGAGGATGATTACCTAGGTGGTATGCCAACCACAAGCAAAGCACGTCTCAAGCAATGAGCTAAAGCAACTAAAGTACCTGTAAGAAAGTCAAACAAGTCAATATTCACGTTTAGACAAATCAAACAGACAATCAACAGTGGTTCCTCCATATGTACACAATACAAGCCAACAACTCAAGTGAGTTCATCACCAAGGGACCTACAATACAACCAAGGTTAGTGGACAAAGCAAATTTGCATCTCAAGTCATAATATTGCATCAACCACTAGAGCTAATAGCTTGAACCTGAAATACAAAGCTCAAAAGATGAGTACAAACCACTAGTACCAAGACTAGGGTCAAAGGTAAAGCAAAAAGTTAAAACAGCAGCCAATATTCAACATGAAGCATATTTATTCAAGTAAGAACATGTCCTAAAAAGGACCAAACTCAAATCCTAAGGCAAATCCATCTAATGATCATGCTAAGGCAAAGGCAATCACAAAGCACACAATTGGACATCAAGAGTAGAAATTCCATATTAAAACAGAAATGAATCAAATAACCATGGAAATTTTTATGTGCATACAAACTGTTAAACATAATTCTCATGCAAAAATTTAGGACCAGAAGAGCTCAATTGGCATGTCAATGAAAATGAACAAAAGCATCATCCAAATGTGTGACATAAATTGTCACACCTAAAGTTCATGTGTCCAAAACAGAAATGAAAAATGCTAAAAATGCCAAAATAATTCCAAAAGATCATGCAACATGTTAGGAATCATCATGCCAAATTTCAAAGCAATTGGAGAAAGTATGAGTATTTCACAAAAGAAATAGAACAACATGTCACATTTTGCATTATGTTCAAATAGCTAAGCATATTCAAAATTCCAGCAAGGCACAAATCCAGAAATTCATATCACAAAATAAAAGACATTCAAATGAACATGTAGAAAAAAGTTTGAATTTATTTGGAATCATTTTCTATTTTTTATGGTTTTTTGAATTTGATGGAATAAAATGAATAATGTGAATCATACATGAGAAAAAATGGAGGGAAAGAAGAAAAGATTTGATTAATTTGAAAATATGTTGGGAGAAGGGGTCGAACCATGTACATGAAAAATGGAGGCGTAGGGAGAATAAAATCCACAAATGTTTATAGCCAGGAATCGAACCTTGTACAACCAAAGGCAAGCGCGTTTTGATCAAAACGCCGCCGCTTCATTAAATGAAGTGGCGCCTAGTCAGCCAAGTCCAACACGCGTGGAATGAGTCAAACGCGTATGGACCAACGAAAGTGCCAACAGGATCCACGTTAGCGCACACGAGTCACAAACCCTAGCACCTTAATTGCAGGCGGCGGCGGGTGGCTTTTTCCACCGTCTTCTCCGGCCAGCCAGGCGGAGAAGACCAATTTTTTTTCCAGAATTTGCAAACAGGTACATCAAATGAAAGATCTCAACGTGAGGAACACAAATCCAACATTCATTTAGTCTAAATCATCATGCATAAGGAAAATCGAAGCAAAACATATTTCATGCTCAAAAGTTCAGATCTACATAACTCATCCAAATCTCAACCAAATTAAGAAATATTTGCATCAGGATTATCAACAAGATGAGACCTATCTAATCATGGCAAGGAATTGAAGAAGTAAGAGATGCAAAATCCAACCTCTTTGAAGAACAGTGAACTGATTCAATGGATTCAAGTGCTCTCTAGCTCCAGATTTCCTTCCTCAACCTTGCTATGAAGTCTGGTACACGAATTGATGCTTGAATTGGTCTGGATCTAGCTGAAACTCAAAACTCCATGTTCATGTGTTCATGCACGTTTCGCTTGATTCTTGGTCAATTCCTTCAATCCACAGCTTGATCCCTACTAAATGATGATCCAGGAACACGAATATGCAATAAAATTGAGGTGTTATGTGAAGAATTTTCAAATTTGGAATGAGAGACTTTTTGGAGGGAACTTGAATCTAGATCTAGAATGAGTGAAAAACTGAAAAATTCTGTTATGATTAAGGCTTTATACTATGTGTTAATTATCATGCTAATCCAAATTAGCAATGGCTAATGAAAAGTTAATAAGAAATAAGGTGTATGACCAAAAATGAAAAATGAGTGTGCATGGCTCAATCCCACGTGAACAGTAGCATGCATGGTCCAATTACACTTAAAATGAGCTTATGAACACAATTGGATTGGAATTTAACTCATGTAATGCACCAAATTTAAATTGCCAATTTTCCCTCCAAAATGCACTTGTGTAAGCCAATGATCATATGAGATCTTTTCATGCAATGCAATGATGGATTTGGAAAATATAGGTCACAAGAAGCAATATGCAAAAAGAGTGGCTCAAATTGGAGTTTTGGATCAAAAGTTATGGCACTTTGAAGTTTCATGCACACTTGGTGGTCATTTGCCCATAACTTCCCAACCATTCATCAGATGCTCATGATCTTGGACTTTTTGGAAATGGGAGAGAAAGATCTTCAACTTTCATGTTGTACAAAATTTCGATTGAAGCTTCTTTGATGTTGGAAAGTCAGGTTGAATATGGTCCAAAAACTTGCCATTTTTGGAAACTTGAAATTACAGGTCACTTTCCATTTTGGGAAACTTTTGATCTGGCTTCAAAATCTTCAATTTAGATGTTTGATATGATGAATATGATTCTTTTGGACATGAATGAAGTGTCTCAAACCATTTCTCCACCCCAAAGCCCTCAGTTGACTTTCAGTTGACTTTTATGGGCCCCAGATGACCTGGAAATGCACTGATGACTTTTGAGCCTCTAACACTTGGTCAAGTTGCTTCAAAATGAACCTTGATTCATATAAGCTCTCTAGAATACTCATGTGGCCTTCAACTCAAGGAAAACCTTGCTCTTTTGCACTGATGAATCTCCTGATGCCAATGCTTATTGATATGGTGCAATGCAATGTGTAATGTTAATGACCAAAAAAATGAAATGAATGCATGAATGGGGGGTGCAAATTTGAGGTGCTACAGTGGCGACTATGGTTTTATTGATGTTAAGTTTATCCATAGCTTAATGGTTATGAATTTACCGCTACACCTATCCCGATCGATTCGATGGGCAAAATAATCGATTATAAAAACCCATTTTGGAATGTTTGGATAAATATTTGTTACTAATATTCAAGACACTATCACAATCGATTATGTAATAGATTAGGCTTCTTCTAATTAATTAACTTAATGCCCCAATCGACTGGGTTGTTAAAAATGCCTTAAAAGGAAGTTAATGATTTCCTAGTCAACTAACTCGGCCTTGAAACATTGTTAGGAGTTTTGATAGTTAAAAATGAGGTTTAAAATAGATTTTAAGTGTGTGTGTGTGTGTGTGTGTTTTGTGTGTGTGTGTGTGTGTGTGTATGTGTGTGTGCGTGTGTGTGTGTGTGTGTGTGTGTGTGTGTGTGTGTGTGTGTGTGTGTGTGTGTGTGTGTGTGTGTGTGTGTGTGAGAGAGAGAGAGAGAGAGAGAGAGAGAGAGAGAGAGAGAGAGAGAGAGTTGCCTTAGTATCTTAGGAGTTACTCCCATACCTTCACAAATCTATAATGACTCAAACAAATGCGATTTGATGAGCTTTTACACTTCCTCTCTTTTTACAACTCTGAGGCTTATAAGATCCTTTGCAGATACATCAATCATATAATAACTTTAAAGTTTGACCACTGTCGTAAGAGAGTTGGAAAGCTATTACCACTAACTTTAACAATAATTAATGTTGTTGTCATCAAAACATCATGAAGGTTCTGAACAGGATCATCAAACTTCATAATTACAAGCACATAGATATCCACAAATGTGCGTGATCATATCTTGATTTGTTTTCTTAGCGTGGAAGGGTTATTAAAGTATATCTCGCACTTTTGGAGTTTGGTTTCATTTTTGTCTAATTAGAGATATAATTAATTATGCATGTTCGGGTCTAAGAAATATTTATCTTGAATCTATTTTAGCAAGAATGAATATTGAATTCTTAAGAGATTTAGATTTATTCAATATTTATTTCACTCAAGTTTCTTAAATAACATTTTGAAGATTAATTGCGTGTTCCATTTTAGTTCTAGCAACCTTCATGACATAAACCCTACAAGGCTTTCTAGCGGAACTATTTAATCTATTTAAGGATACATTCTCCTTTGTGAAGACTTAGATCTTGCACAACTAAGCTTGGTGTGTTTAATTGTTATTGAGTATTTACTTTTCATGTTTTGTTTTGTAATACTCTGCTCACGGGTCATTGTTTTAAATTTGGAGAATATATTATTTGAGTTCTAGTAGTGTTTCATCATTCATATACTTTTGTAATTGTACAAAGATTTTGGAGAGTATTTGAGTGAAAATGGGAGGGGTCTTAGATTCATGGGGATCCTAGATCAAAGTTCACGCGAAGTATTAGAAAAAGAAGCATTAAATTGGAAGAGTTCATATAAGAGCAATTAGTACTTCCTTTCATATGTTCTATTTGGTTATTGATATTAGCCATAAAAATATCTACTTGGTTTGTGAGTTTAGCATGTGGAAAAAATCTTATTTGGTTGGAGGATAAGTTAGTGTAAAATCTCTTGAGAAGATCTCTTGTGGATAGAAGTAGGCAAACATTCGATCGAACTTGTATAAATCTTGGTGCCATGTATCTAACTCTATCTCTTTAATTTTAGTCATTTAATTTCGTGTTTTATTTCCACTGCTTTTTCTCTCTGTTATTCTAATACTAGCACAAATTTTTGTTTTAAACAATAAGACTTTTAAATTTATCAGAAATTATAAATACCATGATCCCCCCTATTGTGCTCGAAGTCACTCGTCTAACATATTCTCAATCCCTTCCTAATCATCAAGATTATGCTTATGATTGTCCATCATATCACCTGTTGTCTCAATAATTATCTTTTCATCAACCTTCTTCTCTATCTCAACAATGTATTCATTCTCTCCTTCATGCATAACTATTTCAATATTCAAGTTTGTCAAATTTTCACTCCCTTATATCACCTATAAGCAAATAAGTTATTTTGGTTCCACCATAGCTTATTTCTTGGAAATGTATTTTTGAGTAGGTTTATCAGTGGATTATGAACTCTTTTTCCCTTTAGACTGGATTATTTATCTCTACCATGTCAAACATAAATGCAGTGATCACGTAACAAAGGAAAATCTCCACACTCCATATAAATAAATAAACCATAACCTTCTTTGTCAACCAAAATCTGATCATGCAACATATCAACCATGTTTAGATCAATCGATACTTTTGTAAAATGTTTCACTTTCCTTCATCTTGTTAACTCATATATGAATAAAGTCACTCCAATATACTCAAAGACAACGAATGCAGGGTAGGCTCCCAATATTCTAAAGGTTGTCAAAGTATCTGTAACTAGACATGGGCATTTGTGATTTTCAATTTTTCTACCAAAATATCACATGTCAATGCAGATAATTACCACATAGAAGGTTTGATTTTCCATATTCCCACACTCTACTCAGGAGTAATTTCCCATTTTATTATTGGCACTCATATTTTCTTCATTTTATCGAGAAGTTCCATATTTTTCAATGGAACAATGCCTTTCTAAGGTCTTAATCTATGTAATTTAATATTATATATTTCAAGGACATCTTTGTATGGTTACTCAAATATTTTCATCGATAATTGATTTCCCTTATGGCATGGTTTAGAAAAATTAGTAATATGTATGTCACACACATTTTGGAGTGCTTGGTTTTTTTTCCATTATTCAAGAGGGTGAGAGAATGACGATGTAGACGATGATGGGTTAAGAACAAATCATGGAAGGTCTCCACGTCAATGGTTGACACCGACAAAGACCATGCAAGAGGGTTACATAGATCAACTCTCAAACCCTAACATTTCTCCAACATCATGTTAAAGAGGTTATATTTTATTTGATTTAAATTATAATTTCATTTGTTAACAAAATAGTTATAGTATTTTTTAAAGTTAAAATAATTTCTGTGAATTATTGACATGAAAAATATTTATATATCCAGAGTATAACTAAAATAGTTTAAATATATATTTATTCTTGTTATGAAATATTTGTATATAAAATAGTCTCGTATTGACTATAACATGTAATTAGCTGTAATCTCTTTATATATAATACAATATTCGTAGTTTCTTTTAAACCCATGGTTTATTCAAACGTCTTTCACTCTCTTATACTTCAATATGATATCTAGAGCTTATTGAGATTCAACTATTCATCGTACTTTACCCGGTCAACCCACTATCTTATGATGAAATTTTTTGTTAGGTGACTCATTCTAGTCACCACCATATCACCGCTTTTCCACCTACAATTGGCACTATCGCCACTAGCGTCGCCGCTCCTGACGTCCTTCTGACGAGATACACATACCGCCGGAATCGCCTCTTCCAGATCGAAGAGTCCTAAAACTTTCACTGTCACCCGCCTTTCCACGCACTCTCATGCGTCACTTCTCCTTCTGCATGTGGACCTCACGCACCAATACTTCAGCAACACGTGACAACGCTTTCAACAACCCCTTGATAACTTCTCGACAAGTGTGTCGATAATATCGCAGTAATAAAAAGATATTGATTCCACAGGAACTGCTATTTAACAAGACAATAGTTGTTCAATTATAAAAAATAAAAATTGGGGGGGGGGGGGTTCTTGAGTTTGAATGTGAGAAAATAATAGTTATTCTGAATTAATAAGAAAGCAATCAGGTTTTGTATAGAATCCATTATTTCTCCTCTGTTAATGTCCAATGCGTTACATGAATAAGAATGTTATTATATTTCCTCGAAGAATTAACACAACCACTATACTCAATCCATTGGTGTATAGCTCACTAATTACCACTCAGAGTCTCCTATCCCTATTCAATCAGTGTAAGTGAAATTAGGCGCACAGAATGTTAATTCAACTGCCACTACTTGGGGCCTCCTTTCCCTATTCAGCCAACGTAAGTACAATAATTGCTCTAGTTCCAACACATTTACTAATGGTCAGTATTCCCTATGTGCCCAAGATCAGATTAAATGAGTATCTAACATAAAAATCATTAAGTAAAATAAGCAATTGAATATAAATATAACTCCAGTTATTACTGTAATGACAAATTAAACATATGTCCGTAAGATCCCAATTTTGACCCTAAGACCCCTCATGTTATCTCATAATTTAAATTGACTTTGGTATAAGACATTGGTATTCTCCTTACCCCTCATTCATTGTGTTTGCATGGGGAGAGATCACCAAGCATATTTGATTGTATCATACTTTATTTTACTTTGTTCACTAACCAAAATACCAAAGATATGTCTAGTATAGTTTCATTTCTTTTGTAGGTAGTGTGTGCATCCACCTATGCCTCATCAAGCTTATATATAGGGATTGATACCCTCAATGCAAGAGATAAATCAAGTAAAGGTTAACCATGGTTCTAAGTATCATATATGTATCCCCATGTTCTTCATTTGTAATTTTGATCAAGAATTCATTAAGAGTTTGAAGCTTGTTTGCCTTGGAAGCCCTAATTCATCTGGGTATCTTGTGTGACTTCCTCAACAAGTTTCTTCACCAATTAATCAAATATATCAAAGGATACTTAATTATACATCATATAAAGCATATATTATTCTCCATGAGTCCCAAAGATCAAAAGACTTCAAGGTTGCAAGTTGGTTCAAAGAGGTTGACCAGAGAAAATCAACTAGTCAAATCTAGTGTACCCTAGACCCTATCTCATACAATATTTGTCATATGAAAATGATTCCAAGATCAAAGTTACTCTTTATGAAATTCTAAACAACTTTCATGTTGGCATCAAGATCTATTTTTGCTTGGAAAGTCATTTTTTATGGTGAAAGATTATAGGTCATTTTGTTTGTTCCCTAGTTAGGAGGTCAACTTCCAAGAACCATAACTTTCTCAATTGTTTTCATATGCAGGCCATCCAAGTTTCATAATCAAATTTAAGATGTCTTCTCCAACTATTCTTTGAGAAAGTTCAAATTTCACTTGCAAGGGCATGTACCAAGAGGAAACGTTATATGTCATTTTGGGTTATCACCATTGAACAAACAATTTTCCTCAACTTCTAAAATCCATAACTTCCTCATGCAAGATTCAATGGTGTCAAATTTGTGACCAAATTGAATAGGATTGAAATGTGTACAACTTTTAATAAGGAATGATTTTCATTTGAAGCTCATAGCAAAAGATATTCAAGGTGGAAAAGTCGTCATTTGACTTTGTACTTAGAAAATTTCCAACTATGTTTGATTTCTCCAACTTCCACCTCAAAATTCATCATGACACAAGCTCCAAATGGAACTTTTTGCAACATCAAAGTTGTTCCCCTTCATGTTACTTTTCCAAAGAGTCCAAGATCATGGAATTTAGAACATTTTTGAAGGACTTGCACATGTTTTCATTGCATGGCCCCATTTGGAAGTTTCTCATGACCAATTTTAATTCCATATTGCATGGTCACATGTCAAGGCTTCAGTGTCATTCATGCATGATTTTGGACCTTTTCCAATCATTCTTTGGGCATATCACACACACATGCAAGAATTCACATCATGTTGCTATTTTTGGAAAAATTTGAATTGGTCTGAAAAGCAACTTATTATGCTATATATACATGTCCCTTGAGCTCAGAAATAGAGCCCTCTTGCCCAAGCTTTGCCTTGCTTCTTCCCTAACCTCCATTAAAGGATAAACTTGAAGATTTCAATTCAAATCGAGTTTCAATTTCATTTCTATTTTGAGATTGTAACTCCAAGAATCCAAGCCCTTTGGTCATTCATTTCATCTCCTGCAAGTTGGTATAAACAAGCCCATGCAAATTAAGATCAAGATCGAGCTTCCTCACTGCAAACATAAAGTGAATTTTGTGAAAATTCTCTTCTTCAATTCTCCATTATTTCACTTAGTTTTTGGTTGGCTGAAGTCCTACCAATATAGGAAACAAGATTGAGTTGTTTTGAGGTCAAATCGAAGCAACTCAGTTCATACTCCTCAATTTTCAATTCCATGTATATTTTAATATACTTGGAATTGGAGAATTTTGAGGTTAGATTTGGATTCCTGGTAATTTTCTCTTTAAAATAGTATACACACTTTTCATTTTGGTGAAAGTTCATGGTGGACCAGTCCGGTGAGGTCCACCGGAGTCCTAACCGGAGAAGATGATCGAAGTTAGGGCTCCGGTGTTGCGCTGGAACATCCCAGAACAACTGATCATTGTCTCACGTTTTAATCCTGGCTCTTGGTTTGCATGACCCTGATTGCAGCGCGTTTGACTAGTGTGTTTGGTGGATATCACACGCGTGGCCATCAGATCTGCCACCTCATTTAGTGAGGGAGATCTGATGACCCTTGCTTTTTTCTCATTTATTTTAATTTCTGATTTTATATTTTAATAGCTTATTTTGTTTAATTCATAATAAATTCATTTTTAATCCAAAAAATATGGGACTTTCACCAAAAATCTTTAAATATTTTCCTCTTCCATATTTTAAATTAAAATCATTTTTTGGACTAATTTTGATTTTTTTTGTGAATTAAATGATTTTGGACTTGTTTTTAAATATTTTAAAATACTTCTAACTTTCCAAAAATTCTCTAATTTTTTGTTTAAGGTCCTTTTACCTTGATTGACCTATGATAAATCCCTTGGCCATTTATTTGGTGATATGTAGGGATTTGAGGTTTGGTCCATTTAAAAGTGAATTTTAATTCATTTTAAAATTGATTTTTATTTGTTTAATTGATTAAAAATATGGTTGAGCCATTTGATTGACTTTGATTAAAATTGATTTTCATCTTATTGTGACTTCGATCCTTGGCAGAGTTCCATCTTCTGATAGAAGTTCTCTTCATTCAGACAATATTTTGATTCTGAGCAGTATTGTAGTTGTCCCCTACAGGGTTGTCTCCCTTTTGACATGGTGTTAACCTAAAATTCTCCGCAGTGTTGACTTGTTGATGTGAAAGTATATATATATATATATATATATATATATATATATATATATATCCCTCAGTTTGATATATATATATATATATATATATATATATATATATATATATATATATATATATATATATCCCTCAGTTTGAGATATATATCCACCAGTTTGAGATATATATATATATATATATATATATATATATATATATATATATCCCTCAGTTTGAGATATATATCCAGCAGTTTGAGATATATATATATATATATATATATATATATATATATATATATATATATATATAGTTATCTTCAGAAGATCTCTTTTACCCTCAACAGGTTGATTGATATTTTTAGTAGTGCTTTCGTCCTCCACAAAGTTTTCCAGTTTGTATTTTTTCCTCTCCTATAGATTTTGAGCTTTAAGAAAGATCTTTGTTAATCTTGGCTTATCCCCTAGCATTATCTCCTCCTTTTTTGAGAGTTGAGTTTGAGTTGGATTTGTTCGGATTGCTACAGATGTATATGTATATTTGTTCGTCTCCTCAGAGCGCTGAGTTTTCAGTAGTATGTGGCTGGATGCAGGTTCTCCATGCCTTTCCCAGCCTGAGTCGAACTTATTTTGAGCAAGGATCTTTATCCTCGATGATTTATTCGCATCCCTAGTAGGTTCTCCACTTGGTGTTCCCATCTTGTTGAGATTATCTGAGTATCTAGCGATGATGATTCAAATCTTCATGTTTGTATCCTTTGTGTCTGTCAGCACGATCATATACATACTCAAGCATATTCATGCATAAAACACAACATCAAATATTTCATTGTGGATTTTGTCGCATTGACCTTTCTACTGATCCCCTGCTTTGGCATTGTTATTGATGTGTCTGTCCTCTTTCAATTGTAGAGCGTCAGCCCCTAAGAAGAAAGAGTTCCTCCTTTTTTCTTCCCCACTGAGTTATTTCCTTGTGGATGATTATTTTTTTTCCTCTCCAGTTCATTATCTGGATGGAACCACTCCCCTTGAATTATATCCTCATTGGGTTGAGTCTTGTTTGACAGTTTCTTTCTAGTTCTTACCTAGATAGATCTTTTGGTCCCCAAGAGTTTATTACCCAGTAGCGAGTAATATCCTTTTTGATGGTTGATTACTTTACCTATGTTAATTTACCCACTAACTGGTAAAAGGTAATTTACTTCTTTGATTTTCTCCAGCGGATTCATTTTTCTCGTTTCCCTAGCAAGTTTATCCTTGATATGTTCACTCTAACTAGTGACAAATATTCTTCCTCTTTAGTATTCTACCCAGTAACCAGTAGTTGTAATTCCTATTTGTGGTTTTCTACCCAGTAAAAACGTAGTTGTAATTCATATTCTTTCCCTAGAGAGTCTATCTTTGATATGTCCACTCTAACCAGTGATAATTTTTCTCCTTTTCGGGTATTCTACCCAGTAAAAAGGTAGTTGTAATTCCTATTTGCGGTATTCTGCCCGGTAAATGGTAGATATAAATCCTATTCTCCCCTCTGAGTTTATCCTTGATATGTTCATCTTAACCGGTGACAGATATTCTCTATTTCGGTCTTCTACCCAGTAACTGGTAGTTGTAATTCCTACTTTTTTCCAGGTAGTTTATCCTTTATATGTTCATCTTAACCGATGATGGATATTCTTCCTTTGAGTTTATCCTTGACATGTTCACTTTAACCGGTGATAGATACTCTCTCTTCAGTCTTCTACCCAGTAGCCGGTAGTTGTAAATACTATTTCTTTTAGTAGTTTATCCTTGATACGTTCATCCAATCAGATGACATGTATTCTTCTTTTGAGTTTATCCTTGACATGTTCACTTTAACCGGTGATGGATAATCTCTCTTTGGTCTTCTGCCCAGTAAAAAGGTAGTTGTAATTCCTATTTGGTTTCTTTTTCCCAGTAGGTTATTCTTACCCAGTATCCAATAATGAATATTCCTCGTTTTCCTTAGTGAGTCATCCTTGATATGTTTACCCCAATCGGTAACGGATGTCCCTCCATCCGAGTATATTATCCTCTTACCCAATATCCAGTGGTAGATAATATATCTCTTTTACTCCTGTGTTGAAGTTTTTCTTCCCCAGTTGAGTTTGGATTCATATTTCTTTATGAAATCAAATTTCCCTTTTGACTTGATTATTTCAATTTCATTCTGATCTACTCTCGTCCCCCGCAGATTCTTTTCCCTAGTCGAAGTCTTTCCATTGATTCAAGGAAATCTCCTCGCCTCTCCAGTAGTTTTTAAGTCATAGCCTAGCCTACGCATAGCCTTTTTATCCCGAGTGTCTGTCCCCTCAGTGAGTTTTCCTTATGGAATGAATTGTGCTCCTGTGGACTTTCAGCCTCTCCAGATTCTTTCCTTTATGGTAATATATTCCCCCACAAAGATTGTTTTTGATTTCATATCATATGCATCATGAGGTCTCTTAGGGACCAATTTTTTTTCTTGATGTTATTATTTAAATCCATTCTACTGAGTTGATACGAATATTTTAACCTTCACCTCCTCATCTAGAATGTCCTTAAATAGGGGCAGCTGTAAGACCCTAATTTTGACCCTATGATCCCTCATGCTATCTCATTATTTGCATTGACTTTGGGATCACACATTGGTATTCTCATTACCCCTCATTCATTGGGTTTGCATGGGGAGAGATCACCAAGCACATTTGATTGTATCTGTAGAGGTAAATTCATGACCATCCAACTATGGATAAGCTAGACGTCAATAAAACCAGAGACGCCACCGCCCTTTAATGTTTCCAAGGGAAAAGGGAAAAGTACAAACAAAAACCTAAAAGAAAAGAAGTTTTCAAATCAAAACTAATAAAATGCCAGAGATTACAGGTAAGGGGGTTGGTTACACAGAGGGAAGGTGTTAGCACCCAAAGTGTCCTAGGTACTCCTAGGGAGCCCTTTCTTGTGTCCATATGTGTTTTTGTACAAAATGATGTTTACAATAAAATGGAGTGGAGGGATGAGAAAAGAATTCATTAATTATATTTGTGTTTGACAAGACCTTCAGACTTGTGCCTACGTACCAACATAAAAATGAGGGATCAAAACCTCGTAGTTCGTGGTATCAATTTCAAAGTGGGTGCATTACTTTTAACAAAAAAATTAAGTTTAAAAAAGGCACAAAAGCCTAAAAATGGTTTGAATGAATGTTAGTTCTTTTTGGCTTTTGAAAATTTTAAGTCAAGTATAGTTAAGTTTATTTAAGAAAAGAGTTTGAAAATGCAATGGCATAAGGCCAAAGTTTCTAATTTGCAAAATGGTATAAGCTTAGAAAACAAACACAAACAAAGAAGATTTAAAAGGAGGGAGAGATTTGAAATTAAATAAGTGGGAAGGAGATGAAGAGACTAAT
Organism: Lathyrus oleraceus; assembly: GCF_024323335.1. Classification (NCBI taxonomy): domain Eukaryota; kingdom Viridiplantae; phylum Streptophyta; class Magnoliopsida; order Fabales; family Fabaceae; genus Lathyrus; species Lathyrus oleraceus. Next base: position 315,258,795 of record NC_066582.1, read on the forward strand.
CCTAAGCACAAATTTAAAAGTTAGGAGTTAAAAAGATCTGACCAATGGGATGCAATCCAATAGACAAGAATGTCATAAAGAAACCCAAATTTCCCTTGGACGTTAGAATCAAGAAACATCAACACACAAATAGCAAGGTGAAGATCAAGGCATCAAATAAAGATGGCCACATCCCAGCTTTGCAACTCCATGATCTTTGGAGAACACTCAACCCACTTATGACAAGCATGGATCCTTGAACCAAGACATCTTCCAAAGGAAGGAAAAAAGGCCAAGTTTCCACTAAATACCATGAAAGAGGGGAGACTTACAATCTCACTAACTAGAATGCTATGCCTTTTTGTGTCACAAATTTAGCGCTATGTTAAGCAATCGTAATTGGACTTATGTGGAAGTCACAACTATTTAAGGCCGGGCAATAGAATTTTGGTGTTAATGCATGTTAGAGACATAATATAATGGACTATGCTCATGAAACACACCACACACAAAAAGAATATGAAAAGAGGTAGACCTAATCTCATCCATACTCATGTTGATTTTGCAATCAACTGGTCTTAGGATATAGAGATATCATAGGTCCATGACATGGATGAATAAAGAAGGGGAATGAGATGAACAGGGAGGGGGAATGGATTCAACACAAATTGGTCAAAGGAGGACTTTTACCAAATTAAGATCATTCATTCATTTTGGGAGATGAAATGTACATTCCATCAATCCCCTAAATCCAATGATCTTAACCTAACAAAGTCAAATCAACCTTGACCAAGGCCCAACAACACAAGCCAAACTCAACAAGTCAATTAAAATGGCTCGACACAATTAAATTGGCCTTTACACAATTAAACATAATCAAAATATGCATTAAATTAAATTATGGTTGGTCAATTTCCTAAAACCTCATCAAAGCACCAAAGAAATTGCCAGCGATTTATCATAGGTCAAACAAGATCAAAGGACCTTGGAGAATTTTTTTCATAATTTTTGGAAACTTAAAAGTATTTTTAAACAATTAAAAATATTCACAAAATCAATTAAATCATGAAAACTATTAATAATGATCCAAAAAATAATTTTACTTCAGAAAATGAAAGAGGATTTATTTAATTTTTTTTGGTGAAACTCTCATATTTTTTGGATCAATATTAAAATTAATATGAATTAATGAAAATAAAGGAAATAAAATGAAATTCAAATATTTAGAAAAAACGTGGACCACTTGATCTCCCTCATTAATTGAGGTGGCAGATCAAGTGGATTCAAACGCATGTTCCACCATGTACACGAGTCAGCGTGCCACACAATTGGTATTTAAAACTAACACTCGTGATTAAAACATAATGGAATGATCATGTGGCTCTGGACAATCCAACTCATCACCGACGCAAAACACCGGTCATCTTCTCAGGCGACCTTGGTCAGACTGGTCTATTCATCACCATCACAAAAATGAAAAACAAAGACATGATTTTAAAGTAAAAATGGCACTGATCTCGAATCTGACCTCAATTCATCCTAACTCCAAGTATATTGAGAGATACATGGAGTTGAAATTTGAGGTACATGAACTAAGTCGCTTCGATTTGACCTCAAAGCAACTCAATCTTCTTGCCTATATTGGTAGGACTTCAGACAACCAAGGATCCAAGAGAATTGATGAGAATTGAGAGAGAATCGAAGAGAAGAAATAATCTGGAAAATACCTTCAATGCTGTGCAGAACTCAATTGCTCTTGCTTGATCTCACTCAGGATGCTTGCAGAAGTGGTTTAGAATTGAACAAAAGCTTTGGATCCCTGGAGTTTTTATTCTCAAAACAGTGAGATTCAAACTCTATTTTCAAAGAAATTTCTCAGGTTTCTCCTGTCAAATGTGAGGGTTTGTGGTATTGGAGCAAAGCTGGCGCCCAAGGGTCCTTATTTATAGCTGCAACTTGTGATATTTGCACCTTCAAATTCAATTTCCAAATTTGGCAATGGATGATGTATGCTTGCATGGACGTATTCAGGCCCATGAAGTCACTCAATTAGGTCCATAATCAAGTGTAAATGAGTTTGAATGTGAATTGGAATGCAAGGCAAATGTGTACAGCTGTTTGAAGTTTGATATTTTCCAAATGATGATGCCCTATTCAATCCATGCACATACCCCTCAAACCTTGTCCAAAATGGATGAAATTGGACTCTTTTAAAAGGTTAGATCAAGAGGATCAACTCTTATGTTTAACACTTTTACATTTGAAGCTTGTATCATGATGAATTTTGAAGTGGAAGTTTGGAAATTTTAACATATCAAAATTTTTTCTAAGTGTCAAGCAATATGTTCACTTATTCCACCTTGGCTAGCTTTTTATGTTAGCTTCAAATGAGAAACGTGTCTTTATCAAAGTTGTATCTATTTCAAAATTCTTCAAAATGGTTGCCAATTTGACCTCATTTGGATTTGAGATAAATGAGTTATGCATTTTTGAAGTTGGGGAAAATCACTTGTTCAATGGCCTTGGTCCAAAATGACCTATAATGTATCCTTATATCACATGCTCATAAAAGTTGAATTAGCTCTTACTCCAAACATCAAAGTTGAATTAGACACATTGAATTTGATTGTGAAACTTGGAAATATTTCATCTCATAAAAATTGACCAAGTTATGGCCTTGGGAAGTTGACCTCCAAATTAGGGTTTAGACAAAATGACCTATAATCGTTCACCATAAAAAATGACTTTCCAAGCAAAACTAGCTCTAGACCTCAACATGAAAGTTGTTTGTAATGTCATTTAGAGTAACTGTTCTCTTGGAATCATTTTCATATGATAAACATTGTAGGAGATAGGGTCTAGGGGACCCCAGTTTTGATTAGATGAATTCCTCTAGTTAACCACCATCAACCAACTTGCTAACTTGCAATTCTCTTGACTTTTGGGACTCATGGGAGACAATATATGCATAATATGATGATATTTGAAATACCCCTTGAAATACTTGATCAATTGTTGAATAAGCTTGTTGAAGAAGTTACTCAAGATACCCAGATGAACTAGGGTTTCCAAGGCAAACCAATTCCAAACTCTTGAAGGATTCTTGATCACAATACTATGTAATGATCATAGGGACTCATATATGATGCCTAAAGCCATTTTGAATCATTTCTTGATTGAGCTCCTTGCATTGAGGGTCTTAAACCCTAGATATGAACTTGATGAATCAAAGGTGATCATGTGCCCTACCTACAAAAGAGTTAGACAAATGCAAAGACATATTTTTGGTATTTTGGTTAGTAGATGATAAAATACAAAGTATGATACAATCACATAGTGCTTGGTGTTCTCTCCCAAGACAAACTCAATGGGTGAGGGGTAAGGAGGATGCCAAGTTGTGATCCCAATGCCAATACATGTGATGAGATAGCATGAGATATTTTAGGGTCAAAATTGGGGTCTTACAACTGCCCCTATTTAAGGACATTCTAACTGAGGAGGTGAAGGTTAAAATCTTTGTATTGACTCAGTAGAATGTGCTTAAGTAGTAACATATAGAAACAAATTTTGGTCCCTAAGAGACCTCATGATGCATATGATATGAATTCTAAAATAAACTCTCTGTGGGGAATATTGCCACAAAGGAAAAATATTCAGAGACTCTGAAAGTCCGCAGGAGTGTAATGCATTCCGTAAGGAAAACTCATTGGGAGACAGAGACTCTGGGGGATAAAGGCTTGTGCGTAGGCCAGACTACGACTTAAAAACTGCTAGGGGATACGAGGAATTTCATGAAAATGGAAAGACTCAGCCGGGGAGAAAAGGAACATCTGCAGGGGAAACAGATAAATCAGAACAAAGCTGAAATACTCGAACCAAGCAGGAACATCGAAGGAAATACGCACTCAACTCAACTTGGGAAGAAACAATCTTCAACATAGGAGGAGCATAAATATATTATCCACTACCAGTTACTGGGTACAGAGATAATAAAATCTGACAGGGAGGACATTCATTATCGGTTAGGGTAAACATATCAAGGATGATCCGCTGAGGGCCGCCAGGAGGTGTATTCATTACCGGCTACTGGGTAAGAATAGACTTGTTGGGGAAAAGCTGAAAATAGGGTTTACAACTACCGGTTACTGGGCATAAGACCAAAAAGGAAAGAATATCCGTCATTGTTTAAAGTGAACATATCAAGGATAAACTCAACGGAAAGAAAATCCGTCATCGGCTAAGATGAACATATCAAGGATAGACTTTCCTGGGGATGTTAAAGAGGATATTCGTCATCGGTTAGGATGAACATGTCAAGGATAAACCTCCTGAACAAAAAGTAGGAATTACATCTATTGAATGCTGGATAGAATACCATCAAAGAGAATATCCGTACCGGTTAGGATGAACATATCAAGGATAGACTCCGAGGGGAAGCATAGGGATTACATCTATCAGTTACTGGATAGAAAACCGCAAAGAGAATATCCGTCACCGGTTAAAGTGAACATATCAAAGATAAACTCTGCAAGGGGAGCAAAAACAGGATTTACAACTACCGGTTACTGGGTAGACGACCGCAAAGAGAAGGAAACCCGTTATCGGTTAGGATGAACATATCAAGGATTAACTCTCTGGGAAAACAAATAGGGATTATAACTACCATTTTACTATGTAGAATACCATCAAAGAGAGAATATCTGTCACCGGTTAGGATGAACATATCAAGGATAGACTCTGAAAGGGAAGAAAATATCCTTCATCGGTTAGGATGAACATATCAAGGATATACTTCCTGAGGAAACTTGTAAACTAAGAAGAATATTACCAGTTACTAGGTAATAGACTCTTAGGGGACCAAAAATATCTATCTAGGTAAGATCTAGAAAGAAACGGTCAATCAAGACTAAACTGGATGAGGATATTACTCAAGTGGAGTGGTTCCATCCAGATAAACAAACGGGGAGGAAGCTGAAATAATAGTCATCCACGAGAAAATAACGCAGTGGGGAAAGGAGAAAGGTTAAAGTCTTTTTGCTTAAGAGGCTGACACTCTACAATTGAAGGAGGACAAACACACCAGACCTGTATGGGGATAACGTACCACCATAACAGAGAATCAAATCATAAGAATGAATCACTAGGTGTAATGATGCAATAATGAAGTTACATTATATATATATATATATATATATATATACATATATATATATATACATATATATATATATACACACACATATATATATATATATATATATATATATATATATATATATAAATATATATATATATATATATACACACACATATATATATATATATATATATATATATATATATATATATATATATATATATATACATATATACACACACACATATATATATATATATATATATATATATATATATATATATATATATATATATATATATATATATTATATATATATATATATATATATATATATATATATATATATATACATATATGATTATGCTGACAAAACGATCACAAAGGATACAAAATATCTCTAATCTGAATCATCGATACAACTCCTAGCCAATCCACAAAAGAGGGAAACAACTGCTGGAGAAAAGATCAACATCTCAAAGGCTCAACCCTAACTGGGGAGGAAGAGAGGAGGTCTGTCGAGGAAACCGCTACCAATTCTGCGGGAAATTTTTAGGTCGACCCCATTTCAAATGGGAGACAACCCTATAGGGTAACAAACACCAATAGTTGCTCAGAAACCAGGAGGAAAGTCTGACTGGGAGCGAATCTAATGGCGGCTTATAGGGAATCAAAGTTCTTTTGATACCAACGTAAATTGTTGTAACGGAACATCTACATTCAGTTGGAGAACAAACACAAACTCAGCTGGGGAAATCAACAAACACCAGATGCTAATCATGCTGTCGGGGATGAAAGAGGGATCATAGCTACTGCTTGGGGATAACCAATAATGCTCCACACTTAGGATTTATTACTTTCAAACACTGTTGATATTCCTCTTTATGAAATCGATTGCTTAAAATTAATGCTTTTATATGTTTAAGAAAATATTCTTTTAATTAATGTTTTTATTTCAAAAATGATCATAATAAAATTTAAAACTATTTGGCTGAATTAAATAAGAGTAGAAACAATTGGATAAAAGCTCAAATTTATTTAATAGAATGGTAGCCTGTAAATGACAAGACTTCATAGATCTTTTACAAAAGTTGAAAATGGTAATTTACATGGAAAAAGGCTACATTGAATACAAAGATCACTAATCCTTCTACCAACTCTTGATATCCACTATGCTCTTGGCCGCTATCGGGGATCAGAATCCGATAATGTTCTCAAGAAAGTCTTCAAGACTGAAGATCAACTAGATGCAGTTACTTGCCATAATCCCTAATTTTTTGCATAAATTGCCCAAAGGTGGCGTACTTAATTTATCGGTATAATTCTTTCTGTTTTTATGTCTCTAACTTTTGCCTAGATCGCCCTTTCGAGTTTTCAATCCATCGAGGCACTCATTTTTGCCTAAGCCGCCCTCTCGGGTTTTCAACTTAGCGAGTTGTTCTTTTTCTTTTTAGGCGAAGCATTTCTTGACTGCATCTGCGTTCACAAGACGAGTGAACTCTTCACCATCCATAGTTGCAAGAATCAAAGCACCGCCTGAAAAGGCTCTCTTAAAAACACACGGGCCTTCATAATTAGGAGTCCAGTTGCCCCTAGCATCTGGTTTGAAAGACAGAATCTTCTTGAGCACAAGGTCACCTTCTCTAAACACGCGAGGGGTGACCTTCTTATCAAAAGCTTTCTGCACTCTCTGCTGGTATAACTGACCATGATAAATGACAGTCAACCTCTTCTCTTCAATCAAATTCAGCTGATCATACCTGGTCTGGCACCATTCAACCTCAGTGAACTTGGCTTCCATCAAAACACGCAATAATGGGATCTCCGCCTCTACGGGGAGCACAACTTCATACCATATACAAGAGAGAAAGGGGTTGCCCCTGTTGGAGTGCGGATGTATGTACGATACTGTAGCGGGGTATTCGTTACCATTAGAGATATTGACTAAATCCAAGGTAAATCATACAAGTCGAGTCGCCACCGCACTTCTATTTATCCAAAGGAATGGTTAGAAAGCGAACAAAAACCTCATAGTTTTAACAAAAACTAGTAAAAGAGAACAGAGATCTGGGTAAGGGGGTTGGTTATGCAATGGGAAGGTGTTAGGCACCCAAAACATCCTAGGTACTCATAGGGAGCCCTTTTCACACTTGTTGTAAGGTTGTTGTTTTGTGAAAATTTTGTTTGTGCAAACATGATTGAAGAGATGAGGAAAGAATGTACAAGTTTATTTACATTTTGTGTTTGGATGGATAAAACCCATTGCCTACGTACCATCTTATAGAAAGATTAGGATCAAAACCTCGTAGTTCGGGGTAAAAATCTCAAAATGAGTTGGTGAATTGATTGGTCTAAAAGCCTTAAGGTCTTTTGTTATCTAAGGGAGAAAACTCAACCTAAAACCACAAATCCACCATGTGAGGATAGCTTCAACATGCTAGTGAGGCGTTAACCCTATAATAAGCATGGAAGACTCATTGTCCATCACTAAGGATATAGGTGAGTATTACATCTACCACAAGGATAACTCAAACCTAATAGCTAAAGGTTATGAAAGATTTTGATCAAGAAAATGGCCATTGGAACCACAAAAAGGCATTTGAATGGGTTATATTTACCAATTAGAAGTATATACAAAAGTGGTCAAAGTTGATTTAAAGGTTTAGTTCAAAATAAGTGTTATGAAAGAAAAGTTTGAAAATCAAAAGCATAAGGCTTAAGTTTTTAATGTTTGAAAATAATAGTTAAATGTTTGCACAAAAAGTTTTGGATTGGGTTAGAGTGGAGAGAAGAAGAAGAATGGCTAAGTCCTAGGTAAAGCAAAACGAGAAAGGATGAAGAAATAAAACCATAATGGGGTCCCTCTCTTGAGATCATATTGATGATCCAAGTAGCTCCCATCCTTTGGAATAAGCAATCACACAAAGCATAAGCAATCATCAAACAAGCCTCTTAAGAGATCCTCAATGTATCTTGTATCTTCCACTTTGGATGAACATGGCAATGGTCCTTCAACTTAGCTCAAGTGGGAACCCCCTAGCACAAGAATACACACATTAAAAGTTCCATGAAGTAAATCAAGAATGGACAAGAGTGAGTTTAGAGATTTGGTCCTTCTAATCCATCTGCACATTAAGGTCCATTTACTCCAATTTTGCACAAGGAAAGTCCTAAGATCTAAGTCCATTTCTCCATTCTTTGCATAGGGAAGGTCCTAGAGACTAAGTCCATTTCTTTGCATTTGGTTCACAACAATCAAAACAAAACACAAGCATAATAATATATACACAATTATGTGCTCAAGTGAGCAAAGGGCAAATGGCATTAACATAAACATGTGCTCAAGTGAGCAAAGAGAAAAGCAAATGGATAATATGTGGAAGAATAGTAAATTGCAATAAAGGTAAAGTGCATAAAGTAAATGTTAATTGTTAGTAGTTAGTGTTGGTGTGCCATAAGGCAAATTTAGCGCTATGTTAAGCAATCGTAATTGGACTTATGTAGAAGTCACAACTATCTGAGGCCGGTCAATAATAATGTAGGCAACAAACACAAGTTAAGAGTATTGATTAGTGAACCAAGTCCCAACAACTTGCCATGCCAAAAAGAAGAAGAAAATTGATCTTGTATTGGTTTAAGCCTTTTGCATGATTTAGGAAACAACCTATCCTTAATGCAAAGCCATTCACTTGATCAATTGATCAAGATGAATTAGATTTGGATCAAGGAAGATTAAGTCTCCCTAATCAATGCTAACTTATCAACCTTCAACTCATTGATCCAAAAGAAAAAGAAGAAGAAGAAGAAGAAGAAGAAGAAGGAGAGGAATAAGAGAAATGGTAATGGCAAAATTAAAGTGCATTAAATGAAATAACATGTACCAATCCACATATGTTGACCAATGGCATCGAAAGTCAAAGTCAAACAATCAAAAACAGAAGTGAGATGAAGATTGGAAGTCAAGAAATGAACAAAATATTTTTGGCATTTTTTAATATTTAGTATTAAACTTGAATTAAAAATAAAAGAAAGGTCAAACTTCAAAATCACTTCAAATCAACCTTGAAAGGTCCAAGTAATTTATCCCAAGTTCAACAAGGTCAAACAAAGTTTGACAAAAAATTTCAGCATTTTTAAAAGTCAGAAACTATTTTTAATCAATTAAAAATGAATAAAAAATAACCTAATTGAACTAAAATCTCAAGTAAATCTTAAATCAATTTAAAAATTGATGAGAATATTTTTCATAGATCCATCATCAATGAAATAGGTTAGGAAAATATTTTTGTATTTTTTGAATATCAAAAACTATTTAAAATGAATTAAAAACCACCAGAAAAGAGAAAATTCATAAAAAATATCTAATGACAACATAAAAAATATTAAAAATCAGAAATAGAAACTAGAAATTATTTGGTGACTAATGCAATTGGTCCCATAATTTTTGGATTAAAAATGAGAGAGATATGAATTTTAGAAAATGAAATGTAATTAAAAATGAAATAGAAAATAAAATCAGAATTAAAAAAAGGGAAAAAACACGAGCCCTTGGATCTGAGCTCATTAATTGAGCTGGCAGATCCAAGGATCCACAAGCGCGCGCCTAGTGTAGTCCACAGTCAATGCAACCACATGGAGCCATTAATTAGGTCATAACATTGAACGAATCAGATCGAATCTGGAAATGGAAATGCACGGCTGTGATTGGATCTGGAGTTGGGACGGCTACCAGAGCCACCGTCTTCTCCGGTGAGACCTCCAATTCCGATGAGAATTGCAGACATGGCAAACTCAACCAAATGGAGCGATCTATACATCAATCGAAAGAGGAAGTGATGTACATCACTCCTATACCATGCACTTCCACTCTAGATCCCTATAAATGGAGAAATCAGAGTGGGAAGTATGATGGTGTTCATCATGAACTTCATGTTTTCGCAAAATTGAAAGCACAAATCAAATGCCTCTATTGAGAGGACTTCAGCCAGACCAAGGAACTCAAGAAATAAGCAAGGATCAAAGAGTTTCGAAGAGAAAAAAGTTATGTTATCCACCTTTGGAGTGCAAGTATGGAGAGCACGATTCTTCACAACCAAGGCTTGCAATGAGATCTAGTGATGAAGAGGAAGCAAGGCTGAAGAATTATAGGTCTGAAAATCAACCAAGGAAGTTGAAACTCAGATTTAAATTTTTGGAAGAAAATTGAAATTCCTTTAGTGATGGCTATGGAGAGAATTCTGCAGCATTTCAGGTTGAATCAGGGTCTTGAATAGTGGAGCTGAGCACACTTATTTATAGCAAATGTCAAGGCAAGCAAGGTGATCTCGTGTGCATGCATGAAGAGGGCCTCCATGCATGGGCCTGTACAGGCGCATGGAGGGCCCATATATTATTGGAATGGCAAGCTAAAGTCAATTCGATCTGAAATGGACGTGCATATGTGAAGTAATTGGAGTGTGCAATGAGTTTGAATCAAGTTTCCATAAATGCACCAAAATATTCCTTTCTTTGAAAATGCCATTTGCCAAATCCAAACATGATCATGTGAGTAATGGTTGGAAAGGTCTTGATGTAAGGAACAATTGTTATGTTGGGTAAAAATCCATTTGGAGTGTGGAAATTTATGAAATTTGAGTTTAAAGTGCAAGGTGCATGACATGTCAAGGCAAGGTTTCCAAATTTGGCCAATTTTCAAGCCCCTCTGTTTTGATGATGCAAGCCTCAAATGTAAAAACCTTCAACATCAAAGTTGTAGATATTTTCAATAAAATCAAAATGGACTTCAATTTTGCATCATTTGGATTTTTGATGAAAGAGTTATGGGCACTTGAAGTTGGACTTTTTTGACTTTTAATGCCTTTGGTCAAAAAGGACCTATAATGTCTTGCATTATCACATGTATTTACTTTGAGATTTTGAAATTTTGTTCAACATAACATTTGAAGTAGACATCTTAAGCTTTCCAATTCATTTGATCCCACATAAAAATCATAAAAAATGAATGAGTTATGTCCTTGGGAAGTTGACCTAAAATTAGGGTTTTAGTAAAAATGACCTATAATGTTTTGGAATGGATGATGACCTTCCAAGCTTCACATCAAATTGTTATGAACATGAAAGTTGTTCATATTGTCCTTAATAACATTGTTGATTTTGGGACCTTCTCCATTTGACCAACACATCAAAAGTTAGGTCTCAGTGCATTTCAAAATAGTCAAATGAATTGACTGATCAACTTCTCAAGTCCACAACCCATATCTTGATGAATTGATGATTGAGGACACTCAAATAATTTCAAATATGCATGAAATTATGAATTAAATAACTTCCCTTGATTGCATTTGACCATGGGCTGAGGTTGCTTCATGAGTAAGGCATTGTGGTGCACATATGAATTAGGGTTTCTTTGGGGAACCAACCTCAAATCCTTTGACTTGCTTTGATCAAAATGATGAATTTAGGAGCTAGGGAGGGATATTTTATGGATGAGAGCTTTGGGAACCATTACCATGCTTGCTATCATCTTCTCCTGGCCATATCTCTATACAAAGGATCTCCTTGAAGCTTTGGACCTTGTGATTGCTGAAGCTACAAACAAAAGATGTTAGTGACATATTTTTATGCTTTTGGTTAGTGAACAAAATAAGAAAAGAAATGATATACAATTCAAGCATGCTTGGTGATCTCAAACCACTCTCAAGAATTCCCAACCCAAGGGCAAAGGGAACCAAGATACTAAGGATCCTTGAGGCAATGCAAATGCAATGTTATGATGCCATGAGGGATATTAGGGACAAAATTGGGGTCTTACAGATGCCCCTATTTAAGGTCATTCTAGCCGGAGAAGTGAAGGTTAAAATCTTCGTCTCGACGGGGTAGAATGGACTTAAATAATAACAAAGAGACGAATTTTGGTCCCTAAGAGACCTCATGATGCAGATGTATGCCTGCAAATGGTAAAACTCAATGGGGATATGCATCCACAAAAGAAAAAGAAATCCGGAGAAACTAAAAATCCCAAAGGAGTAATACACTCACTAGGGAGACAAAGACTCTGGGGGAGTGAAGGAATGAAAACGCGTGAGCAGGTCACGACTCAAAGCTTGGGGGGAACGGAATTCCAAAGGGAATAAATTCAATGGAAAGATTCGAGCTGACTCGAAGATGCATGTATTGGGGAATATGCTAATACAGCCAATTTTTTTTTATCCACAATGGATACTTCGGATAAAAATCCGGACGAAGACACTCCACTAAGGGACTTCGCTGGGGATGTCCAAAAGGACTCTCCTGGTGGGAGCAGCGGGATGAGGTATTACCGGTTACTGGGTAATAAGCTCAACGAGACACGTGATCTGAACACCGGTATAAGGGTGAGAGAACAACATGCTTGGGAAGAATGAATATCTAAGACCGATATAAGGGTGAGAGATATCAATCAACCAAATCATCTGAGGAAGACCTAAAAAGGTACATTTCAACTCAGGAAAATCTGACTCCACAGGGGACAAAAAGTCATAATAGAGAGCAGAAGGGGAGGAACACCAGGGATGCCAGTTACTGGGCATATAATAGGTGACCAACCAAAGCATGAATTGGGGAATGTTCCCAAAACACTCATCATCCAAAAAGAGGGCAAAAAACAAACTCGATTATGGGATGGACATTCGATTCAAAAACAGGGATACGAATCTTACTCAACTGGGGAAGAACAAAAGGCTTCGACCAAAGAGTACATGAGATATATTATCTATTACCATCAGAACATAGATAATATACTCACATGGAAGATTATCCACAACCGGTTACTGGGTTAATAAAGGATAGATCGACCGAGAAAGAAGGCATCGGGATACCAAAACTAGGTATATAATGATGACCATTCAAGGGGAGCAACAAACATTACCGAAAACCGGTAAATGAAAGAGGGCTTGCTGGGGATAAAATTGCCTAATCAGAGCAATTATCCATAAGAATGTGGGAATATCACCACCGAATATTGGATAATGATAACCGTCACAGAGGCGATTACATATACCGGATACTGGGTAGAAAATCACGGAAGAGTAACCGTCATCAACTAGGATGAACAAAAAGGTTAACTCTGCAAAGGGGAGAAAAATAGGGTTTACAACTACCGGTATAAGGGTAGAAAACCACAGACTCCGCCGGGGATAAGATGAATGATTACTGATTACTGAGCAAATATTCATTTATACCACGCGGAAACACAGGAAATAGTCACAAGAAGCCAATTTAGGATCAAACCAAAGAGGCAGACTGAATCAAGACTTGCCCTAGTGAGGATATAACTCAATAGGGGAACCCATCCCAATATATGTGTTGGGGAGAAGCGAAACAAACCGTCGTCCACGAGGATATAACTCAGTGGGGATTGCGGAAGGAAAGATAAACACTTTCTGCTTAATGGGCTGACTCTACATTGAGGGATCAGACACCGACATCTGCTTGGGGAATGTACTATCGACTAGCAGAGGAATAACAAACAAAGATATATGGCACAAAATGTAATATGAATATCTGAATGTTTGAAAATTATATGCACGCATGCATGATTTATGTATGATGAATGCTGACAGACAAACATTTCTAACACAAACAATTTCAAAGGATAAGCACACAAACATCCGGTACTACATCTCAAGAGAGAAAGCCAGGTCCACCGAAGAGTATCCAATCTGCCAGGGATCAGAGATACCGGGAAGCAACAAAATCTCCGCAGGGGATGAATCATCGGTTAATCCGGCTGGGGACCGGAGTTCATTGCACAGATAAAATCTGCCGCATAAGCAACTCCACTGGGGAATCTATCCAAGGGATAAAGGGATTCTGGGGATCAACCACCAAATACCGTACCCACCAAGGAGATCACATCTGCTGAGGAGAAAAGATTGCTACTCCGCTAAAGGGGAAAGTGGTGAATATCTCAACAAGCATTCCACTCAGTAGGATAAATCATAAAAGGGCTCCGGAGGAAGAAGATACAGTCATGCCAGGAATATGAACAAATGTCTTACCCTGTTGGAGATCACACCATCCTTGGGAGAGCGCTGAGGATCTCCTAAGTATCCTTTTGTCATTGTGAATGTTCACTTTGTTTAAAAACAAGTTATGAAAATTTGTTTCTTCAAAGCAATGATATTTTCTCAATTAAAGCATGCGAAACATTTGTTGAATAGAAACAAATAAGAGTGCAAACAATTGGATAAAAGGCTCAAATTTATTTGATGGAATGGTAGTCTGCAAATGGCAAGACTCCATAGATCTATACAAATTTGAAATTGGTGATATATATTGGAAAAGGGCTACATTGAACATAATGACCATTTCTCCACCAATTCTGAATCCGATGTATTCGAAGCTTCGGTTGATGACGAATGAGCAAGAATTTCCGACGGATGACAGTTGTAGAACAAAGTCTTGTCAGGATGCAGTTACTTGCCAAATCCCTAATTTTTGCCTAGATTGCCCCAAGATGAGGTACTCAATCTAGCGGGATACATATATTCCTCTTTTATGTCTCTAACTTTTGCCTGGACCGCCCTTTCGGGTTTTCAATCCACCGAGACGCTCATTTTTTTGCCTAAGCCGCCCTTTCGGGTTTTCAACTTAGCGAGCTATTCTGTTTTTATTTTTAGGCGAAGTATTTCTTGACTGCATATGAATTCACAGGACGAGTGAAATCCTCCCCATCCATAGTCGTAAGTATCAAAGCACCGCCTAAAAATGCTCTCTTAACAACATATGGACCTTCATAGTTCGGAGTCCACTTGCCCCTGGAATCGGGCGTGAAAGACAAGACTTTCTTGAGCACAAGGTCACCTTCTCGGAACACACGAGGCTTGACCTTCTTATCAAAAGCTTTCTTCATTCTCTGCTGATATAACTGACCATGGCACATGGCAGTCAATCTCTTTTCTTCTATCAAATTCAGCTGGTCATAAACTGAACCCATTCAGCATCAGTCAACTTGGCCTCCATCAAGACTCTCATTGATGGGATCTCCACCTCTACTGGGAGTACAGCCTCCATGCCATAAACAAGAGAGAAAGGGGTTGCCCCTGTTGAAGTGCGAACAGACGTACGATATCCATGTAAAGCAAATGGCAACATCTCATGCCAATCCTTATACGTGATAACCATCTTTTGGATAATCTTCTTGATGTTCTTATTAGCAGCTTCAACAGCCCCATTCATCTTGGGTCTATAAGGAGAAGAATTATGATGCGCAATCTTGAACTTACTACACAACTCTTTCATCATTTTGTTGTTCAAGTTAGATCCATTATCAGTAATGATCTTATCTGGCACACCATAACGGCATATGAGTTGATTCTTGATAAACTTCACGACCACCTGCCTTGTCACATTTGCATACGATGTCGCTTCAACCCACTTGGTGAAGTAATCAATTGCTACGAGAATGAATCTGTGTCTGTTAGACGCTTTCGGCTCTATCATACCAATCATGTCAATTCCCCACATGGAGAAAGGCGAAGGTGATGAGATCACATTCAAATGTGTAGGGGGAATATGGATCTTACCCGCATAAATCTGACACCTATGGCATTTCTTCACATATTTGCAGCAGTCAGACTCCATTGTCAGCCAATAGTAGCCTATTCTCAACATCTTTCTAGCCATGGCATGTCCATTGGAGTGAGTACCAAATGAACCCTTATGGACTTCAGTCATCAACAGGTCTGCTTCATGTCTATCCATGCATCTGAGCAGCACCATGTCAAAATTCCTCTTATAAAGCACATCACCATTGAGGTAGAAACTTCCTGATAATCTCCTCAAAGTCTTCCTATCTTTTACAGATGCCCCAGGCGGATAAACCTGGTTTTGAAGGAAGCACTTGATATCATGATACCATGGCTTATCATCTTTCACCTCTTCTACTGCGAACACATGAGTTGGTTTGTCCAAGCGCATTATAGTGATATTGGGAACTTCATTCCAAAGTTTAACCATAATCATCGAAGCAAGTGTAGCAAGAGCATCTGCCATCCGATTCTCATCTCGAGGAATATGATGGAAGTCAACCTCAGTAAAGAACGTTGAAATCCTCCTCGCATAATCCCTATATGGAATGAGACCAGGCTGATTCGTTTCCCATTCACCCTTAATCTGATTGACAACGAGGGCCGAATCACCATAAACATCAAGATACTTGATCCTTAGATCAATGCATTCCTCCAAACCCATAATACAGGCCGCATACTCAGCTATATTATTCGTGCATTTGAAAGTTAGCCTTGCTGTAAAAGGAATATGTGTGCCCTGAAGAGTAATAATCACTGCCCCAATACCATTTCCATACTGGTTTACAGTGCCATCAAACACCATACTCCATCTGGAACCAGGCTCCGACCCTTCATCGAGTGTAGGCTCATCACATTCTTTCATTTTCAAATACAGAATCTCCTCATCTGGGAAATCATATTGAACTGACTGATAATCCTCGATTGGCTGATGTGCCAAGTGGTCAGCCAAGATACTACCTTTAATAGCCTTCTGAGCTCGATACTCAATATCATACTCAAATAACAATATTTGCCAATGGGCAATTCTCCCTGTTAAAGCAGGCTTCTCGAAGATATACTTAATTGGATCCATTCTGGATATCAACCAAGTCGTATGATTTATCATATACTAGCGTAAGCGCTTAGCAGCCCAAGCCAAAGCACAACATGTCTTCTCAAGCATTGAATATAGAGACTCACAATCAGTGAACTTTTTGCTAAGGTAGTAGATGGCATATTCTTTCTTCTCTGATTCGTCTTGCTGACCAAGGACACAACCCATTGAGTCTTCAAGAACTGTTAAGTACATAATCAAAGGTCTCCCTTCCACAGACGGGGACATGATTGGAGGTTCGGACAGATACTCCTTAATATTGTCAAAAGCTTTCCGGCAATCCTCGGTCCAATCATGGGACTGATCTTTCTGGAGGAGCTTGAATATCGGCGCACATGTGGCAGTCATGTGGGATATGAATCTGGAAATATAATTCAAGCGGCCAAGAAAACCTCGAACTTGCTTTTCAGTTTTGGGCGCAGGCATCTCTTGTATTGCTTTGACCTTGGCAGGGTCAACTTCAATACCTCTTTCACTGACAATAAAGCCCAATAACTTGCCGGAACGGACCCCAAATGTACACTTATTGGGATTCAGACAAAGCTTGTACTTCCTCAAGCGCTGAAAAAGCTTCAACAAGTGCTCTACATGTTCAACTTCCGTTCTTGACTTAGCAATCATATCATCAACATACACCTCAATCTCCTAGTGCATCATATCATGAAACAAGGTGGTCATACCTCGTTGATACGTGGCTCCAGCGTTCTTCAAACCGAAGGGCATCACTCGATAACAGAATGTTCCCCAAGGTGTGATGAATGTTGTCTTCTTTCGTGACATCATGATCTACATATGCCACATCCAAAACCTTCTGCAGAGCCTCTCGGTGTGGTTCTGAATTCAACAACAAGGATAACACCGATATTTTGGATGGCGTTTGTAGAAGCTGGTCTACAACATTGTACTCGCTTCTCTTGATGAGCCTCAGCATCTCATCACAGTCTTCTTTCACATTGCCGCTAGGGCCAACAGAAGCAGGAGTTCCCAATGTAGAGGAGGGCTTAACAACAGGTGCCAGATTCAGAGTGCTCACTGTATTCCTCATCGGGCGTTCAACAGAATCAGCATTAGCCTGGGGCTTTGGAGGTGCTGAAAACACACGACTGCTGCGGGTCAAACCACTAACATCTGCAATGTTAACAATAGAGGAAGATGGTAAGGACACTTATTTCTCATTTTCCACCGCAACAGCATTGTAGCGATAGGGAATTGCTTTCTCAGAGGAGTAAGGTACTGGTCCGGCAGGCTTGATGGTTAATGCGGGAGAAACCTTCTGCTTGCTACCATCATATTTGATGATAACAGGCTCGGGGATCCGAAACACTAGAGAAATCACATTGACTTCGGGCTCATCTTCGTCAACATTTCTGTTTTGAAGGATCTCAATAACTCCTTCATCCAGCATTTCCTGAACATCTTTGCGCACCTGGAGACAACCTCTTTGATTGACAGAACAAACTCGACATCTATCATGGTCATGCTCGTAGTGACTATACTCACACAGCAAACGATGCATTTTGACCAGAGATTGTCGAATATGGATGACATATTTGACTTTGTATTTGCTAGGGCAGCCCTAGACCATGTTAACATATTTCCCATGCTCGGGCAATGGGTTCTTCTTTACGTTAGGACCTACGTCCTCAAAACACAGAATGGCACACCTCATAAGGTCTTGAACCTTGGTCTTCAAAGGGTAACAATTCTCCACGTCATGGCCGGGAGCAGCAGAATGGTAAACACAGTGTAATTCAAGCTTATACCACCACTGAGGGTTAGCAGGTATAGCCGGTGGGTCTCTCGGAGTAATCAACTTCCTCTCTATCAAAGAGGGATATAATTCTGCATATGTCATTGGAATAGGATCAAAGGTGACCCTTTTCCTCTCGTAACTCGTGCTGGTTTGATTACTGTTTCGAGACTGGTAGGCCTGCTGTTGCGGACGGTGCTGTTGTTGTTGATATTGCGAATGTGGTTGCTGATTGGGGTTATGTTGCTGATACTGCTGATTGTCTCTGAAAACAGGTGCTATGTGAGCCACCTGGTGCTGGTTACCAGCGGGACGCACGGTCTTCCTCCTCACAGAGGGTCTTCTTGGTTTTACATGGGAGGTCACAGCATGTGCCTCTCCATCTTTCTTCTTCGCAAACGCCCCATATCGTTTGGTAGAAGAGCCTTCTTCTCTGGTTAGATGTCCTTCTCTAACCCCTTCTTCTAGACGCATCCCCATATTCACCATCTCGGTGAAGTCAGAAGGAGCGCTAGCAATCATCCGCTCATAATAAAAAGAACTTAAGGTCTTCAAAAAGATCTTAGTCATCTCTTTCTCTTCTAGCGGAGGCACGATCTGTGCGGCCACCTCTGGGCATACTCTTTAAACGTTTCCTTGTCCTTCTGGGACATGGCCCTCAATTGATCCCTATCGGGAGCCATATCCACGTTGTACTTGTATTACTTGACGAAGGCCTCGCCAAGATCGTTGAAGGATCGGATGTTCGCACTGTCTAAACCCATGTACCAACGCAGGGACGCACCGGACAGACTGTCCTGAAAGTAGTGGATGAGCAATTGGTAATTATCGGTTTGAGTTGACATCTTCCTGGCGTACATGACCAGGTGGCTGAGAGGACAAGTATTTCCCTTGTATTTTTCAAAGTCAGGGACCTTGAATTTCACAGGAATCTTCACATTGGGAACCAAGCAGAGTTCGGCAGCAGACTTGCCAAAGAGATCCTTTCCTCGAAGAGCTTTCAATTCCTTGCGAAGCTCAAGAAATTGATCGTTCATAGCGTCCATCTTCTCATAGACATCTGGGCCCTCAGACGGCTCAGAATGATAGATGGTGTCATCTACCCTGGGCATAGTATGCACGACAGGAGGAGGAACAACAAGGACCGGACTAGATGCCGGCATAGAAGCAAAGGTGGGGGCAGGACCCTCAGGCATGAAATTGGGAGGCATCCCCCACGGGAATCCGGCTGGCATGGATGCTGGAGCAAAGTGTGCACTGGCGGCAGACACAGTTGAGGAGACAATCTCAAAGATGACTGTCCTCTAGGGAGGAGTTGAAGGTGTCGGAGAAGACTGGCTCTGGGCAGCCAAGAATGATTCCATCAAGGCACTCAATCTGGCCACTTCCTCTTTCAGCTCATGGTTCTCTTGTTCCAGATGATCCATCAGTCTTGAAATGTTGGCTCTGGTGTAGTACCGGTCAGTCAGCTTGTCTTCAAAATAAATGAAGAACACAGAATTAGACCACAGGACAAGAAACCGGGAACAAAACCTGCTTATGCACATGATGCATGCAATGCTTGTGCATATGATTTTTTCTTTTATTTTCAAAGGAACTTTTAGGGTTCTATTTGCAAATTTTTGGAAATATTAAGCATTTATCACATATGGACATATCTCATCAAATAATATCGGGAAAAGAAGTACGGCATTGTCAATCATATACAAGAGAAAAGGAAAATAATCATCCTATGGATCCCTAGAAACAATCATCTAAAGCCCGAGACACAGGAAGATAGGATGCACGAAGCCTCTTTACCTCCCCCTCGTAGGCTGCCTCCATATCTGCCTTCTCTTTGGCGAGTCGGTCGTACTTCCTCTTCGAAAACCTGGAAGACTGAGGAAGTAGAGAAGTCCATGCATCATCAGGGTCATCAATAACCTGATGTTCGAGGAACTCTATCAAAGCATCCTTCTCCTTGATCTGCTGAAGCAACTCTTCCCTTTCACAGATCCAAGCACGTGATCGGTCTTCGTCTCTCAACTCCTCTACTCCTTGGTTAGAGAGGGTTTAAGGCCCAACCATGACCAAAGGTGTAGGTCTCGGATACTCGTAAGGCATGAGATACTCAGACGCTCTCTTCCTAACCCAAGCAGTGTAAAGTTCCATAGCAACACAATTCTTAGGACCCAACTCTTTCCTTCCTTTCCTATGAATCTTGCGCCAAGCGCGGACCATTCTTCCCTTCAAGCCTTGGGGATCTTTACCCTCCTGAAAGAATACACCCTCTAACAGAATGTTATAAGGTTTAGCCTTTAAGGGGAACCCAAGCTGACGACGTGCCAAAACAGGGTTGTAGTTAATCCCACCACATGTACCAAGAAGAGGTACATTGGAGAATTCACCACAAGAGTCAATAATCTGCACACCATTATACACACGATTATACCAAGAGATATCATCATTAGTGAGAGACATGAGTCTCGTGGACCACCGTAGACATCCCTTGTTCTCCTTGAAGGCGACCGTTTGTGGTAAGTGAGAAATAAACCACTTATACAACAGAGGCAAACAGCACACAATGGTACCACCACCCTTTGCATTCCTCATATGCAAAGAGAAATAGGTATCACCCAACAGAGTCGGAACGGGATTAAGAGTAGAGAAAATCCTAATAGCATTCACATCCACAAACTTGTCGATGTTGGGGAACAATACTAATCCATAGATGAGAAGTACAAATATGGCCTCAAAGGCGTCCTCACTCATGGCCTTCCCATACACAATAGCTTGAGCGATGAGGAACTCAGAAGGGAGACCTTGAATTCCACCTTTGGTAGTCATATGAGCGCCAACCAGAGATTCATCTATGTGTAGCATGTCTGCTATCTCTTGAGAAGTAGGAATACTCTCCAAGCCACTGAACAACAACTGGTCTAGAATAGGTATACCCACAAGGTAGGCATACTCCTAAAGGGTAGGCAAAAGCTGGAAATCCGGAAACGTGAAACAACGGTACAAAGGATCATAAAACTGCACCAATACACTCATCAACCCTTCATCCACCTGAGTAGTCAGAAGAGGCAGAAGCTTCCCAAAATGAGCCTTGAAACCCAAAGGATCTAATACATAGGATGTCAGATTCCTTAACTCTTTGAAATCTGGTTGTCTGAAACTGTACTTCTTTGTATTCCTTCTTTGTCTTTCCATGTCTGAAAATTTTGCAAATAAACCCCCTTAAGTTCCTTGAAAATTTTCTTCATTATTTATGATATGGATGCAAATGAGTGCATGAATGCATGAATGCAACAATCACACTCAAGGATCAAGCAAAGCACACCAAACAAAGGTCATGGGATGGATCATATCATCCTTAATATCAATCATCCATTTTGGTGGATTATGGTTTACACCTTATCAACACCCAGTTCCATTGATATTAAGGATACATGAACGGATCAACCATGAATCAAGGGTTTGTTGCAAGTCACGAGCATGGAGTTTCGGTTACGAACCACCCAAAGGAAGTGTACTAGGGTTTAAACCTGCCAAACATTTTCTACAAGAGGTTCCCATAGTCATCATCCCATCTTTAGGATATTATCGGAGAAACTACTACTCGTGTTCCAAAAATATCCTCAAGAGAGACTCTTATGAGTGTAGTATTACGTAACAAACGTATCAAATCTTACACTTGAATGACTTTCGCACTACATCCTAAGAATAGGCCAAGATGGGCTTGGTAAACTAAGGTCCTTGGCTTCTAAGGTCTATATTGGAAAGAGTAATGTCTAACCACAACTTACTTGCGTGACATTATTGATCCCAACATGACCTCCACCAAGTGAATGGACTTGCAAGTCAACTTGCTAAGGAATAACTCCACACAAGTCAACAAGACTACGCCATTCTCCTATCCTAAGTGCACTCGAGTCCGGGTATAGAACTCATCTCACAAAGACCACCAAGCATACAAGGAATTAATATCAAGCAAGTCAATCATTACATACAATACAGTAATCCCAAATTGCACAAAAATATGTCACAAGACAATACAATACAACAAGCATGAAAAGTAGGCAAAACCCACTAGGCAATTTATCCCCAGCAGAGTCGCCACTTTTCTGTAGCGGGGTATTCGTTACCATTAGAGATATTGACTAAATCCAAGGTAAGTCATACAAGTTGAGTCGCCACCGCACTTCTATTTATCCAAAGGAATGGTTAGAAAGCGAACAAAAACTAGTAAAAGAGAACAGAGATCCGGGTAAGGGGGTTGGTTATGCAATGGGAAGGTGTTAGGCACCCCAAACATCCTAGGTACTCCTAAGGAGCCCTTTTCACACTTGTTGTAAGGTTTTTGTTTTGTGAAAATTTTGTTTGTGCAAACATGATTGAAGAGATGAGGAAAGAATGTACAAGTTTATTTACATTTTGTGTTTGGATGGATAAAACCCATTGCCTACGTACCATCTTATAGAAAGATTAGGATCAAAACCTCGTAGTTCGGGGTAAAAATCTCAAAATGAGTTGGTGAATTGATTGGTCCAAAAGCCTTAAGGTCTTTTGTTATCTAAGGGAGAAAACTCAACCTAAAACCACAAATCCACCATGTGAGGATAACTTCAACATGCTAGTGAGGGGTTAACCCTATAATAAGCATGGAAGACTCATTGTCCATCACTAAGGATATAGGTGAGTATTACATCTACCACAAGGATAACTCAAACCTAATAGCTAAAGGTTATGAAAGATTTTGATCAAGAAAGTGGCCATTGGAACCACAAAAAGGCATTTGAATGGGTTATATTTACCAATTAGAAGTATATACAAAAGTGGTCAAAGTTGATTTAAAGGTTCTGTTCAAAATAAGTGTTATGAAAGAAAAGTTTGAAAATCAAAAGCATAAGGCTTAGGTTTCTAATGTTTGAAAACAATAGTTAAATGTTTGCACAAAAAGTTTTGGCTTGGGTTAGAGTGGAGAGAAGAAGAAGAATGGCTACGTCCTAGGTAAAGCAAAAAGAGAAAGGATGAAGAAACAAAACCACAATGGAGTCCCTCTCTTGAGATCATATTGATGATCCAAGTAGCTCCCATCCTTGGAAGAAGCAATCACACAAAGCATAAGCAATCATCAAACAAGCCTCTTAAGAGATCCTCAATGTATCTTGTATCTTCCACTTTGGATGAACATGGCAATGGTCCTTCAACTTAGCTCAAGTGGGAACCCCCTAGCACAAGAACACACACATTAAAAGTTCCATGAAGTAAATCAAGAATGGACAAGAGTGAGTTTAGAGATTTGGTCCTTCTAATCCATCTGCACATTAAGGTCCATTTACTCCAATTTTGCACAAGGAAAGTCCTAAGATCTAAGTCCATTTCTCCATTCTTTGCATAGGGAAGGTCCTAGAGACTAAGTCCATTTCTTTGCATTTGGTTCACAACAATCAAAACAAACCACAAGCATAATAATATATACATAATTATGTGCTCAAGTGAGCAAAGGGAAAATGGCATTAACAAAAACATGTGCTCAAGTGAGCAAAGATAAAAGCGAATGGATAATATGTGCAAGAATAGTAAATTGAAATAAAGGTAAAGTGCAAAAAGTAAATGTTAATTGTTAGTAGTTAGTGTTGGTGTGCCATAAGGCAAATTTAGCGCTATGTTAAGCAATCGTAATTGGACTTATGTAGAAAACACAACTATCTGAGGCCGGTCAATAATAATGTAGGCAACAAACACAAGTTAAGAGTCTTGATTAGTGAACCAAGTCCCAACAACTTGCCATGCCAAAAAGAAGAAGAAAATTGATCTTGTATTGGTTTAAGCCTTTTGCATGATTTAGGAAACAACCTATCCTTAATGCAAAGCCTTTCACTTGATCAATTGATCAAGATGAATTAGATTTGGATCAAGGGAGATTAAGTCTCCCTAATCAATGCTAACTTATCAACCTTCAACTCATTATCCAAAAGAAAGAGAAGAAGAAGAAGAAGAAGAAGAAGAAGGAGAGGAATAAGAGAAATGGTAATGGCAAAATTAAAGTACATTAAATGAAATAACATGTACCAATCCACATATGTTGACCAATGGCATCGAAAGTCAAAGTCAAACAATCAAAAACAGAAGTGAGATGAAGATTTGAAGTCAAGAAATGAACAAAATATTTTTGACATTTTTTAATATTTAATATTAAACTTGAATTAAAAATAAAAGAAAGGTCAAACTTCAAAATCACTTCAAATCAACCTTGAAAGGTCCAAGTAATTTATCCCAAGTTCAACAAGGTCAAACAAAGTTTGACAAAAAATTTCAGCATTTTTAAAAGTCAGAAACTATTTTTAATCAATTAAAAATGAATAAAAAATAACCTAATTGAACTAAAATTTCAAATCAATCTCAAATCAATTTAAAAATTGATGAGAATATTTTTCATAGATCCATCATCATTCAAATAGGTTAGGAAAATATTTTTGTATTTTTTGAATATCAAAAACTATTTAAAATGAATTAAAAACCACCAGAAAAGAGAAAATTCATAAAAAATATCAAATGACAACATAAAAAATATTAAAAATCAGAAATAGAAACTAGAAATTATTTGGAGACTAATGCAATTGGTCCCATAATTTTTGGATTAAAAATGAGAGAGATATGAATTTTAGAAAATGAAATGTAATTAAAAATGAAATAGAAAATAAAATCAGAATTAAAAAAAGGGAAAAAACACGAGCCCTTGGATCTGAGCTCATTAATTAAGCTGGCAGATCCAAGGATCCACAAGCGCGCGCCTAGTCTAGTCCACAGTCAATGCAACCACATGGAGCCATTAATTAGGTCATAACATTGAACGGATCAGATCGAATCTGGAAATGGAAATGCACGGCTGTGATTGGATCTGGAGTTGGGACGGCTACCGGAGCCACCGTCTTCTCCAGTGAGACCTCCAATTCCGGTGAGAATTGCAGACATGGCAAACTTAACCAAATGGAGCGATTTATACATCAATCGAAAGAGGAAGTGATGTACATCACTCCTATACCATGCACTTCCACTCTAGATCCCTATAAATGGAGAAATCAGAGCGGGAAGTATGATGGTGTTCATCATGAACTTCATGTTTTTGCAAAGCTGAAAGCAGAGGACTTTAGCCAGACCAAGGAACTCAAGAAATAAGCAAGGATCAAAGAGTTTCGAAGAGAAAAAAGTTTTGCTATCCACCTTTGGAATGCAGGTATGGAGAGCACGACTCTTCACAACCAAGGCTTGCAATGAGATCTAGTGATGAAGAGGAAGCAAGGCTGCGGAATTATAGGTCTGAAAATCAACCAAGGAAGTTGAAATTCAGATCTAAATTTTTTGGAAGAAAATTGAAATTCCTTTAGTGATGGCTATGGAGAGAATTCTGCAGCATTTCAGGTTGAATCAGGGTCTTGAATAGTGGAGCTGAGCACACTTATTTATAGCAAATGGCAAGGCAAGCAAGGTGAATTCTCGTGTGCATGCATGAAGAGGGCCTCCATGCATGGGCCTGTACAGGCGCATGGAGGGCCCATATATTATTGGAATGGCAAGCTAAAGTCAATTCGATCTGAAATGGACGTGCATATGTGAAGTAATTGGAGTGTGCAATGAGTTTAAATCAAGTTTCCATAAATGCACCAAAATATTCCTTTCTTCGAAAATGCCATTTGCCAAATCCAAACATGATCATGTGAGTAATGGTTGGAAAGGTCTTGATGTAAGGAACAATTGTTATGTTGGGTAAAAATCCATTTGGAGTGTGGAAGTTTATGAAATTTGAGTTTAAAGTGCAAGGTGCATGACATGTCAAGGCAAGGTTTCCAAATTTGGCCAATTTTCAAGCCCCTCTGTTTTGATGATGCAAGCCTCAAATGAAAAAACCTTCAACATCAAAGTTGTAGATATTTTCAAGAAAATAAAAATGGACTTAAATTTTAAATAATTTGGATTTTTGATGAAAGAGTCATGGGCACTTGAAGTTGGACTTTTTTAACTTTTAATGCC
This sequence comes from Lathyrus oleraceus, assembly GCF_024323335.1. Taxonomy (NCBI): domain Eukaryota; kingdom Viridiplantae; phylum Streptophyta; class Magnoliopsida; order Fabales; family Fabaceae; genus Lathyrus; species Lathyrus oleraceus. The sequence goes on from NC_066582.1 coordinate 315,285,341, forward strand.
TTTGGTAAAAACGGACCTATAATGTCTTGCATTATCACATGTATTGCCTTTGAGATTTTGAAATTTTGTTTAACATAACATTTGAAGTAGACATCTTAAGCTTTCAAATTCATTTGATACCACCTCAAAATCATAAAAAATGAATGAGTTATGTCCTTGGGAAGTTGACCTAAAATTAGGGTTTTACTAAAAATGACCTATAATGTTTTGGAATGGATGATGACCTTCCAAGCTTCACATCAATTTTTGATGAACATGAAAGTTGTTCATATTGTCTTTAAGAACATTGTTTCTTTTGGGACCATCTCCATTTGACCAACACATCAAAAGTTAGGTCTCAGTGCATTTCAAAATAGTCAGATGAATTGACTGATCAACTTCTCAAGTCCACAACCCATATCTTGATGAATTTATGATTGAGGACACTCAAATAAGTTCAAATATGCATCAAATGATGAATTAAAGAGCTTCCCTTGATTGCATTTGACCATGGGCTGAGGTTGCTTCATGAGCAAGGCATTGTGGTGCATAGATGAATTAGGGTTTCTTTGGGGAACCAACTTCAAATCCTTTGACTTGCTTTGATCAAAATGATGAATTGAGGTTCTAGGGAGGCATATTTTATGGATGAGAGGTTTGGGAACCATTACCATGCTTGCTATCATCTTCTCTTGGCCATATCTCTATACAAAGGATCTCCTTGAAGCTTTGGACCTTGTGATTGCTCAAGCTACAAACAAAAGATGTTAGTGACATATGTTTGTGCTTTTGGTTAGTGAACAAAATAAGAAAAGCAATGATATACAATTCAAGCATGCTTGGTGATCTCAATCCACTCTCAAGAAGTCCCAACCCAAGGGCAAAGGGAACCAATATGCTAAGGATCCTTGAGGCAATGCAAATGCAATGTTATGATGCCATGAGGGATCTTAGGGACAAAATTAGGGTCTTACAGATACCCGTACAAAGCAAATGGGAGCATCTCATGCCAATCCTTATACGTTACAACCATCTTTTGAATAATCTTCTTGATGTTCTTGTTTGCAGCTTCAACAACCCCATTCATCTTAGGTCTGTAGGGAGAAGAATTAAGGTGTGCAATCTTGAAGTATTTACAAAGAGCTTCCACCTTATTGTTATTAAAGTTCGATCCATTATCAGTAATCATCTTACTTGGCACACCGTAATGGCATTGTAGCGGTAAATTCATGACCATCAAGCTATGGATAAGCTAGACGTCAATAAAACCAGATTCGCCACCGCGCTTTTATTGTTTCCAAGGGAAAAGGGAAAAGTACGAACAAAATCCAAAAATAAGAAGTTATCAAATCAAAACTAAGAAAATTCTAGAGATTACAGGTAATGGGGTTGTTTACATAAAGGGAAGGTGTTAGCACCTAAAATGTCCTAGGTTCTCCTAGGGAGCCCTTTATTGTATGCATATTGTAAGACCCTAATTTTGACCCTAAGATCCCTCATGGCATCATAACATTGCATTGGCATTGCCTCAAGGATCATAAGCACCTTGGCTCCTTACCTTTGGTTGGGACCTTTTGTGAGTTGGGTTGAGATCAACAAGCATACTTGAATTGTATATTATTGCTTTTCTCATTTTATTTACTAACCAAAAGCACAAAAATATGTCACTAACATCTCTTGTTTGTAGCTTGAGCAGTCACAAGATCAAAAGCTTCTAGGAGATCCTATGTGCATTGATATGGTCAAGAGAAGATGAAGGCAAGCATGGTTATGGTTCCCAAAGCTCTCATCCATTAAATATGCCTCCCAAGTATCTCAATTCATTATTTTTATCAAAGCAAATTAAAGGGCTTGAGGCTTATTTCCCAAGGAAACCCTAATTCACTTGTCCACCAACTATGCCTTGCCCATGAAGCAACCTCAACTCATGGTCAAATGAAATCAAGGGAAGTTATTTAATTCATCATTGCATGCATATTTGAACTTATTTGAGTTCCCTCAACCATCAATTCATCAAGATATGAGTTTTGGACTTGAGAAGTTGATCAATCAATTCATCTGACTATTTTGAAACACACTCAGACCTAACTTTTTATGTGTTGGTCAAATGGATATTACCCCAAGATAAAATATGTTCTTAGGAACCATATGAACAACTTTCATGTTCATCAAAAATTTATTTGAAGCTTGGAAGGTCATCATCCATTCCAAGACATTATAGGTCATTTTGACTGAAACCCTAATTTTGGGTCAATTTCCCAAGGACATAACTCCTTCATTTTTTATTATTTTTAGGTTAAACTAAGTGCATTGGAAATCTTAAGATGTATAATTCAAATGTTATGTTGGGAAAAATTTCAAAATTTCAAAATAAATACATGTGATAGTGCAGAACATTATAGGTCACTTTGGGCCAAATGCATTGAAATGTGAAAAAGTCCAACTTCAAGTGCCCATAACTTCTTCATAAAAAATCTAAATTATGCAAAATTTAAGTCCAAATTGATTGAATAGAAAATATCTACAACTCTCATGTTGAAGGTTTTATCATTTGGAGCTTGTATCATTGAGACAGAAGGGCTTGAACTTTGGCCAATTTTGAAAATTCCACATATGCATGTTTTGCACCCTACGCTTCAAGATCAATTTTCACTAATTTCCAAGGCCCAAATGGAGTTTTGATAAACATGACATTTGTTCCTTATGCAACAAGATTTCCTACCATTACTCATAAGGTTGCATTTTAATTTTGGACATGGCATTTTCGAAGACTTCAATGTAATAGTGCATTTTTGGAAAATCATTTCAATTGCCATGCATGATCCAAATACACCTCAGCTGCACGTCCAAAACATATGTGGTGATGTTTAGCTTGCCATTCCAATCAGAATTGGGCCCTCCATGCGCCTGTACAGGCCCATGCATGGAGGCCCTCTTCACTCATGCACACGATTTTGCTCATGCATTCAGCCTTGCTCAGCTATAAATACAAGACCTTGGCTTCATAATTTCTGAACCTAAAGGCGCCCTAATTGCTGCTCAACTGAAAACTCAACCCTCACTAAAGAAACTATTGCATTTCTCTTCAAATTTTTCAGATCTGAATTTTGATTTCATTGATCAATCTTCAGATCTCAAAGTTCCTAAACCTTCTCTACTTGATCCATAGTGCTTACTGTTTGCAAAAGAATCCAAAGATCTTGACTCAAATCCTTGCAATTCAAAGATTTTCTTCAACTGAATTTTGCTTTGAACCAGCTTGTATATTGTTCCATTTGCTTTGTTATTGTGTGATCTGAAGTCCTCTGCATAGAGGCAACATTATTGTGCTTTCAATTTTTGAAAATCATTGAGTTCACTTGAACACCACAAAATTTCCACCTCCGATTTCTCTCAATCTAGAGATCTAGAGTGGAATTGAGTGGTATAGGGGTGATGTACATCACCCCAGCTTTCGAATGATGCCTGGATCGTGCATTTTGGTTGCCTTTTGAATCTCTGCAAATTTTGGACTTCGCAGGAGCTGGCCGGAGAAGACGATGGCATTGGTCACCGTCTGGTCTCCAAATTCAATTAGGAGCGTCCATCTCCTTTTCCAGATTGAATCTCAACCATGCCCTGTTATGACTTATTTTGAGGTTTCATGTGATTCATTGACTTTGGTGTTTGGTGAGCGCGCGCGTGTGGACTCTCTGATCTGCTTGCTCAATTAATGAGCTCAGATCCAATGGCTCAAGCTTTTTCACATTTTCCATTTTTTGAATTTAATTTCTTTTATTTCTTTTAATTCCATTTTATTTCTAAAATTCATATCTCTTTCATTATTGGTCCAAAAAATGTGAGACCAATTGCATTATTTCTCTTTTAATTTCTAATTTCTAAAAATGATTTTTAATATTTTTTATTTTATCATTTGATACTTTTATGAATTTTCTCTTTTCTGGTTATTTTTAATCCATTTTAAATAGTTTTTGATATTCAAAAAATACAAAAATATTTTTCCAACCTCTTTGAATGATGAAAGATCTATGAAAAATATTCTCATCAATTTATTAATTGATTTGAGATTTATTTGAGATTTTAGTTCAATTAGGTTGTTTTTTATGCATTTTTAATTGATTTAAAATAGTTTCTGACCTTTAAAAATGCTGAAATTTTTTGTCAAACTTTGTTTGACCTTGTTGAACTTGGGATAATTCACTTGGACTTTTCAAAGTTGATTTGAAGTGAATTTGAAGTATGACCTTCCTTTATTATTTTAATTCAAGTTTTATTTTAAATATTAAAAATGCCAAAAATATTTCATTTGTTTCTTGACTTCTAGTCTTCATTTTGCTTATGTTTTCTATCGTTTGACCTTGATCTTCTCTATCTTTGGTTAACACTTGTTGATTATTACATACCATTTCCATTAATGCACTTTAATTCTTCTTCCTTGATTCAAATCTAATTCATCTTGATCATAGATCAAGTGAATGGCTTTGCATTAAGGATATATTGTTTCCTAAATCATGCAAAGAACCTAAGTCAATACAAGATCATTTCTCATCTTCTTTGGGCATGGCAAGTTGTTGGAGTTTGATTCACTAATCAAGACCGCTAACTTGTGTTGTTGCCTACATTATTATTGACCGGCCTCAGATAGTTGTGACTTCTACATAAGTCCAATTACGATTGCTCAACATAACGCTAAATTTGCCTTATGGCACACTAACTATTAACACTAACCATTAACTATTAACATTTAATTCTTGCCCTTTACATTTATGCAATTTACTATTCTTGTACATATTATTCATTTGCTTTTTCCTTTGCTCACTTGAGCACATGTTCATATTAATGCAATTAGCCTTTTGCTCACTTGAGCACATAATTGTGTATATATTATTGTGTTTGTGTTTTGTTTTGATTGTTGTGGACCAAATGCAAAGAAATGGACAAATGGACTTAGTTTCTAGGACTTTCCCTATGCAAATTAGAGTAAAAGGACCTTAATGTTGAAGATGGATTAGAAGAACCAAATCTCTAAACCCACTCTTGTCCATTCTTGATTTACTTCATAGAACTTTTTGATGTGTGTGCTTTTATGCTAGGGGATCCTATGAGAACTCAACTTGAAGAATCATTGCCATGTTCATCGAAAGAGAAAGATACAAGAGGCATTGGGGATCTTCTAAGAAGCTTGTTTGATTATGTTGATTGCTTGAACTTACACTTATTTTGCTTGCATATTCCAAAGGATGAGAGCTACTTGGATCATCAATATGATCTCAAGAGAGGAACTCCATTTGTGGTCTTGCTTCTTATCCCTCATCTCTTGTATGCTTAGGATTTAGCCATTCTTCTTCTTCCCCCCACTTTAACCCAAGCCAAAACTTTTTTGTGCAAACATTTAACACTTCTTTTCAAACATTAGAAACCTAAGCCTTATGCTTTTGATTTTCAAACTTTTTTTTCATAACACTTATTTTGAATTGAATCCTTAAATCAACTTTGACCATATTTTGTAAATACTTTTCATTGGTAAATACCACTCATTCAAATACCTTTTTTGTGGTTTCAATAGCCACTCTCTTAATCAAAACTTTTTCATAACCTTTAGCTATTAGGTTTGAGTTATCCTTGAGGTAGATGTACTACTCACCTATATCCTTAGTGATGGACAATGAGTATTCCATGTTTTATTATAGGGTTAACCCCTCACTAGCATGTTGAAGCTATCCTCACATGGTGGATTTGTGGTTTTAGGTTGAATTTTCTCCCTTGGATAACAAAAGACCTTAAGGCTTTTTGACCAATCAATTCACCAACTCATTTTGAGATTTGTACCCCGAATTACGAGGTTTTGATCCTAATCTTTTTTAAGATGGTACGTTGGCAATGGGTTTATCCATCCAAACACAAATTATAAATAACTCTTATATTCTCTTCTCATCTCTTCAATCATGTTTGCACAAACAAATTTTCACAAAATACCAACCTTACAACAAAATGTGAAAAGGGCTCCCTAGGAGTACCTAGGATGTTTTGGGTGCTTAAAACCTTCCCATTGCATAACCAACCCCCTTACCCTGATCTCTGACATTTTTACTAGTTTTTGATTCGATAAAACTTTTAGGTTTTTGTTCGCTTTCTAACCATTCCTTTGGATAAATAGAAGTGCGGTGGCGACTCGACTTGTATGGTTTACCTTAGATTTAGTCAATATTTCTAATGGTAACGAATACCCCGATACAGAAAAGTGGCGACTCTGCTGGGGACATTTGCCTAGTGGGTTTTGCCTACTTTTCACTTTTTGTTGAATTGTATTGTGTATTATTTTGTGACATATTTTTGTGTAATTTGGGATTACTGTATTGTATGTAATGATTGAATTGCTTGAATATTAATTCCTTGTATGCTTGGTGATCTTTGTGAGATGAGTTCTATACCCGAACTCGAGTGCACTTAGGATAGGAGAATGGCATAGTCTTCTTGACTTGTGTGGAATTATTCCTTAGCAAGTTGACTTGCAAGTCCATTCACTTGGTGGAGGTCATGTTGGGATCAATAATGTCACACAAGTAGTTGTGGTTAGACATTACTCTTTCTAATATAGACCTTAGAAGCCAAGGACCTTAGTTTACCAAGCCCATCTTGGCCTATTATTAGGATGTAGTGCGAAAGTCGTTCAAGTGTAAGATTTGATACGATTGTTACGCGATACTACACTCATAAAAGTCTCTTTTGAGAATATTTTTGGAATACGAGTAGTCGTTTCTCTGATAATATCCGAAAGATGGGATGATGACTATGGGAACCTCTTGTAGAACATGTTTGGCAGGTTTAAACCCTAGTACACTCCCTTTGGGTGGTTCTTAACCGAGACTCCATGCTCGTGACTTGCAACAAACCCTTGATTCATGGTTGATCCGTTCTTGTATCCTTAATATCAATGGAACTTGGGTGTTGATAAGGTGTAAACCACAATCCACCAAAATGGATGATTGATATTAAGGATGACATGATCCATCCCATGACCTTTGTTTGCTGTGCTTTGCTTGATCCTTAAGTGTGATTGTTGCATCCATGCATTCATGCACCCATTTGCATCCATGTCATCAATAATGAGAAATTTTCAAGGAACTTAAGAGGTCTATATGCAAATTTTTAGACATGGAAAGACAAAGAAGGAATACAAAGGAGTACAGTTTCAGACAACCCGACTTGAAAGAGCTAAGGAATTTGACATCCTATGTATTAGATCCCTTGGGTTTCAAGGCTAGTTTTGGGAAGCTTCTGTCTATTCTGACTACTCAGGTGGACGAAGGATTGATGAGTGTATTGGTGCAGTTTTATGATCCCTTGTACCGTTGCTTCACATTTCCGGATTTTCAGCTTTTGCCCACGCTTGAGGAGTATGCCTACCTTGTGGGTATACCTATTCTAGACCAGTTTCCATTCAGTGGCTTAAAGAGTGTTCCTACTTCTCAAGAGATAGCTGATATGTTGCATATAGATGAATCTCTGGTTGGTGCTCATATGACTACCAAAGGTGGAATTTAAGGTCTCCCTTCCGAGTTCCTCATTTCTCAAGCTACTATGTATGGGAAGGCCATGAGTGAGGATGCCTTTGAGGCCATATTTGTACTTCTCATCTATGGGCTAGTATTATTCCCCAACATCGACAAGTTTTTGGATGTGAACGCTATTAGGATTTTCTCTACTCTTAATCTCGTTCCGACTCTGTTGGGTGATACTTACTTTTCTCTACATATGAGGAATGCAAAGGGTGGTGGTACCATTGTGTGCTGTTTACCTTTGTTGTACAAGTGGTTTATTTCGCACTTGCCATAGACGGTCGCCTTCAAGGAAAACAAAGGATGTCTACGGTGGTCAACGAGACTCATGTCTCTCACTAATGATGATATCTTTTGGTATAACCGTGTATATGATGGTGTGCAGATTATCGACTCTTGTGGTGAATTCTCCAATGTGCCTCTTCTTTGTACATGTGGTGGGATTAACTACAACCCCGTTTTGGCACGTCGTCAGCTTGGGTTTCCCCTAAAGGATAAACCCAATAACATTATGTTAGAGGGAGTGTTCTTTCAGGAGGGTAAATATCCCCAAGGCTTGAAGGGCAGGATGGTCCGCGCTTGGCGCAAGATCCATAGGAAAGGAAGGAAGGAGCTAGGACCAAAGAACTGTGTCGCTTTGGAACCCTATACCTCTTGGGTTAGGAGGAGAGCTTCCGAGTACCTCATGCCTTACGAGTATCCGAGACCTACACCTTTGGTTGTGGCTGGGCCTTCAACCTTCCCTGACCAAGGAGTAGAGGAGTCGAGAGACGAAGATTGTTCGCGTGCTTGGATTCGTGAACGAGAGGAGTTGCTTCAGTAGATCAGAGAGAAGGACGCTTTGATAGAGTTCCTTGAGCACCAGGTTATTGATGATCCTGATGATGCATGGACTTCTCTACTTCCTCAGTCTTCCAAGTTTTGGAAAAGGAAGTATGATCGACTCGCCAAAGAGAAGGAAGACATGGAGGCAGCCTATGAGAGGGAGGTGAAGAGGCTTCGTGCATCCTATCTTCCAGTCTCCAGAGCTTTAGATGATTTCTTCTAGGGTTCCATAGGATGTTCATTTTCCTTCTCTCTTGTATTGTATTTGGTTACCAAGACTGTACTTCTTTGGTGTAAAAATATTTCCAAATATTATTGATATAATATTTCCATATGTGATAAATGCTCCAATATTTGCAAATAGAACTCTAAAGTTCCTCTGATAAATAAAAAACAAATCATATGCACAAGCATTGCATGTATCATGTGCATAAGCAGGTTTTTCTCCAGGCTTCTTGTTCTTTGGTCTAACCCTGTGTTCTTCATTTATTTTGAAGACAAGCTGACTCACCGGTACTACACCCGAGCCAACGCATCAAGACTAATGGATCATTTGGAACAAGAGAACCGAGAGCTTAAGGAGGAAGTAGCCAGATTGACTGCCCTGATGGAGTCATTCATGGCTGCCCAGAGCCAGTCATCTCCTACACCTTCAACTCCTCCCCAGAGGAGAGTCATCTCTGAGATTGTCTCTTCAGCCATGCCTGCGGCCAGCGCCCATTTTGCACCAACAGCCATGCCAGCCGGGTTTCCGTGGGGGATGCCTCCCAATTTCATGCCTGAGGGTCCTGCACCCACTTTTGCTTCTCTGCCGGCGTCTAGCCCGGTCCTTGCTGTTCCTCCTCCTGTCATGCATACTATGCCCAGAGTAGACGATACCATCTATCATTCTGAGCCATCTGAGGGACCAGATGTCTATGAAAAGATGGATGCTATGAACGATCAGTTTCTTGAGCTCCGCAAGGAATTGAAAACTCTTCGAGGAAAGGACCTGTTCGGCAAGTCTGCTGCTGAACTCTGCTTGGTCCCTAATGTCAAGATCCCTGTAAAGTTCAACGTACCTGACTTTGAAAAGTACAAGGGAAATACTTGCCCTCTCATTCACCTGGTCATGTATGCCAGAAAAATGTCGACTCAGACCGACAATGACCAACTTCTCATTCACTACTTCCAGGACAGTTTGTCCGGTGCTGCCCTAAGATGGTACATGGGCTTGGACAATGCGAACATCCGATCCTTCAATGACCTTGGCGAAGCCTTCGTCAAGCAATACAAGTATAATATGGATATGGCTCCTGATAGGGATCAATTGAGAGCCATGTCCCAGAAGGACAAGGAAACTTTCAAAGAGTACGCCCAGAGGTGGCAAGAGGTAGCAACACAGATTGTGCCCCTGTTGGAGGAGAAAGAAATGACCAAGATCTTTCTGAAGACCTTGAGTTCTTTTTATTACGAGCGGATGATTGCCAGCACTCCTTTTAACTTCACCGAGATGGTGAACATGGGGATGGGTCTGGAAGGAGGAGTCAGGGAAGGGCGCCTGACCAGAGAAGAAGGATCTTCTACCAAATGTTATGGGGCATTTGCGAAGAAGAAAGATGGTGAGGCACATGCTGTGACCTCCCATGTGAAACCAAAAAGACCCTCGGTGAGGAGGAAAGTCGCGCGTCCTGCCAGTAACCAGCACCAGGTGGCTCACATAGCACCTGTTTTCAGAGATAATCAGCAGTATCAGCATCACAACAGTAGTCAGCAACAACAACACCCGCAATATCAACAACAACAGCACCGTCCTCAACAGCAGGCCTACCAGCCCCGAAACGGTAATCAAGCCAGTACAAGCTACGAGAGGAAGAGGATCACCATTGATCCTATTCCCATGACATATGCAGAATTATATCCCTCTTTGATAGAATGGAAATTGATTACTCCACGAGACCCACCAACTATACCTACCAACCCCCAAGTGATGGTATAAGCCTGAATTACACTGTGTTTATCATTCCGGTGCTCCCGGATAAGACGTGGAAAACTGCTACCCATTGAAGACCAAGGTTCAAAACCTTGTGAGATGTGGTATTCTGTGTTTCGAGGACGTAGGTCCTAATGTAAAGAAGAACCCATTGCCCGAGCATGGGAAATCTGTCAACATGGTCCAGGGCTGCCCTGGTAAATACAAAGTCAAATATGTCAGTCATATTCGACAATCTCTGGTCGAGATGCATAGATTGTTGTGTGAGTACAGTCATTACGAGCACGACCACGATAGATGCCGAGTTTGCACTGTCAATCAAAGAGGATGTCGCTAAGTCCGCAAAGATGTTCAAGAAATGCTTGATGAAGGAGTCATTGAGATACTTCAGAACAGAAATATTGATGAAGATGCTGATGAAGTCAATGTAATTTCTCCGGTATTTCGGATCCCTGAGCCCGTTATTATCAAGTAGGATGGTAGCAAGAAAAAGGCTTCTCCTTCTTTGACCATTAAGCCGGCTGGCCCTGTGCCATATTCTTCTGAGAAAGCAGTTCCTTATCGCTACAATGCTGTAGCATTAGAGGATGGGAAAGAGGTGCCCCTACCCTCTTCATCTGTTGTTAATATTGCCGACGTCAGCGGCCTGACCCGTAGTGATCGTGTCTTCTCGGCTTCGCCGAAACCCTAAGCTGATGTTGCTGATTATGCTGAATGGCCGATTGGGATTGCTGTTAATGCTTCGAATCCGGCACTTGTTGCCAAACCTACCTCCGTTGTAAGAGCTCCTGTCTCTGCTAGCCAGAGAGGCAATGCGAAAGAAGACTGTGATGAGATGCTGAGGCTCATCAAGAGAAGTGAGTACAATGTGGTAGATCAGTTTCTACAAACGCCATCAAAGATCTCCGTACTATCATTGCTGATGAATTCAGAACCACACCGAGAAGCTCTGCAGAAGGTGTTGGATGTGGTGTATGTGGATCATGACATCACAATAGAACAATTTGATAGTATTGTTGCAAACATTACAGCTTGTAACAATGTAAGTTTTTGTGATGCTGATCTCCCAAAGGAGGGAAGAGACCACAATTTGGAACTACACATCTCCATGAGCTGTAAAGATGATGACATGTCCAATGTGCTGGTGGACACTAGGTCATCATTGAATGTGTTGCCAAAGACCACTCTTGCAAAATTGTCATATCAGGGGCCTCCCATGAGGCAGAGTGGAGTGGTGGTGAAAGCTTTCGATGGGTCTCGTAAAACTGTGATTGGAGAGGTTGATCTCCCGGTCAAGATTGGACCAAGTGATTTCCTGATCACCTTCCAGGTCATGGACATTCACCCATTGTATAATTGTCTCTTGGGTAGACCATGGATTCACGAGGCAGGCGCCGTGACATCCACCATACACCAGAAACTGAAGTTTGTTAAAAACAAGAAGCTGGTGGTGGTAGGGGGACAAAAGGATCTCCTGGTTAGCCATTTGTCTTCCTTCTCTTATATAGATGCTGAGGATGAAGTTGGAACGCCGTTCCAAGCTTTATCATTTGCTGAGCCTATTAGAGATGCTAAGTTGGCCATTGAGCATGGTGCAACTACTGGATTGGGGCAAATGATTAAGCTGGAAGACAACAAATCCCGGGCTGGTTTAGGGTATTCTTCTGGTGTCTTTAACAAGAAAGGTTTGTTCAAGAGTGGTGGATTCAGCCACACCGGTCAAGACGAGGAAGCTGTTGCTATTTTGGAAGAGGATGTAGAGGATTTCAGCAACTTTGTCATCCCCGGAGGGGTCTGCAATAATTGGGTCGCTGTTGATGTTCTAAAAGTTATCCATAAGTCAAAGTAATGTTCATTGTGTTTAAAAACCCTCCTCCCATGCCAAAAGGTGGAGTCATTACATTGTTGGCTCATAAATACAATGATATTTTCATTCAATAAATTCATGTTAAATGTTTGTTTTTCCAATTATTTTCCCTTTTCGCTTTTGCATGAAATTGGTGATCACATAAAACCCTAAAAATAAGAATAAAATCAATCTTTCCATCTGCATAATGATTTGCCTTGTTTGAATTCTAAAATCTCTTTATATTCAAAATCATTATGCAGGTTGATCAAACCCATTGAACATAATGATCCAATACCATCTCCCAACTTTGAATTCCCTGTATTTGAAGCGGCAGAAGATGATGTTGAAGAGATTCCTGATGAGATTACCCGTCTACTTGAGCATGAAGAGAAGATCATTCAGCCGCATCTTGAGAATCTAGAAACAGTCTACTTGGGGTCTGAAGATTGTGTGCGAGAAGTAAATATTGGGGCTCTCCTAGAAGAATCTGTTAAGAAGGTGTTGATTGAGTTGCTACGAGAATATGTCGACGTCTTTGACCGGTCCTATGAAGACATGCCTGGTCTAGATACTAATATCGTGCAACATTTCCTGCCTTTGAAGCCTGAGTATGAACCTGTGAAGCAGAAAATCAGAAGAACTCATCCTGATATGGCAGTGAAGATTAAAGAAAAAGTTCAGAAGCAAATTGACGCGAGGTTTCTGGTGACTTCTACATATCCCGAATGGGTGGCCAATATTGTGCCCGTGCCTAAGAAAGATGGAAAAGTCCGAATGTGTGTGGACTATAGAGACTTGAATAAAGCTAGTCCGAAAGATGATTTCCCTCTACCACATATTGATATGTTGGTAGATAATACAACTAAATTCAATGTCTTCTCGTTTATGGACGGATTTTTCGGATATAACCAAATTAAAATGGCACCCGAGGATATGGAGAAGATAACATTCATCACATCTTAGGGAACATTCTATTATTGAGTGATGCCCTTCGGTTTGAAGAACGCCGGAGCCACGTACCAACGAGCTATGACTACCTTGTTTCACGATATGATGCACAAGGAGATCGAGGTATATGTTGATGATATGATTGCAAAGTCAAGAACGGAAGTTGAGCATGTAGAGCACTTGTTAAAGCTTTTTCAACGTCTAAGGAAGTATAAGCTTCGTCTGAATCCGAATAACTGTACATTTGGAGTCCGTTCCGGCAAGTTATTGGGCTTTATTGTCAGCGAGAGAGGTATTGAGGTTGATCCTGCGAAGGTCAAAGCAATACAAGAGATGCATGCGCCCAAAACTGAGAAGCAAGTCCGAGGTTTTCTTGGCCGCTTGAATTATATTTCCAGATTCATATCCCACATGACTGCCACATGTGCGCCGATATTCAAGCTCCTTCAGAAAGATCAGTCTCATGATTGGACCGAGGACTGCCAAAAGGCCTTTGACAGTATTGAAGAGTATTTATCTGAGCCTCCGATTTTGTCTCCACCTGTGGAAGGGAGACCATTGATTATGTATCTGACAGTTCTTGAAGACTCGATGGGTTGTGTCCTTGGTCAGCAAGACGAATCAGGGAAGAAAGAGTATGCTATCTACTACCTGAGTAAGAAGTTCACTAAGTGTGAGTCGCGATACTCGATGCTTGAGAAGGCATGTTGTGCCTTGGCTTGGGCAGCTAAGCGCTTACGCCAGTATATGTTAAATCATACGACTTGATTGATATCCAAAATAGATCCAATCAAGTATATCTTTGAGAAACCTGCTTTAACTGGGAGGATTGCCCGTTAGCAGATGTTGTTATCTAAGTATGATATTGAGTATCGAGCTCAGAAGACTATAAAAGGTAGTATCATGGCTGACCACTTGGCACATCAACCTATTGAGGATTATCAGTCAGTTCAGTATGACTTCCCAGATGAGGAGATTCTATATTTGAAAATGAAAGATTGTGATGAGCCTACGCTCGATGAAGGGCCAGAACTTGGTTCCCGATGGAGCATGGTGTTTGATGGCGCTGTAAATCAATATGGAAATGGTATTGGGGCAGTGATTATTACTCCTCAGGGCACACATTTTCCTTTTACAGCAAGGCTAACTTTCAAATGCACGAATAATATGGCTGAGTATGAGGCCTGTATTATGGGATTGGAAGAGTGTATTGATCTTAGGATTAAGCATCTTGATGTTTATGGTGATTCGACCCTTGTTGTTAATCAAATTAAAGGTGATTGGGAAACGAATAAGCCTGGCCTCATCCCATATAGAGATTACGCGAGGAGGATTTCAACGTTCTTTACTGAAGTTGACTTCCATCATATTCCTCGAGATGAGAATCGGATGGCAGATGCTCTTGCTAACTGGCTTCAATGATTGTGGTTAGACTTTGGAATGAAGTTCCCAATATCACTATGATGCACTTGGACAGACCAGCTCATGTATTTGCAGTAGAGGAGGTGCAAGATGACATGCCATGGTATTATGATATCAAGTGTTTTCTTCAAAGCCAGATTTACCCGCCTGGGGCATCTGTGAAAGATAGAAAGACTTTGAGGAGATTATCAGGCAGTTTCTACCACAATGGCGATGTGCTTTATAAGAGAAATTTTGACATGGTTCTGCTCAAATGCGTGGATAGACACGAAGCAGACCTGTTAATGACCGAGGTCCATGAGGGTTCATTTGGTACTCATTCCAATGGACATGCTATGCCTAGAAAGATGTTGAGAGCAGGCTACTATTGGCTGACAATGGAGTCTGACTGCTGCAAATATGTGAAGAAATGCCATAAGTGTCAGATTTATGTGGATAAGATTCATATTCCCCCGACACTTCGGAATGTGATTTCATCACCATGGCCTTTCTTCATGTGGGGAATTGACATGATTGGCATGATAGAGTCGAAAGCGTCCAACGGTCACAAATTTATTCTCGTAGCAATTGATTACTTCACCAAGTGGGTTGAAGCGGCATCATACGCAAATGTGACTAGGCTGGTGGTTGTGAAGTTTATCAAAAATCAACTCATATGACGTTATGGTGTTCCGGATAAGATCATTACTGACAATGGATCTAACTTGAACAATGTGTAATGAGTTCAAGATTGCACCTCATAATTCTTCTTCTTACAGACC
Source organism: Lathyrus oleraceus (assembly GCF_024323335.1). Taxonomy (NCBI): domain Eukaryota; kingdom Viridiplantae; phylum Streptophyta; class Magnoliopsida; order Fabales; family Fabaceae; genus Lathyrus; species Lathyrus oleraceus. The sequence continues at coordinate 315,300,656 of NC_066582.1, forward strand.
CAAGATGAATGGGGCTGTTGAAGCTGCTAATAAGAATATCAAAAAGATTATCCAGAAGATGGTTGTTACATACAAAGATTGGCATGAGATGCTTCCATTTGCTTTGCATGGATATCGTACATCTGTCCACACTTCAACAGGGGCAACCCTTTTCTCTCTTGTTTATGTCATGGAGGTTGTGACCCAGTACATGTGGAGATCCCATCAATGAGAGTCTTGATGGAAGCCAAGTTGACTGATGCTGAATGGGTTCAGAGTCGTTATGACCAACTGAATTTGATAGAAGAGAAGAGATTGACTGCCATGTGCCATGGTCAGTTATATCAGCAAAGGATGAAGAAAGCCTTTGATAAGAAGGTCAAACCTCGTGTGTTCCGAGAAGGTGACCTTATGCTCAGGAAAGTCTTGTCTTTCGCGCCTGATTCCAGGGGCAAGTGGACTCCAAACTATGAAGGTTCATACGTTGTCAAGAGAGCCTTTTTAAGCGGTGCTTTGATACTTACAACTATGGATGGGGAGGATTTCACTCGTCCTGTGAATTCAAATGCAGTCAAGAAATACTTCGCCTAAAATAAAAACAGAATAGCTCGCGAAGTTGAAAACCCGAAAGGGCGGCTTAGGAAAAAATGAGCGTCTCGGTGGATTGAAAACCCGAAAGGGCGATCCAGGCAAAAGTTAGAGACATGAAAAAATGAATATGTATCCCGCTAGATTGAGTACCTCACTCTGGGGCAATCTAGGCAAAACTTAGGGATTTGGTAAGTAACTGCACCCTGACAAGACTTTGTTCTACAAGCTGTCATCCGTCAGAGATTCTCGCTCAGTCATTATCAACTGAAGCTTCAAATACATTGGATTCAGAGTTGGTGGAGAAAATGATCATTATGTTGAATGTAGTCCTTTTCCAATATATATCACCAATTTCAAATTTGTAAAGATCCATGGAGTCTCGCCATTTGCAAACTACCATTCCATCAAATAAATTTGAGCCTTTATCCAATTATTTTGCACTCTTATTTGTTTCTATTCAACAAATGTTTTGCATGTTTTAACGGAGAAATATCATTGTTTTAAATAAATAAATTTTTCATAAGGTGTTTTAAACAAAATGAACATTCACAATGATGAAAGGATACTTGGGATGTCTTCAGTACTCTCCCAAAGGTGGTATGATTCCCAACAGGGTAAGACATTGGGTCCTATTGCCAACATGATTGTATCCTCTTTTGGTAGAGCCTATTTGCATTTTTTCTCCCGAGCAGAGTGGTTGGTAAAGGTATTCATCTTTCTTTCCTTTAGCGGAGTAATGATCCTTCCTCCTCGGCATATGTGATTTCGTCAGTAGTACGATGTATAGTGGTGATCCTAGAGACTTCTGTTTGGTGGTTGCTCCCCACAGAGTTCCATTTGTTGGTGTAAGCCCTATAGGCCAATACATTTGGTACTTGTATCGAATTATTTATTAATAATAAACGACTTTTTCTTTATTATGTTTGTTTAATAAAGTCCCTAGAATAGCTAGTCCATTTAATGTATCAAGTATGACTTAATCATGAGATCACATTAAACATAAGGACACTATTCTTAAAGTATCCGTAGTCGAGCTTTATTGTGAAGTGGGATAACATTAAAGCATTCAGACTATTATGTTTGTAGACTGATGATCATATCTCATGGATCATGGATAAAGAGTTATTAAGTCTTAAACATAAGTATGAATATTAAGAGTAATATTTATACTAGATTGACCCGCTATGAGAATACTATATAGAATGTTATGCAAAGTGTCATAAGTTATTCTCATGGTGATAATGGTGTATACCACTCTTTGACCTGAAACCACTATGGACCCTAGATGTAGAGTCAAGTGATTTATTGCTGATCCAACGTTGTCCGTAACTGGATAACCATAAAGACAGTTGATGGGTACTCCACGAAGCATGCTGAGGGACATGAGTGTCCTAGATGGAATTTGCCCATCCTGCGTAACAGGATAAATGTCTATGGGCCCAATATTGATCTGGACAAGGATGACACGGTCTATGCCTTGTGTTCAATATAGACATAAGGGCAAAGGGGTAATTATACACATATTTATTATCACAAAAGGATTTGTCAGATCACATGACATTTTCGTGACTTGGGTAGCAGTGATGTGTTGCTAGATACCGCTCACTGTTTATTATGTTAAATGCGTGATTTAATATAATTGCCAACGTCGCGAAAACCTACAGGGTCACACACAAAGGACGGATTGATGAGAGATAGAGTAACTAAGGAACATCGTAAGGTACGGTGTTCTTAAGTAGAATATGAAATATGGTAAGGTACCAAATACTTAAGTGATTTTGGCATATTATGAGATATGGGCCAAAATACACTTAAGTGGACTTTTTAGCTTGAAGCCCACACATGTGGTTCTATAAATAGAACCCTTGGGTAGAAGCATTGTAACTCAAATTGGAATTTCGTTTCCCTCTCTCTCACTCAAAGCCTTCATTCATAGCAGTCAGCACTGAGATTGAAGGAATCCGTTCGTGTGGACTGAGTAGAGACGTTGTCATCGTTCAACGTTCGTGATCACCACAAGAGGTAACGATTCTACCACTGATCATGCCCATTCGTAAGGATCACTAAATGGAGAAATTTTTTAATTCCGCTGCGCCTTGGATGGCAATTCTCCTTCAGTGGTATCAGAGCCACTTACGAAACCATGAATCTGATAACTGTTTATTTTCTGTATTAATATGATTAAAGACAGAATGAATCAAAGATTAAATTGAGATCGATCAAGTTATATATATGATATATGTAATCCTGATGCAAAATACATTATATATGATATAGTGTTCTCGTTTCGTTCATTCAAACACTCAATGGTTGTTTTCCTTTGAGCGATCAATGGTCGTTTGCATCTTGATCCGACATTAGTATGGTGAAGCAATGATGTGTTGATCAATCATACTGAATCAACAATCGAGATGTGTTTGACGGTCTGAAATTGGTGCGTCAGGGTTAGTGACGGCACAAGGGTTGTGTTGTCAGAGAGTTATGCGATTGGGGTTATGACTGCACAAGAGTTGTGCTTTCTAAACACTTTTTCGAACAGTGTTAACTGGTTAACGCATATGGTTAACCGGTTAACGCAAGACAGAATACTGTTTTCTAAAATATTTTCAAATAGTGTTAACTGGTTAACGTATATGGTTAACCGGTTAACGCAAGACGAAATACAACTTTTTAAGTTTTTCAAACAGTGTTAACCGGTTAACGCATTTGGTTAACCGATTAACGCAAGACAAAAAGAAAATTTTCTAACAGTTTTTCAACAGCGTTAACCGGTTAAGGCATTTGGTTAACCGGTTAACGCAAGGCAAAACTCACCCGTTCGGCTAACTCTGCGTAATGTGATCGGTCGTCGAGATTCAATTTGGTTTTAATTGATTAAAAGAATTAAAATTGATAATAATAATAATGTGTTTATTATTGTCTTGTGGTGATCGGTTATGGCCTTAGTTTTCCTTTATTTTGTTTTGGGTTTTAAAATACGACCTGCGTGTCGTGCCTCTCTTTTAATCTCTCAATGTAACTTCTTTTCTCATCTCACTCCCTCGTATGTAAAATGAGTTTCTTTTATGTAATATAATGACATGAAGAAAGCAAAGAAGTCAATGCCAAAGGAGGACAACCTTGAAGGTCTTGCTTGGGGAAGCTTAGATCGTTATTAGGTTAGCTTAGGTTCTCTCATTGGCTTGGGAGAACAACTGTGCTAGGGGCCATAACTGTTTCATTATGTATGTATGTATGTTGATGCATGTGAATGTATGTTGATGCATGTGAGAGACGATTTATATGATAAATAAGCCGGTGAGATCAGAAAAATTGCAATTCCCTTAAATTAAATATTAAGTTTATGCTTTCCAAGTTTTAACACTCATCAAGACTAGTATCGGATAATGTAGGTTTCACCTACGCGAGGTGCATGTCCTATATTAGTAAGGTGCGATGGGATAATTGTAATATCCAACTGTTAAAACAATTGGTCAAACTTAACTAAACAAATTATAATAATGTTATATATGTTTGCTTTCAAAGTTTTAGCACTCATCAAGACTAGTATCAGATAATGTAGGTTTCACCTACGCGAGGTGGATTTTCTATATTGGTAAGGTGCGATGGGATAATTGTAATATCCAACTGCTAAAACGATGGGTCAAACTTAATTATAATAATATTATATATGTTTAGAAGCAAGAGTTGGGAATGATTCATATGATGGATTGGAACAAGGAGTTATTCACCCAACTGAAATTTTCGAGAGTTGTATGAGATACAACTGGAAGGAGTTCCTACCTAAATAACCTATTTTTGTGTAATCCGCCTACGCGGACTGAGAACGAAGTGAAATATGGATCTCGACCCACTAGAAAATCTTCGAACGGGATTTTCCGAATCAAATGATGAGGGTCATTTATTTTGAGTAAAATAGTGGGAGCATATTTAATTAAAGGCCTAATTAAATATGTCAATGATACTTATATTTTCATTAATCCTTATGTAGATTACCATGACAACAAACACCTCTAACAACATCTTGCGATCAATCCTTGAGAAGGAAAAATTGTTTGGGACAAATTTTCTGGATTGGTACCGAAACATGAGGATTGTCCTCAAACATGATAAGGGGAAAGGCAAGGAAGTTGTCAAACCCAAACCCACTATCGCTGCTTTGAATCCTAGTGGAGGCATAGTAAAAGAAGGCACCTGCTTCCATTGCGGTAAGACTGGACATTGGATGAGGAACTGCCCAAAGTACCTGGAATATAGGAAGAATGGAGTAGAGACTTAAACTTCAGGTATTTTTGTTATTGAAATTAATTTATCTACTTCTGCATCATGGGTATTAGATACTGGATGCGGTTCTCACATTTGTACAAATGTGCATGGACTAAAAAGGAGTAGAGATTTGGCAAAAGGTCAAGTCGACCTACGAGTTGGCAATGGAGCAAAGGTTGCTGCCTTAGCCGTAGGAACTTATGTATTGACTTTACCTAGTGGTTTAATAATTCAGTTAGAGAACTGTTATTATGTACCTGCAATTAGCAGGAATATTATTTCCGTTTCTTGTTTGGACAAGTTTGGTTTTTCATTCATAATAAAGAACAATTGTTGTTCAATTTATTTGAATGATATATTCTATGCTACTGCACAAATGAACAATGGATTATATGTCCTTGATCTTGAAATGCCTATTTATAACATTAATACTAAAAGGATGAAACCTAATGAGTTAAATCCAACTTACCTTTGGCATTGTTGATTAGGCCACATAAATGAGAAGCGCATTTCCAAACTCCATAAAGATGGACTCTTGGACTCTTTTGATTATGAATCATATGAGACATGTAGATCTTGTTTAATTGGAAAGATAACAAAGTCTCCATTCACAGGAAAAGGTGAAAGAGCTAATGATCTTTTGGCCCTCATACATACTGATGTATGTGGACCACTGAACATACCAGCCAGAGGAGGTTTTCAGTACTTCATCATATTCACTGGTGATTTTAGTAGATATGGTTATGTGTATTTAATGAAACACAAATCAGAGTCCTTTGAAAAGTTCAAGGAATTCAAGAATGAAGTACAAAACCAACTAGGTAAGAATATTAAAACTCTTCGATCAGATCGAGGTGGTGAGTATTTAAGCCTAGAGTTTGATGACCATCTGAAAGAGTGTGGGATCCTATCCCAACTTACTCCTCCTGGAACACCCCAATGGAATGGTGTATCTGAGAGAAGAAATCGAACCCTGTTGGACATGGTCCGATCCATGATGAGTCACGCCGATCTTCCAAACACCTGTTGGGGACATGCACTGTTGACAGCAGCTTACACACTTAACCGTGTTCCATCCAAAAAGGTTGAAAAGACACCATATGAGATATGGAGTGGCAAGAAACCACCTATGTCTTACATGAAGATTTGGAGTTGCGAAGTTTATGTGAAACGACAAATTTCAACTAAGCTTGAGTCCAAATCTGACAAATGCTTATTTGTGGGGTATCCTAAAGAAACAAGAGGGTATTACTTCTACAAACCTTCTGAGGGCAAAGTGTTTGTCGCTCGAACTGGAGTATTCCTAGAAAAGGATTTTATTTCCAAAGGAATCAGTGGGAGGAAAGTAGAGCTTGAAGAAATTCAAGAATCACAAAGCATCGATACACCTATGGAGGAATTACAGTAGGAAACACAAGTAGTTGTGGAAGAGCAACCTGCTCAACTAGAACAAGACCAGCGTAGGTCAAGCAAGATATGTCACCTACCTGAGAGATATGGATATCTCATAACAGATCAAGGTGATGTATTACTCATGGATCAAGATGAGCCTGTGACCTACCAAGAGGCCATAACTGGTCCCGAGTCTGAGAAGTGGCTAGAAGCCATGAAATCTGAAATGGATTCCATGTACACAAACCAAGTTTGGACCTTGGTAGAGCCTCCTGTAGGAGTAAACCCTATAGGATGCAAGTGGGTCTTCAAAAAGAAAACTGACATGGATGGTAAGGTACATACCTATAAGGCAAGACTGGTTGCAAAAGGATATAAAAAAATTCATGGGGTTGACTATGATGAAACCTTTTCACCAGTTGCAATGCTTAAATCTGTTCGTATTTTACTTGCTATCGCTGCATATCATGATTATGAAATATGGCAGATGGATGTCAAAACTGCTTTCCTTAATGGGAATCTTCTTGAGGATGTGTACATGACACAGCCTGAAGGATTTGACATACCAGAAGAAGCCCAAAAGATATGTAAGCTACAAAGATCAATCTATGGATTGAAGCAAGCTTCCAGAAGCTGGAATCTTCGTTTTGATGAAACGGTAAAACAATATGGATTCATCAAGAACGAAGATGAGCCTTGTGTCTACAAGAAGGTTAGTGGGAGCATGATCGTGTTCCTGGTGTTATATGTAGACGATATATTACTAATTGGAAACGACGTCCCTACCCTGCAACAAGTAAAGTCTTGGTTGGGGAAATGCTTTTCTATGAAGGACCTAGGTGAAGCAACCTATATATTAGGAATCAGAATCTATAGAGATAGATCACAAAAACTGCTTGGCCTAAGTCAGAGTACGTACATAGACAAAGTGCTGAGACGCTTTAATATGCATGATTCCAAGAAAGGATTCATACCTATGCAACATGGCCCGTGTCTATCAAAAACACAATCCCCTTCAACTAAGGAAGAAAGGGATCGCATGAATAAGATTCCATATGCATCTGCAATAGGATCTATCATGTATGCCATGTTATGTACTCGACCAGATGTCTCGTATGCTTTAAGTGCAACGAGTAGGTACCAATCTGATCCTAGTGATGCCCATTGGGTAGCTGTCAAGAATATCCTTAAGTACTTGAGAAGGACTAAGGACTCATTCTTGATATATGGAGGTCAGGAAGAGTTGGCTGTAATTGGATACACGGACGCTAGCTTCCAGATAGATAAGGATCACTTTAGATCGCAATCTGGTTATGTGTTTTGCTTAAACGGTGGCGCTGTGAGCTGGAAAGGTTCAAAGCAAGATACAGTTGCTGATTCTACAACCGAGGCCGAGTATATTGCTGCCTCAAGTGCAGCAAAGGAAGCTGTTTGGATCAAAAAGTTCATTAGTGAACTTGGCATAGTCCCTAGCATTGTAGATCCCATTGGTATCTATTGTGATAACAATGGTGCTATTGCACAAGCTAAGGAGCCTAGATCTCACCAACGATCCAAACACATACTTAGGAGTTATCATCTCATTCGAGAGATAATAGATAGAGGAGATGTGAAAATATGTAGAGTACCTACACTTGACAATATTGTTGACCCACTAACAAAGCCTCTTGCGCAGCAGAAGCATGATGGCCATACTAGATCAATGGGCGTTAGGGGTATGCCTGATTGGCTCTAGTGCTAGTGGGAGATTATTGGTGTAAGCCCTAGAGGCCAATACTTTTGGTACTTGTATCGAATTATTTATTAATAATAAAAGGCTTTTTCTTTATTATGTTTGTTTAATAAAGTCCCTAGAATAGCTAGTCCATTTAATGTATCAAGTATGACTTAATCATGAGATCACATTAAACATAAGGAAACTATTCTTAAAGTATCCATAGTCGAGCTTTACTGTGAAGTGGGATAACATTAAAGCATTGAGACTATTATGTATGTAGACTGATGATCACATCTCATGGATCATGGATAAAGAGTTATCAAGTCTTAAACATAGGTATGAATATTAATAGTAATATTTATACTGGATTGACCCGCTATGAGAATACTATATAGAATGTTATGCAAAGTGTCATAAGTTATTCTCATGGTGATAATGGTGTATACCACTCTTCGACCTGAAACCACTATGGACCCTAGATGTAGAGTCGAGTGCTTTATTGCTGATCCAACATTGTCCGTAACTGGATAACCATAAAGACAGTTGATGGGTACTCCACGAAGCATGATGAGGGACATGAGTGTCCTAGATGGAATTTGCCCATCCTGCGTAATAGGATAAATGTCTATGGGCTCAATATTGAACTGGACAAGGATGACACGGTCTATGCCTTGTGTTCAATATAGACATAAGGGCAAAGGGGTAATTATACACATAATTATTATCACAGAAGGATTTGTCAGATCACATGACATTTTCGTGACTTGGGTAGCAGTGATGTGTTGCTAGATACCGCTCACTGTTTATTATGTTAAATGCGTAATTTAATATAATTGCCAACGTCGCGAAAACCTACAGGGTCACACACAAAGGACAGATTGATGAGAGATAGAGTAACTAAGGAACATCGTAAGGTATGGTGTTCTTAAGTAGAATACGAAATATGGTAAGGTACCAAATACTTAAGTGATTTTGGCATATTATGAGATATGGGCCAAAATACACTTAAGTGGACTTTTTAGCTTGAAGCCCTCATATGTGGTTCTATAAATATAACCCTTGGGTAGAAGCATTGTAACTCAAATTGGAATTTCGTTTCCCTCTCTCTCACTCAAAGCCTTCATTCATAGCAGCTAGCACTGAGATTGAAGGAATCCGTTCGTGTGGACTGAGTAGAGACGTTGTCATCGTTCAACGTTCGTGATCGCCACAAGAGGTAACGATTCTATCACTGATCATGCCCATTCATAAGGATCACTAAATGGAGAAATTTTTAAATTCCACTGCGCCTTGGATGGCAATTCTCCTTCACCGTTATCCCCTCTGATAATTTCTCCAGTAGAATTGCTTCTACGACGGATTTTATCTGCATTTTGGTCCTGTCCCTAGTTGGAGCCGACTGATGCTCATTCCCCTGCAGAGATCTTTGTTTCCTGGTATCTCTGGTCCCCCATCAGATAGGATGTTCCCCAGTGGACCTGGCTTTCTCTCTCGAGATGTAGTACCAGATGTTTGTCCATCGATCTTTGGACCTGTTTGTGTTAGATATGTCTGTTTTGTCAGTATTCATCAAACATAAACCATGCATATATGCATATAATTTCGACATTCAAATACTCGTGTCGCATTATTTGCCATAAGTACCTTTGTTTGTTTGTCCCCTGCTATTCGGTGATACATATTTCACTAAGCGGATGTCTGTGTCTGATCTCCCCATGTAGAGTCAGCCCCATAAGCAGAAAGTGTTTATCCTTTTTACCATATTCCCCACTGAGTTATGTCCTCGTGGATGATGGTAGCTTCTGTTTCCTCATAATACATATATTAGGATGGAATTTCCCAAGAGTTATATCCTCATAGGGATGAGTCTTATTTCATTGTGCCTCTCTAGTTTGTTCCTAGATTGGCTTTTCGTGATTCTCCCTGCGCTTCCCCATAGCTTAGATGAATAATTGCTCAGTAACCAGTAATTATCCATCTTTTCCCCCGGCGGAGTCTGTGTTTTTCTACCTTCATACCGGTACTTGTAAACCCTATTTTATCCCCTTGCAGAGTTAACCTTATTTTTTTGTTTTTTTGTTCATCCTAACCAATGACAGTTACTCTCCCATGGTTTTCTACCCAGTATCCGGTAGATGTAATCCCTTCCTTGACGGTTATCTTTATCCAATATTCGGTATTGATAGTCCTTCACTCTTTTTGAGTATATCTTCCAGTAACCGGTGATATATCTCCTGGATCATTGCCTTTGTCAATGAATCCCTCAACGGGTCATCTTTCATTTACCTTTTGTCAGTAATGACTGTTTTCCCCTTTTTTGATTGCCCATCATTTTATACCTAGTATTCGGTATCCCGATGCCCTTTTTCTTTCGGTCGATTTATCCTTCATTAAACCAGTAACCGGTTGTGGATAATCTTCCATGCGAGTATATTATCTACGTTCTGACGGTAATAGATAATATATCTCATGCGCTCTTTGGTCGAAGTCTTTTGTTCTTCCCTAGTCGAGTAAGGTTCGTATTCCCTTTTGCGGAGTCGAATGCCCATCCTATAATCGAGTCTGATTTTTAGCCCTCTTTTGGATGATGAGTGTCTTGGAAATATTACCCAATTCACGCTTGGCCGGTCACCTATTATATGCCCAGTAATCGGTATCCCTGGTGTTCCTTCCCTTCTGCTCCCTATTATGACTTTTTATCCCCTGTGGAGTCAGATTTCCTGAGTCGAGACATACCTTTTTAGGTCCTCCTCAGATGATTTTGGATGTTTGATATCTCTCACCCTTATACTAGTCTTAGATACTCATTCTCCCTGAGCATGTTGTTCTCTTACCCTTATACCGGTGTTTCGATCACATGTCTCCTTGAGCTTATTACCCAGTAACCGATAATACCTCATCCTGTTGTTTCCTCAGGTGAGTCCTGTTTGGACCTTTCCCAGTGAAATCCCTTAGTGGATGTTCCCCATCTGAGTCCGGATTTTCATCTGAAGTATCCTTTGTGGATAGTTTTGCTGTATTGGCATATTCCCCAATACATGCATCCTTGAGTCAGCTCGAGTCTTTCCATTGATTTATTCTCTTGGAATTCCTCTCGTGTCTCAGCAAATTCTATGTCGTGACCTGCTCACGCATTTTAGTCCCTTTCTTATCCCCATTAGAATCTCCAGAGTCTCTGTTCCATTGAGCGTATTACTCATTTGGATTATCATCAGCACTTCCAGCCCAGTCAACATCATAGTACCCAGTCGGCATAGATCCAGATCCATGAGTATACAACATCCCATAGTCACTGGTGCCATTGACATATTTCAGTATCCTCTTCACTTGGTTTATGTTTTTGGCATATTTTCCTTGAGATAGAAAGATAGAATCTTCCATCTGCTTGACTTGTAGCCCAAGAAAATAGGCCAGTTCTCCAACAAGACTCATTTCAAACTCAGACTGCATTTGTTTAACAAAATGTTCTACCATCTGATCTGACATCCCACCAAACACAATATCATCCACATATATTTAAGCCACCATGAGTTTTCCTCCTTCATTCTTAACAAATAGGGTCTTGTCAATACCTCCCTTCCTGTATCGATTGTTAGTGAGGAACACTGTGAGTCTCTCATACTAAGCCCTAGGAGCTTGTTTCAAACCATAGAGGGCTTTCCTCAACTTGTACACATGCTTTGGAAGATTTGGGTCTGTGAATCCTTTAGGTTGTTCAACATATACTTCCTTATTTAAGTAGCCATTCAAGAAGGCACTTTTTACATCCATTTGGAATTGTTTGAACTTCAGAATACATGCCACTCCAAGCAATAGTCTAATGGACTCAAGGCGAGCTACAGGGGAAAATGTTTCATCAAAGTTAACTCCTTCAACTTGAGTATATCCTTGTGCTACTAATCTTGCTTTATTTTTAGTAACCACCCCTTGTTCATCAGATTTATTGTTATACACCCACTTTGTTCCTATGACATTTATTCCTTCAGGTCTTGGAACCAGTTCCCATACTTCATTCCTCTTGAATTGACCTAACTCCTCCTGTATGGAATTGATCTAGAACTCATCAGTCAAGGCTTCCTTGATATTTCTAGCCTCAACCTTGGACACAAAGCAGCCATGTGAGATCACTTCCCTTGATCTAGTTGTGACCCCTTTATTTGGGTCTCCTATAATGAGATCTTTGGGATGATCCTTCTGAATTCTGATGGAGGGTCCCTTATTGATTTTGCCATCTTTAGGTTCAACCTGAGGAGGTTCACTCTCATTATTTTTGTTTGAGAAATCAGCTGGGGGATCATTTAGAGATGTCTCAACATCATCTGTGACATCAGTCTGTTGATCATCAACCACAACATTGATATATTACATCATTACTTTTGTTCTGGAATTAATGACTCTATATGCTCTGCTGTTTGTTGAGTAGCCCAGAAATATTCCTTCATCACTTTTGGGATCCATCTTCCTTCTTTGTTCACGATCAGTCAAAATATAACATTTATTACCAAACACATGGAAGTATTTGACTGTAGGTCTTCTTCCTTTCCAAACTTCATATAAAGTAGTAGGAGTCCCTTTTTTCAAGGTTACTCTATTGTGAACATAGCAGGCTGTGTTCATAGCTTCAGCCCAGAAGTGGTAGGGCAGTTTCTTGGCATGAATCATAGCTCTGGCTGATTCTTGGAGAGTTCTATTTTTCCTTTCTACCACACCATTTTGCTGGGGAGTAATGGGGGATGAGAACTCATGACTAATTCCTTCTGATGCACAAAATCCAGCAAATTTGTTGTTCTCAAATTCCTTCCCATGATCACTTGTGGTTTTGACAACTTGACTTTCTTTTTCTCTTTGGAGTCTTAGACAAAGATCTTTGAAGACTTCAAAAACATCAGATTTTCTCTTATAAAGTTGACCCAGGTGTATCTGGAGAAGTCATCCACTACTACATAAGCATACTTCTTCCCACCAAGACTTTTCACCTGCATGGGTTCCATCAAATCCATATGGAGAAGTTCCAGCACTCTGAAAGTGGTGTCATGTTTGAGCTTCTAATGTGACATCTTTGTCTGTTTTCCAATCTGACATTCTCCACAAACTCTTCCTTCATCAATCTTCAAGTTGGGAATTCCTCTAACAGCTTCAACAGATATAATCCTCTTCATACCTTTAAGATGCAGATGGCCCAATCTTTGATGCCATATCTTCACTTCTTCTTTTATGGCTAGAGTACACTTTGATGAATGACCAATTTCTTGAGAACTCCACATGTAGCAGTTGTCCTTAGACCTGACTCCTTTCATGATCACTTCATTTTCTTTATTAGTAATTAGATTTGCAGTCAATCCCTTAACAAGTAGGACATTGTCAAGGTTAGGGACTCCAAGGCAGTTAAGCTTACCAATCCCCTTGATTTCACCCTTTGCTCCATCACCAAAGGTTACATAGCTGGTGCCATGAGGATGAAGGCTAGTTAGCAGGTTTTTGTTTCCAGTCATGTGTCTGGAGCACCCACTGTCAAAATACCAGTCTTCTTTGGCTGAAACTCTGAAGGAAGTGTGAGCTATCAGGTTTGTAACAACAATCCTAGGAACCCATTGTTTTATGTTGATAGGTATGTGATGTTTGGGTCTAGGTTGATGATGAGAAAGACTAGGATAGCCATATAGTTTATAGCAGAATGGTTTTATGTGGCCAAATTTTCCACAGTAATGTCATCTCCATCTTTGATGTTTCCCTTTTTGCTGTCTTCCTTTATGATGTTGTGACATATGATGTGACATCTTTGGTTTTCTACCAGTGTGACTGCACTCAGGTTTGAATTTTGGTTTGCTACCAGTGTGACTGCACTCAGGTTTGGATTCATTGAACCCAATGCCAGACTTGTCTCCTGTCATTTGTCCAGTCTAGAGAATTTTGTCTAATGTGTCAGATCCATTGTTTAGCATTCTGACATACATTGTCATCTCATCCAGTTTGGAATTCAAGAACACTGCTTCAGTCTTTAACTTAGAGATGGTTTCCAAGTGTTCTACCTTCTCATTCTCCAATTATGTTATCACTTTCTTCTGACTTTCAACTTGTTGACACACTTATTCACTTATGTGACACAACTTTCTGTAGGTAGTGGCTAACTCTTTAAAGGTTACTTCATCATCACTTGAGTCTTCATCAGAACCCTATCTTCCAATCAATGCAGTCACAAGATTTGCAGACTCTTTTGTTTCACTTTCATCAGACCAAGTAGCAGTAAGACTCTTCTTCTGTTTCTTGAGATAGGTTCCACATTCAGCTCTAATGTGTCCATACCCATCACATTCATGGAACTGAACTCCTTTTCCTTCTTTGGTCTTTTCAATAGATCTTGTTCTTCTTCCAGCATCGTTGGACTTACTGATGTCAGATGAGATGTTCTTGACATTAGACTTGGACTTTACATCCATCTTTTTCAGAAGTCTGTTGAACTGTCTTCCCAGTAATGCTACATCATTTGCGAGATCATCATCAGTATCTTGACCACTTTCTTCCTCTTTCTCTTCAGTGTTGGACATGAAGGTTATGCTTTTGACTTTCTTTTTAGATCTATCTCACATTCCCATCTCAAATGTTTGGAGGGATCCAATTAGCTCATCAACTCTCATATTGTAAATGTCTTGAGACACTTTTATGGCTGTCACTTTCATGACAAAACTCTTAGGAAGTAACCTGAGTATTTTCCTCACTAGTTTTTCACCTGACATCTTCTCACCCAGAGCTCCTGAGGCATTAGCAATTTCAAGGACATTCATATGAAATTCATGAATATTTTCATCTTCTTTCATCCTTAAATTTTCAAACATAGTCGTGAGCAGCTGCAGTCTAGACATCTTTACTCTAGAGGTGCCTTCATGAGTGGTTTTGAGAATGTTCCATGCATTCTTATCTACTCCATTGAATATAGCATTCAATGCTTTCGATTTCCCAAGGGCTAGATCCTCCCCCTCGTTGGTCCATTGTTCCTCAACCTTCTTATCAGTTGTAGCTTCTCCATCCTTAGTAATAACTGGATGTTCCTAGCCTGTTAAAATAGCCTTCCAAGCCTTATTATCCAAAGATGTTAGGAAGGCTACCATTCGAGGTTTCCAGTAGTCATAGTTGGATCCATCCAGAATAGGTGGTCTGTGAACAGATCCTCCATCTCTCTCCATAATACCAGAAAGTAACGTCCCTAGATCTCACCCAAAACTAGAGCAGGATGCCTACTCTGATACCAATTGAAATTCTGGTATCGAATATGAGATGTCGAAGGTAATGTCACGACACTAATATCTGAACAATACAAATAGTATAAAAGATAAAGAATAATAATGCAAGAGACACAAGCAATTTTTAACCCAGTTCGGTGCAAACTCACCTATGTCTGGGGGCTACCAAGCCAGGAAGGAAATCCACTAAACAGAATTAGTTCAAAGACTCTTAGTAAACAACTTCAAGTTACAGTCTTTTCACCTAATCTCTACTCGTGTGACTTCTACCTAAGAACTCTTAGATATGAGATCCTACTCATTCCCCCTCAATCACAACAGTGATATAAAACAAGAATTACAATGAAAAGAAGACACTCTTCAAAGACACATACTTGATCTTACTTAAAAGCTTCAATCAAGTAAACACACACTCATGCTTCAAAGCTTAGAGTGGACAAATTACAACTCAAAAATCAGACCAATTCAATCATCTATGGATGAATTGAATGGCTTACAATTCACACGACCACACAAGACTAAAACCCTTATTCTCTCTCAATATTTCGTTCTTATTTCTTGTGTATAAAACTAGGTTTTCCATGTCCTTTATATAGAAGCAATTGGCTGGGCTTGGACATCATAAAACCCTAAAACTATTTTCCATTCATATCTTCTCATGACAGTTGATTATATCTCTTTGGAAAATAAGTCAATCTAGTTGTAATTACTGATTGATAGCATGTTCAATCATCTCATCAATCATACACAGATTAACATTAAAAACGCAATCACATAATACATAACATTCAGACTGAATGTTCTGTATACATATGTCATGACATCGGGTCTGACATCTCAGTAAAATCCTGCATAATCACATTTTAAACATCCTGCAGGTACATGTTATCTTATGTCAAGACAACACATGTGGCAACTTGTGAACACTCTAGGTTTTACCAAAATTGCTACCAACACAAGAACCAACAAATCGTAATTGGACTTATGTAGAAGTCACAACTATTTGAGGCAGGGCAATAGAATTCTGGTGTTAATGCATGTTAGAGACATAGTAAAATTAACTATGCTCATGAAACATACCACACACAAAAAGAATATGCAAAGTGGGGGACCTAATCTCATCCATACTTATGTTAATTTTGCAACCAACTAGCCTTAGGATATAGAGATATTATAGGTCCATGACATAAATGTACAAAGAAGGGGAATGAGATGAAGAGGGAGGGGGAATGGATCAAACACAAATTGGACAAAGGAGGACTTTTACCGAATTAAGATCATTCATTCATTTTGGAAGGTGGAATATACATTCCATCAATCCCCTAAATCCAATGATCTTAACCTAGCAAAGTCTACTTAACCTTGACCAAGGCCCAACGAAACAAGTCAAACTCACAAAGTCAATTAAAATGGCTTTACACAATTTATTTGGCATTTAATCAATTAAAAATATTAAAATAATGCATTAAATTAAATTATGGTTGGTCAATTTCCTAAAACTTCATCAAAACACCGAAGAAATGGCCATGAGATTTATCATAGGTCAAACAAGGTCAAAGGACCTTGGAGAAATTTTTTCAAAATTTTGGAAACTTAAAAGTATTTTTAAACAATTAAAAATATTCACAAAATCAATTAAATTATTAAAAATATTAATAATGATCCAAAAAATAATTTTAATTCATAAAATGAAAGAGGATTTTATTTGAAATATTTTGGTGAAACTCTCATATTTTTTGGATCAATATTAAAATTAATATGAATTAACGAAAATAAAAGAAATAAAATGAAAATCAATTAAATCAGAAAAATGTGGACCACTTGATCTCCCTCATTAATTGAGGTGGCAAATCAAGTGGTGGCAAATGCGCGTTCCATGATACGCTTGAGTCAGCGCGCTACACATCTGGTATTGAAAAACAACGTTCAAGATTAAAATGATTTGAATTGATCAAATTGCTCAAAACTCATTCAACGCATCGCCAGAGCAAAGTGCCGGTCATCTTCTCCGATGACCATGGCCAAACTGGTTCTCTCATCACCATCACATAAATGATCTTAAAGAAAAATGGCGTAGATCACGAATATGACCTCAATTTAACCTAACTCCAAGTATATTCAGAGATACATGGAGTTGAATTTTGAGGTGTATGAACTGAGTTGCTTCAATTTGACCTCAAAGCAACTCAATCTTCTTGCCTACATTGATAGGACTTCAGAAAACTAAGGATCCAAGAGAATTGATGAAAATTGAGAGAGAATCGAAGAGAAGAAAAATCTGGAAAAATACCTTCAACGTTGTGCAGAACTTGATCTCTCTTGCTTCAATTCGTGCTTGATCTTGCTTATGGAGCTTGCCGAAGTGGGAATGGTGCAAGGATTTGGATCCTGGAGTTCTTGAATCTCCAAACAGTGAGATTCAAACTCAAAATTCAAGTTAAATTTACCAGGTTTTCCTTTCAATTGTGAGGGTTTCAAAGGTTGGAGGCGAAGCTGGCGCACCAGGTCCTTCAAATCTGATGCAATGGACCTCTATTTATAGAAAATGCAAGTGATATTTGTACACTTGAAAATGCTTCCAAATTTGGCAATGTGAAGTGCACGCTTGCATGGGCATGTACAGGCCCATGAAGCAACTCAATTAGGTTCAAATGCAAGTGAGATTAAGTCTGAATGATAATTGTGATGCAAGGGAAAGATGTATTGATGTTTGAAACATGATTCTTGCCAACTGATACAACCTTGTTCAAGCCATGCGCATACCGCTCAAACTTTGTCCAAAATAAATGAATTTAGACTCTTTGGAAAGGTTAGATCTAGAGGAGAAACTCTTATGTTGAACACTTTTCCATTTGGAACTTGTATCATGCTGAATTTTGAGTTGGAAGTTTGGAAATTTCAACATGTGAAAATATTTTCTAAGTGTTAAGCCAAATGTTCATTTATTCCACCTTGGCTAACTATTTATGTGAGCTCTGAATGAGAAAAGTGTCCTTATAAAAGTTGTATCCCTTCCAAAAACCTTCGAAATGGTCACCAATTTGACATCATTTGGATTTGGGATGAATGAGTTATGCATTTTTGAAGTTGAGGAAAATCAATTGTTCAATGGTATTGGTCCAAAATGACCTATAATGTATCCTCAAATCACAAGCTCATAAAAGTTGATTTAGACCTTACTCAAAACATCAAAGTTAAAGTAGACACCTATAATTTGATTTTTCAACTTGGAAATCTTTCATCTCATAAAAAATGAGCAAGTTATGGCCTTGGGAAATTGACTTTCAAATTAGGGTTTAGACAAAATGACCTATAATCTTTCAACATAAAAATGACCTTCCAAGCAAAACTGTCTCTAGACCTAAACATTAAAGTTGTTTGGAATGTCATTTAGAGTAACTTTTCTCTTGGAATGATTTTCATATGATTCAAATTGAAGGAGATAGGGTCTAGGGGAGCCTAGTTTTGGTTAGATGAATTTATCTGGTCAACCACCATCAACGAACTTGATAACTTGCAATTATCTTGACTTTTTAGACTCATGGGAGATCATATATGCTAAATATGATGAAATTTGAAGTGTCCCTTGAAGTATTTAATCAATTGGTGAAGAAGCTTGTTGAAGAAGTTACTCAAGATACCTAGATAAACTAGGGTTTCCAAGGCAAACCAACTCCAAACTCTTAAAGAATGCTTGATCAAAATAACATGTAGAGAACATTGGGACTCATATATGATGCCTATAACCATTGTGGATCATTTCTTGGTTGAGCATTTAGCAATGAGGGTCTTAAATCCTAGTTGTGAACTTGATAGATCAAAGGTGATCATGTGCCCTACCTACAAAAGAGTTAGACATATTTTTGGTATTTTGGTTAGTAAATAATAAAATACAAAGTATGATACAATCACATGGTGCTTAGTGATCTATCCCAAAACAAACCCAATGAAAGAGGGGTAAGGAGGTTGCCAAGGTATGATCCCAATGCTAATACATATGATGAGATGACACGAGGGATCTTAGGGTCAAAGTTGGGGTCTTACAGACATATGATCTGATTCTTGATAAACCTCACAACAACTTGCTTGGTTACATTCACATATGATGCCGCTTCAACCCATTTTGTGAAGTAGTCAATAGCCACCAAAATGAAACGATGTCCGTTTGAAGCTTTGGGCTCAATCATGCCAATCATATCGATTCCTCACATGGAGAAGGGCCACGGGGAGGAAATGACATTCAACAGTGTCGGAGGAACATGAATCTTATCTGCATAAATTTGACACTTGTTGCATTTCTTCACAAACTTGCCACAGTCAGATTCCATTGTCAGGCAATAGTAACCTGCTCGCAACATCTTCTTCGCCATTGCATGTCCATTGGAATGAGTACCAAAGGAACCTTCATGGACTTCAGTCATTAATAGGTCTACTTCGTGTCTATCCATGCATTTGAGCAGAACCATATCGAAGTTTCTCTTGTATAAAACATCACCATTCAGGTAGAAATTGCTGGTTAATCTTCTCAAAGTCTTCTTATCTTTTAAAGATGCCCCAGACGGGTAAATCTGACTTTGGAGGAAACACTTGATATCATAATACCACGGCTTCTCATCTTTGACCTCTTCAACAACAAATACATGAGCTGGCCTATCAAGACGCATCATAGTCAAATTGGGAACCTCATTCCAATACTTTACTACAATGATTGAAGCCAACGTTTCAAGAGCATCTGCCATCCGGTTTTCATCTCGAGGGATATGATGAAACTCAACCTTTGTAAATAAAGTTGAAATCCTCCTTGCATAGTCTATGTATGGTATCAAACCGGGTTGATTCGTCTCCCATTCACCTTTGGTTTGATTCACAACCGAAGCTAAATCTCCATAGACGTCCAAATACTTGATTCTGAGATCAATGGCCTTTTCAAGCGCCATATTGCAAGCTTCATATTCTTCCATATTATTTGTACACTTGAAAGTCAATTTAGCTGTAAATGGAAAATGAGTGCCTCGAGGAGTAATGATTACTGCCCTAATGCCATTACCATACTGATTAACAACTCCATCAAATACCATGCCCCGACGGGAACCAGGTTCTGGCCCTTCCTCAAGCAATGGCTCATCACAATCTTTCATTTTCAGGTACAAGATCTCTTCATCGGGAAAATCATATTATACTGACTAGTAATCTTCTATCGGTTGGTGAGCCAAATGGTCAACTAAGACACTACCCTTGACTGCTTTCTAAGATCGGTATTCAATATCATACTCTGATAACAACATCTGCCAACGGGAAATCCTCCCAGTTAAAGAAGGTTTCCAAAAAAAGTACTTGATTAGATCCGTTTTGGATATCAACCAAGTGGTATGATTCAACATGTATTGACGCAGGCGCTTAGCAGCCCAAGCCAATGCGCAACAATTCTTCTCAAGCATAGGATACCGAGTCTCACAATCGATGACCTTCTTACTGAGGTAGTAAATAACATACTCTTTCTTTCCAGTTTCGTCTTGCTGACCAAGAACACAACCCACACTCTCTTCAAGCACAGTCAAATGGTCTTCCTTCAACAGGTGGAGACATAATTGGAGGCTCGAGGAGATATTCCTTGATACTGTCAAAAGCTTTATGGCAATCTTCGGTCTAATCACAAGATTGGTATTTCCTAAGAAGCTTAAATATAGGCGCACACGTCGCAGTCATGTGTGAAATGAATCTTGAGATATAATTCAAGCGGCCGAGAAAACCTCTGACTTGCTTCTCAGTTTTGGGCGCAGGCATCTCTTGTATTGCTTTGACCTTGGTAGGATCAACTTCAATACCCTTCTCGCTGACAATAAAGCCCAACAACTTACTAGAACGAATACCAAATATACACTTATTGGGATTCAAGCGGAGTTTATACTTCCTCAAACCATGGAATAGCTTAAACAAATGCTCAACATGTCCCTCTTCATTGATAGATTTAGAAATCATATCATCAACATAGACTTCGATCTCTTTGTGCATCATATCATGGAAAAGAGTAGTTATTTCTCTTTGGTAAGTTGCACCAGCATTCTTTAAACTGAAAGACATCACTCTATAACAGAATGTTCCCCAAGGTGTAATGAATATGGTCTTCTCCATATATTCGGGTGCCTTCTTGATCTGATTATATTCGGAAAATCCGTCCATAAATGAAAAGACTTTGAACTTAGTTGTATTGTCTACCAACATATCAATGTGTGGTAGAGAGAAGTCATCTTTCAGTCTGGCTTTATTCAAATATCTATAATCGACGCACATGCGGACTTTTCCATCCTTCTTTGGAACAGGCACAATATTGGCCATCCACTGAGGATATTCGGAGGTAACAAGGAAACCAACATCAATTTGTTTCTGCACTTCTTCTTTGATCTTCACTACCATATCAGGATGAGTCCTCCTCAACTTCTGCTTGACTAGCGGGCATTCTGGCTTCAACAACAATCTATGCTCCACAATCTCAGAATCCAACCCAGGCATGTCTTGATAGGACCAAGCAAACACATCTGAATATTCTTGGAGAAGATCAATCAACCCCTTCTTCACTTCAAGACATAGTCGAGACCCAATCTTGACTTCCTTCACATCATCCCCGGAACCCAAGTGGACTAACTCAATCTGCTCTTCGAATGGTTGAATGGATTTTCCTTCATGCTCAAAAAGACGAGACAATTCATCACTACTTCTTCATCAATTTCCTCCTCGGCCTCGAACACAGTGAATTTAAAATCTGGAGAAAGAGAAGGATCATTGTATTCAATGGGGTTAGGAACTAAGCTGCATAATAATTTGATATTTTTATTTTAGAGAATTGAATTGGGACCAAATACTATGCAGATGGACAATTTTATTTATGTTTTTTGCGATTACCATTTTCAGAATAAAGCAGAAAGTAAAACAAAACATTATAGATGTGGATGAATAAAATTAAACTTTATTGATGATCAAATTTGAGATGTCTAACACTATTCACTTCTCCCTTAGGCATAGGAGAAGTATTTAAAAAAAACAAATAAAAGGAATTACTTAGATCGATGCACAATAACAGGAATATCAAAAGCAGTCCAATTGTTGCAAGCTTTTCCATGCGTCACAAAATTGGTGCAGTCTTCGTCTTTATCACCCTCGATCACAACAGCTAAGTGTTGTTCATTACCATGAATGAACCCTCCGCTATGGAATCTGGGTCGCGCATCTTCATCTCTAACCACCGATGAACCTCGTTGGAAACCCAAACTAGCTCTGCTCTTGTTGTTGGTGACTTCTACCATATGTCCCCACTGGTCAGAAATACCATCTTCAACAATATTATGAGCGTCTTTGAACGAGGATATAGGTTCCCCAAATCTCTTTTCCTCAGCAATATATAGAGCTTGGAATGAAGTTCCAATCTCATCCTCAGCTTCTACATAAGAGAAAGATGACAGGTGGCTTACCAACAAAGCCTTCTCCCCACCAACAATAACAAGCTTCCCATTCTTAACAAATTTCAACTTCTGAAGCAACATTAAAGTAACGGCTCCCTCCTCATGAGTCCATGGCCTTCCAAATAAACAACTATAGGTCGGGTGGATATCCATTACTTGTAAAGTAATTTGGAAGTCACTCGAATCTATCTCACTGGAAGGTCCACTTTGCCGATGACACTCTTGTGAGAACCGTCAAAATCCTTGACGATCACACCAGTATATCTCATAGGAGCACCTTGGTATGACAACTTTGACAGGGTTGACATCGGAAGCACATTCAATGAAGAGTCGGTGTCTACCAGCACATTCGACAGAGCGTCATCTTTATAATTCATCGAAATGTGTAAAGCCAAGTTATAATTTCTACCCTCCTCGAGGAGTTCTTCATCACAGAAACTGAGATTGTTGCATAAAGTGATGTTAGCCACAATATAATCGAGCTGATCCACCGTAACATCACGTTCCACATAAGATTTCTCTAGAACTTTCTGAAGTGCTTCTCTGTGTGCCTCAGAATTCATAAGCAGAAAAAACACTGAAATCCTGGAGGGGAATTGGAGCAAATGCTCCACCACATTAAACTACTCTTTTTGATCAAATGAATCACCTCATCATCATCGCTAGGCTTTAAACCGCTGGATTCACCAGACTGACACTTTGGAACACTAGCAGAATCTACCACAAGCGTATCAACCTTCTTGCTAACAGATATATCTTCCACGTTCTTTGGGAATACCGACCCAAAAACTCAACCACTATGGGTCACCTTAATAACATCAACTATGCTCACAACAGAACTGGTCGTAGGCAAAGGAACCTCTTAACCATTCTCTATCATGGAAGCATTGTAATGATATGGGACAACTTTATCGGAAACATACAGGACGGGGCTTGTTAATTGTGTAACCAACGAAGATACCGATCTTTTGCTGACGTTGTTGTTGTTGTTGCTGTCATACTGGATTACTACTCTCTCAGGATTCTTAAATACTAGGACTATAATATTCACATCGTCATCTATATGACGGGACTGGACAATCTGAATCAAACCTTCATCCATAAACCTCTGGATGTCTCTCTTCACAACCATACAACCTATGGGATTGACATTGCAAATTGCACAACCATCATGGTCATGTTCACAATCGCTTACCAAACAGATATCCTTGTGCATCTTCACCATGGACCTTCTAATAAAGCGAACATCAAATATCTTGAACTCTCCAGGACAACCATGCACCATATTAACAGATGAATTCCCATGGGCAGGTAGTGGATTAGCTTTAACATTTGGCGCACTGTCCTCAAAGGACACCATTCCACTTTTAACCAGCTTCTAGACTTCATATTTCAGAGGGTAGCAATTCTCGATATCATAACCAGAAGCTCCTTGGTGAAAAGCACAACGAAGTTCCGGTTTATACCACCATGGAAGTGGTTCAGGGATTTGAGGTGGGTTTCTTGGTTGCAATAGGTTCTTGAGAACCAACCATGGATACAATTTTGCGTATGTCATAGGAATAGGTTCAAAAGAGACCTCTTTCCTCTCAAAGTTTTGTTGTTGTTGAAGATGATTGTTGTTGTAGGTGTTTGTTCATTGTTGTGGCTGTTGTTGTTGTTGACGTTGTTGTTGTTGAATTGGTGTTGACTGATTGTTCGAAAATACTGGGATCACAAATGATACTTGATGGTGTTGACGGGGTGGTTGATTTCTTCTTACATAAGGCCTCCTTTTCCTCCCAACAGACACTACATTAGTCTCTACTTCCTTCTTCTTACCAAAGCTATTACCATACCTCTTGTTGGATGACACTTCCTCCTTAGATAATTGTCCCTCTCTGACACTTTTTTCTAGCCTCATCCCCATGTTTACCATCTCGGTAAAATCACCGGGGGCACTGACAATCATCCTCTCATAATAAAATGAGCTCAGGGTCTTGAGAAAAATCTTGGTCATCTCCTTCTCTTCCAAAGGAGGGGTAATCTGAGCGGCAAGCTTTCTCCATCTCTAACCATACTCCTTAAAAATGTCTCTTTGTCTTTCTGAGACAATGACCTTAGCTGATCTCTATCTAGTGCCATGCCAACATTATATTTGTACTGTTTCACAAATGCTTCACCCAAATCATTGAATGTGCATATACTCGCACTATCCAAACCCATGTACCATCTCAACACAACACCAGTCATACTATCTTGAAAATAATGGATTAATAACTGATCATTATCGGTTTATGTATACATCTTTCTGGCGTACATCATAAGATGACTGAGTGGACAGGTATTCCGTTTGTACTTTTCAAAGTCAGGCACTTTGAACTTCATTGGTATTTTAACATTTGGAACCAAACAATGTTTCACAACACTCTTCCCAAACATATCTTTACCCCTCAAAGTCATCAACTCCTTTCGCAACTCAAGGAATTGATGTTTCATCACATCCATATTCTCATACACATCAGGGCCCTCAGACGGCTCAAAATGATAGAGGGTGTCTTCAACACGGGGTAGAGTATGTACAACAGGTGGTGGGACAGACATGACCGGGCTAGATGCTGACATGGAAGCAAAAGCAGGCGCAAAACCTTCAGGCACAAAATTGGGTGGCATTTCCCCACAGGAATCCGACAGGCATGTTAGGAGCAAAGTGAGCAGCAATTGCAGGAATGGTAGAGGTAGCAACCTCGAAAATGACAGTCCTCTGAGGAGGAGGAGTTGCAGGCGTTGGAGAAGACTGACTCTGAGCGGCTAGCACTGACTCCATCATGGTGTTCAGACGGGAAATCTCGTCCTTCAAATCTCTATTCTCTTGCTCTAGATGCTCCATAATCTTTGAGTGATTGGCACAGGTATTGTATCGATGAGTCAGCTTGGCTAAAGCACAAAAGAAATACCAATAAGACATCTGGTGAAAGAGAAACCTGTTATGCATATGATGCATGAAATGCAATGCTTGATTGTTTTTATTTTCAAGGAACTTACTATATTATTTGCAAAATATATATAATAACAATTGTAACAATTTGATTGACCATTAAAAATCTCTTTTATTTATATAATTGGAAGGATTACACTGAGTACAATTTCTGAAACCAAATGATAATACAAGAGAAAAGGAGACTAGTCATCCTAAGGATCCTTAATAACGATAACATAAGATCTGGCCGTAGGAGCGTACTTCCTTCGAATGTGTCGGATCTCAGTCTCAAAAGAAGCCTTCATCTGAGTCTTCTCGAGGACAAGCTGATCAATATTCTTCTTCCAAGCAACGGAAGGCTGAGGCATACTAGAGGAAGATGAAACCTCTGGTTCTCTCTGCCTCTTTGTCACTCGGTCTTCAAGTAGCTAAATAAGTGCATCTTTGTCCTTATACTCAAGCTGCAACTCCTCATGCTTTCAGCTCAAAGCATGGAAACACTCTTTCCACATATCCTTCTCTCGCTTCATCTTGGCGAGCACGTCTTCCAATTCCCCTACATCTTGGTTAGGAAGAGTAAATAGCTCAACCACAACCAAAGACATAGATCTTTCATAAGCATAAGGCATCTTCAACTCCAAAGCTCTCTTCTTCACCCAAAGAGTGTAAGCTTCTAAAGCTACACAATTGCGCGGACCAAGCTCGGATCTTCCTTTCCTATGCACATTATTCCAAACATGCACAATCTTCTGCTTTAAATGTTGGGGATCTTTACCCTCTTGATAGAAAAGCCCTTCTAACAAAGTGTTATTAGGTTTGTCTCTCAAGGGGAACCCAAGTTATCGACGAGCCAACGCTGGGTTGTAATTAATTCCTCCTTGTGTACCAATGAGAGGCACATTAGATTATTCACAAAAACAATCAATAATCTCCATGCTACCTAATGAAAAATCATACCAAACTATATCATCATTAGTGAGAGTCATAAGTCTCTGAGACCACCTTAGATATTATTTGTTCTCCACAAAAGCAGGCGTCTTAGGCAAGTGCAAAATAAACCACTTGTACAAAAGAGGAACACATCATACAATAGTTCCACCACCTTTAGAATTCCTTAGATGAAAAGAGAAGTACATATCTCCTAACAGAGTAGGCACAAGACTCCCAATCAAGAAAATTCTAATGGTGTTAACATCAACAAAACTGCCAATGTTAGGGAACAAATCCAACCCATAGATGAGCAGCACAAAGATAGCTTCAAAATCATCCACACTACCGGCCTGAGCAAAGGCAGTAGCTTCCTTGTTGAGGAACTCAAAAGTTAACCCAAACAACCCTTCTTTCTTCACTAAATGAGCCTCTATCTCAGACTTCTTAAGTGAAGAGCTTCAACAATGATATGAGATCTAGGAATCTCCTCCAATCCACTAAAAGGCACTTTATCAGAAACGGGTATTCCCAAGAGATGGGCATACTCCTCTAACATAGGCACAAGCTGATAATCAGGGAAAGTGAAGCAATGGTAGAGAGGGTCATAGAACTGAATCAATACACTCAGAAGTCCAAGGGATCTAATACAAAAGATGATAGCTTCCTTAACTCTTTCAAGTCGGGACATCTGAAACTGTACTTCTTAGTGTTCCTTCGTCCATAATCCATGGTCTGAAAATATTTGCAAATATAACCTTAGTTCCTTGAAATTATTTCTGGTGTGATGAATGTTATGATGCTCATGAATGCATGAATGCAACAATCACAAATAAGGGATCACACAAAAGGCAAACAAAGGTCAAGGTATGAATCATGTCATTGTCAAGATCAATCATCCATTTTGGTGGATTATGGTTTACACCTTATCAATACCTAAGTTCCATTGATATTGACAAGTCCTGATTAGATCAACCAAGAATCAAGGGTTTGTTGTGAGTCACGAGCATGGGGTCTGGGTAAGAACCATACCAAGGGAGTGAACTAAGGATAAAAACCTGTATATCATGTTCTAAAAAGTTCCCAGAGTCTTAATTCCATCTATTAGATAATACAGGTTAGGATGACTGACTCATCAACCCATAATATTCTCAAGAGAAACTCATCTGAGTGTAGTATCACGTAACAACTGTTATCAAGTCTACACTTGAACAGTCTCCGCACTACGTCCTAAATAGGCCAAGAGGGGTTAAATGTTCTACGGTCTTCATCTTCTCGGGCCCCAAATCAGAGATATTAATATCTAACCACAAATAACTTGTGTGACATTTCAAACTCCAACAGGGTCTCCACTGAGTAGATGGGTCTCAAGCCAACTTGTTAAGGACTACTCCACACAAGTCGAACATGACTATACCATCCTCCTATCTTAATTGCACTCAAGTTCGAGTTAGAACTTATCTCACCACTCAGAGATCACCAAGCACAATAAGCGGATTATATCATACAAAAAAAATACAAAAATCAAATGTATAATTATATAGACATAACAAAAGTAAGCTAAACCCACTAGAGACTACTCCCCACCAGAGTCGCCACTTAATTTATCCAGCGGCAAATTCATGACCATCATGCTATGGATAAGCCAAACGTCAATAAAACCAGTGTCGCCATCACGCTTTTATTGTTTCGAAGGGAAAAGGGAAAAGTACGAACAAAACCCTAAAAGATAAGAAGTTTTCAAATCAAAACTAATAAAATGTCAGAGATTATAGGTAAGGGGGTTGGTTACACAGAGGGAAGATGTTAGCACCCAAAGTGTCCTAGGTACTCCTAGGGAGCCCTTTCTTACGTGCATATGTGTTTTTGTACAAAGTTATGTTTGCAATAAAATGGAGTGGGGGGATGAGAAAATAATTCATTAATTATTTTTGTGTTTGACAAGACCTTCAGACTTGTGCCTACATACCAACATAAAACTGAGGGATTAAAATCTCGTAGTTCGTGGTATGAATTTCAAAGTGGGTGCATTGCTTTTAACAAAAAAATTAAGTTAAAGGAACAAAAGGCCTAAAAACGGTTTGAATGATTGTTAGTTCTTTTTGGCTTTTGAAAATTTTAAGTCAAGTATAGTTAAGTTTATTTACAAGTTTATTTAAGAAAAGAGTTTGAAAATGCAACGGCATAAGGCCAAAGTTTCTAATTTGCAAAATGGTCTAAGATTAGAAAACAAACACAAGCAAAGAATATTTTAAAAGGAGGGAGAGATTTGAAATTAAAGAAGTGGGGAGGAGATGAAGAGACTAATCCTAAGCATAAATTTAAAAGTTAAGAGTTGAAAAGATCCGACCAATGGGATGCAATCCAATAGACAAGAATGTAATATAGAAACCCAAATTTCCCTTGGACTTTAGAATCAAGCAACATCAACACACAAATAGAAAGGTGAATAGTAAGGCACCAAATAAATATGGTCACATCCAAGCTTAACAACTCCATGATCTTTTTCAAAACTCCATGTATCAGATGACTTCAAAGATGACATTAGACACATGTTAAAAATAACAACTTCAATATGATCATGCTGCAGATGAACTCAAGGGGATCTTCAATATTATATCAGATGAATGTTCACTTCACAAGCACTTGGTTTCGTGAAAGTTGGCATTGGCCAAGTCCTTTGCATAAGGAGTGTTGCCTAAATTCTAAGTCCAATAGTCTCAAATCAAACCAACAGTTCACACAAGATGCTTTTTAGGGTTTTTGTTCTTATTATATACATTAAGGTCAAAATACCAAACAAACAAACAAGTATACACAAACACCATATATCAAAATATGGCCCAAATGGGAAAAGAGAAAATGGAATTAAAGTAAACAAATTGAATGGTATGAATAATGGCAAATGAAATAAAAAATTTAAAATTAAAGTGCATAAAAGTAAATGACTTGAAATTAAATGTTAGTTGTTAGTGCATTAGACGTTAGTATTGCTTTTGCTTTGTTTTGTTTAAGTCATTCTTTGGAGAACACTCAACCCACTTATGACAAACATGGATCCTTGAACCAAGACTTCTTCCAAAGGAAGGAAAAAAGGTCAAGTTTCCATACAATACCATGAAAGATGGGAGACTTACAATCTCACTAACTAGAATGCTATGCCTTTTTGTGTCACAAATTTAGCACTATGTTAACCAATTGTAATTGGACTTATGTAGAAGTCACAACTATTTGAGGTTGGGCAATATAATTTTGGTGTTAATGCATGTTAGAGACATAGTATAATGGGCTATGCTCATGAAATATACCACACACAAAAAGAATATGCAAAGAGGTAGACCTAATCTCATCCATACTCATGTTGATTTTGCAATCAACTAGTCTTAGGATATAGAGATATCATAGGTCCATAACATGTATGAATAAAGAAGGGGAATGAGATGAAGAGGGAGGGGGAATGAATTCAACACAAATTGGTCAAAGGAGTACTTTTACAAAATTAAGATCATTCATTCATTTTGGGAGATGGAATGTACATTCCATCAATCCCCTATATCCAATGATCTTAACCTAACAAAGTCAAATCAACCTTGACAAAGGCCCAACAACACAAGTAAAACTCAACAAGTCAATTAAAATGGCTCCAAACAATTCATTTAGCCTTTAAACAATTAAACATAATCAAAATATGCATTAAATTAAATTATGGTTGGTCAATTTCCTAAAACCTCATCAAAGCACCAAAGAAATGGCCACGAGATTTATCATAGGTCAAACAAGGTCAAAGGACCTTGGAGAAAATTTTTCATAATTTTTGGAAACTTTAAAGTATTTTTAAACTATTAAAAATATTCACAAAATCAATTAAATCATGAAAAATATTAAAAATGAGCCAAAAAATAATTTTAACTCAGAAAATGAAAGAGGATTTATTTAATTTTTTTTGGTGAAACTCTCATATTTTTGGATCAATATTAAAATTAATATGAATTAATGAAAATAAAGGAAATAAAATGAAATTCTAATATTCAGAAAAAACGTACACCAGTTGATCTCCCTCATTAATTGAGGTGGCAGATCAAGTGGATCCAAATGCGCGTTCCACCATGTACACGATTCAGCGCGCCACACAACTGGTATTTAAAACTAACGCTCGTGATTAAAACATAATGGAATGATCATGTGGCTCTGGACAGTCCAGCTCATCACCAACACAAAACACTGGTCATCTTCTCAGGCGACCTTGAACGGACTGGTCCACTCATCACCATCAAAAAAATGAAAAAGAAGGACATGATTTTAAAGTGAAAATGGCACTGATCACGGATCTGACCTCAATTCATCCTAACTCCAAGTATATTGAGAGATACATGCAGTTGAAATTTGAGGTACATGAACTAAGTTGCTTTGATTTGACCTTAAAGCAACTCAATCTTCTTGCCTACATTGGTAGGACTTCAGACAACAAAGGATCCAAGAGAATTGATGAGAATTAAGAGAGAATCGAATAGATGAAAAAATCTGGAAAATACCTTCAATACTGGAAAGCAAGGCAAATGGGCGTGTACAGTCACCTGAAGTCACTCAATTAGGTCCATAATCAAGTGTAAATGAGTCTGAATGTGAATTGGAAAGCAAGGCAAATGTGTACAGCTGTTTGAAGTTTGATCTTTGCCTAATGATGATGTCGTGTTCAAGCCATGCGCAGACCCCTCAAACCTTGTCCAAAATGGATGAAATTGGACTCTTTGAAAAGATTAGATAAAGAGGAATAACTCTTATGTTGAACACTTTTTCATTTGAAGCTTGTATCATGATGAATTTTGAAGTGGAAGTTTGGAAATTTTAACATATCAATTTTTTTTCGAAGTGTCAGGCAATATGTTCACTTATTCCACCTTGGCTAACTTTTTATGTGAGCTTCAAATGAGAAACGTGTCTTCATAAAAGTTGTATCTATTTCAAAATCCTTCAAAATGGTTACCAATTTGACCTTATTTAGATTTTAAATGAATTAGTTATGCATTTTTGAAGTTGGGGAAAATCACTTGTTCAATGGCCTTGGTCCAAAATGACCTATAATCTATCCTCATATCATATGCTAATAAAATTTGAATTAGCACTCACTCCAAACATAAAATTTTAAGTAGACACATTGAATTTGATTATGCAACTTGGAAATCTTTCATCTCATAAAAATTGAGAAGGTTATGGCCTTGGGAAGTTGACCTCCAAATTAGGGTTTAGACAAAATGACCTATAATCTTTCACCATAAAAAAGGACATTCCAAGCAAAACTAGCTCTAGAGTGAAACATGAAAGTTGTTTGAAATGTCATTTAGAGTAACTTTTCGCTTGGAATCATTTTCATATGATAAATATTGTAGGAGATAGGGTCTAGGGGGCCCTAGTTTTGATTAGATGAATTCCTTTGGTTAACCAACATCAACCAACTTGCTAACTTGCAATTATCTTCACTTTTGGACTCATGGGAAACCATATATGAATAATATGATGAGATTTTAAATACCCCTTGAAATATTTGATCAATTTTTGAAGAAGCTTGTTGAAGAAGTTACTCAAGATACCTAGATGAACTAGGGTTTCCAAGGCAAACCAATTCCAAACTCTTGAAGGATTCTTGATCATAATACTATGTAAAGATCACAGGGACTTATATATGATGCTAGAGCCATTTTGGATCATTTCTTGTTTGAGCTCATTGCATTGAGGGCATTAAACCCTAGATATGAATTTGATGAATCAAAGGTGATCATGTGCCTACCTACAAAAGAGTTAGACAAATGGAAATACGCATCTTTGTTATTTTGGTTAGTAAATGATAAAATACAAACTATGATACAATCACATAGTGCTTGGTGTTCTCTCCCAAGACAAACCCAATGGATGAGGGGTAAGGAGGATGCCAAGTTGTGATCCCAATGCCAATGCATATGATGAGATAGCATGAGGGATCTTAGGGTCAAAATTGGGGTCTTAATGTATAATACTTTATTTTACTTTGTTTACTAACCAAAATACCAAAAATATGTCTAGATTAGTTTCATTTCTTTTGTAGGTAGTGTGTGCATCCACCTGTGCCTCATCAAGCTTATATCTAGGGTTTGAAACCTCAATGCAAGAGATCAATCAAGGAAAGGTTAAACATGGTTATAAGTATCATATATGGATCCCCATGTTCTTTATTTGTCATCTTCATCAAGAATTCATCAAGAATTTGAAGCTTGAATGCCTTGGAGGTCATAATTCATCTGGGTATCTTGGGTGACTTCCTCATCAAGTTTATTCACCAATTTATAAAAGATATCAAGGGATACTTTATTATAGATACTCTCAAGAAAATATTATTCTCCATGATCCCCATATATCATAATCACTTCAAATTTGCAAGTTGGTTCAAAGAGGTTAACTAGAGAAAATCAACTAGTCAAATCTAGGGTACCCTAGACCCTATCTCCTACAATATTTGTCATATGAAAATTATTCAGAGAGAAAAGTTACTATTTATGAAATTAAAAACAACTTTTATGTTGGCATTAAGATCTAGTTTTTCTTGGAAAGTCATGGTTTATGTCTAAAGATTATAGGTCATTTTGTTTGTGCCCTAGTTAGGAGGTCAACTTACAAGGACCATAACATGATCAATTTTTATGATTTGAAGGCCATATAAGTTTCATAATCAAATTAATTATGTCTTATTCAACTTTTGTTCTTTGATAAAGTTCAAATTTCACATTCAAGCGCATGTACCAAGAGGAAACATTATAGGTCATTTTGGGCCATCACCATTGAACAAGCAATTTTCTCAACTTCTAAAATCCATAACTTCCTCATTAAAGATGAAAATGGTGTCAAATTTGTGACCAAATTGAATAGGATTAAAATATATATGACTTTTAAGAAGGAACCATTTTCATTTGAAGCTCATAGCAAAAGTTATTTAAGGTGGAAAAAGCCGTCATTTGACTTTGTACTTAGAAAACTTTCAACTATGTTTGATTTCTCCAAGTTCTACCTCAAAATTAATCATGATCCAAGCTCCAAATGGAATAGTTTTCAACATAAAAGTTGTTCCCCTTCATGTTACCTTTCCAAAGAGTCCAAGATCATGGCATTTGGAACATTTTTGAAGGACTTGCGCATGGTTGCGTTGCATGGCCCCATTTGGAAGTTTCTCATGACCAATTTGAATTCCACCTTGCATGGTCTCATGTCAAGGCTTCAGCATCACTCATGCACGACTTTGGACCCTTTCCAATCATTTCTTGGGCCCATTAGGCGCCCATGCAAGCATGCACATCATGTTGCTATTTTTGGACAAATTTGAATTGGTGTGAAAAGCAACTTGCTATGCTATATATACATGTCCATTGAGCTCAGAAATGGAGCCCTCTTGCCCAAGCTTTGCATTCCTTCTTCCCTAACCTCCATTAAAGGATAAACTTGAAGATTTCAATTGAAGTCGAGTTTCAATTTCATTTCTGTTTTGAGATTGAAACTCCAAGAATCCAAATCATTTGATCATTCATTTCATCCCCTACAAGTTTGTAGAAGAAAGCCCAAGCAAATTGAGATCAAGATCGACCTTCCTCACTGCAAACAGAAGGTAAATTTTGTGAAACTTCTCTTCTTTAATTCTCCTTCAATTCTCCATCATTTCACTTGGTTTTTGGTTGACTGGAGTCCTACCAATATAGGAAACAAGATTGAGTTGCTTTGAGGTTAAATCGAAGCAACTCAATTCATACTCCTCAATTTTCAATTCCATGTATCTTTCAATATACTTGGAATTGCAGAATTTTGAGGTAAGATTTGGATTCCTGATGTTTTTCTCTTTAAAATAGTATACACACTTTTCATTTTGGTGAAAGTTCATGGTGGACTAGTTTGGTTAGGTCCACCAGAGAATATGACGGGAGCTAGGGCTCCGGTGCTGCGCTGGAACATCCCAGACCATTTGATCCTTGTCTCGCGTTTTAATCCTGGCCCATGGTTTATATGACCATGTTTACAGCGCGTTTGACTTGTGTGTTTGGTGGACACCACACGTGTGACCATCAGATCTGTCACCATAATTAATGAGGGAGATATGATGGCCCTTGTTTTTTTCTCATTTATTTTAATTTTTGATTTTATATTTTAATTAGCTTATTTTATTTAATTCATAAAAAAATCATTTTTAATCCAAAAAATATGGGACTTTCACCAAAAATCTTTAAATATTTTTCTCTTCCATATTTTGAATTGAAATAATTTTTCGGATTAATTTTGATATTTTTTGCGAATTAAATGATTTTGGACTTGTTTTTAAATATTTTAAAATACTTCTGATTTTCCAAAAATTCTAATATTTTTGTCTAAGGTCCTTTGACCTTGTTTGATCTAGGATAAATACCGTGGCGATTTATTTGGTGATTTGAAGGGATTTAAGGTTTGGTCCATTTAAAAGTGGATTTTAATTCATTTTAAAATTGATTTTTATTTGTTTAATTGATTAAAAATATGGTTGAGCCATTTGATTGAATTTGTGATGTTTTACTTTCTTTTTGGCCTTGGTCATGGTTGATTTTAATTTTTATTTTATCAATACTATTGGATTTAGGGGGTTGATTTTAATTTTAATTTTATTTTAATTTTAATTTTATTTTAATTTTTATTTTATCAATACTCTTGGATTTTAATTTTTATTTTAAAATTAATTCCCCCAAGATGAATGAATAATATTGATCAGATGAATTTCCTCCTGTGATCAATTTGGGTTTCTATTTCCCCTCCCCTCTTCATCTTCATCCTTATTCTTTCCCAATCCATCATTGACCAATGATTTTTCTAATGTCTAAATGCTAGTTGATTCACCAATGACCTTGTGTTAGATGTTTTCAAGTCTCTAACATACATTAATACCAATATATTTATTTCCCAACCACATATAGTTGTGACTTCTATATAAGTCCAATTACGGTTGCTTAACATAGAGCTAAATTTGTCCCACAAGGCATAACATTCTAGTAAGTGAGATTGTAAGTATCCTATTCTTCATGGTATTGTGTGAAGACTTGACCTTTTTTCCGTTCATCAGAGCTAGTGGCATACATGTTAATTTATCCAAGTTGGAGCCCTTCTCATGGATGATGTCTTGGTTCATGTCTTCATACTTGTGAATGGATGGTTGAGTGTTCTCCAAGGAATGACTTAAACCAATGGAACTCTTCACTAACATTTGACTAACCTTTTATTAACATTGTTTTACTTTCAATTCATTTACTTAATGAAATTTAAACTTCATTACCTTTATCATTCATTGTCATTTACATTTCATGTAAAATGTTTATGTTTTTGTCATTTTCACTTTGCTCACTTGAGCCATATCTTGTGATTGTATATATTATGTGCTTGTGATTTTGTTCTGTTTGTGGTCTTAGGACCTTAAAATACCTAATAAATAACAAAAACCATAAAAAAATATCTCGGTGGACTGTTGGACTTGATCTGAACTTTTAGACTTAGAATTAGGTAACATTCCCTATGCTTTAAAGGATTTGACCAATGCCATTATTCTGAGACTGAGTTATCCTTGATTGTGCCTTTCATCTGACGTAAACCTTGAGCGCTCTTGGTTCATCTATTACTTTGTCTTTGTACTTGATTGTTATACTAGTTATTATTGTTTATATCGGATGATTATTTCTAAGAGTTTGCCAAGGAATATTTCATCTGATACATGTGAAGACATTGAAGGCTTCTAGCTATTGGAGTGCTTGCTTGGATATTATGTTTATCTTTATTTGATACCTTGGGCTTCATATGATTGCTTGGATATTTCTTATGCTTGTTATCTGCTCAAAATTCCAAAGGAAATGGGTTTCTATATGATACTCTTGTCTTGTGGATTGCTTCCCATTGGTTAGATCTTTTCAACT
Organism: Lathyrus oleraceus; assembly: GCF_024323335.1. Lineage (NCBI taxonomy): Eukaryota > Viridiplantae > Streptophyta > Magnoliopsida > Fabales > Fabaceae > Lathyrus > Lathyrus oleraceus. The sequence continues at coordinate 315,337,123 of NC_066582.1, forward strand.
CTTAACTTTTAATTTTTGTCCAGGGTAGTCTCTTCATCTCCTCTCAATTATTTAATTTCAAAATCTCTCCCTCTTTTCAAAACTTTCTTTGCTTGTGATTTCAAACTTCAACATGTTTTAATGAATAGAAACTTTGGCCTTATGCCAATGAATTTTCAAACTTTTTCTTAAATCAAACTTGTGAATTAACTTAACCATATTGACCTTAATTTCAAAAAGACAAAAAGAACTAAAAACCCCATTCAAGTCTTTGGCCTTGTTGTGCCTTTTTCTGTTAAACTTTGATTAAAATCAATTCACCAACTTCTTTGAAATTTTTACCACGAACTACAGGGTTTTGATCCCTCATTTTTATGTTGGCACGTAGGCACAAGACCGAAGGTCTTGTCAACACAAAATATAATTAATGAATTCTTTTCTCATCCCCACAATCTATATTTTATCAAACATATTTTTGACCAAAATACTTGCATACAAAAAAGGGCTCCCTAGGAGTACGTAAGACACTTTGGGTGCTAATTGTAACACCCCGATAATAATATGGTAATTATTTAAATTAAGTTAATAATATATTTATTAATTTAATTAGATAATTGGATTATTATTATTATCATTTTGGAATTATTGAATTATTATTATTATTGGAATAATAATATAATTTAGAAAATATATAAGTTGGAATAAGTAAAAAGAGTTTCATTTGGAAAAATAAGGTTTTTCACGTGAAACAGAGAAGCGATTGAGAAAGTGGAGAAAGGGCAAGAGGAAGAACTAGAGAGCAAGGGTTGGAGAACGGAAAAGCTTGAAGCTCAAAGTTGCCGGATTAACTCAGGTAAGGGGGGTTTATCGTCGTTTAATGGGTATTATGGGTTAACATGTAATGGGTAGTGATAGACCGTTGAATTGACCCTAATTGGATTATGAATGTTGAAAAATTGTGATGAATAGATGATGGGAAAACTGTAATTGAATCTGTATTTGTGTGAGTTGTGATTTCCCGAACGTATAGCTTTTTACAGAATCGGAATCGGAGGTCCGGAAGTTCTCCAACGGCGGAAAATGCGGAGAATTCTGCATTCTGCTTCGTGTTAGCGCAGGAACAGCTTTCTGTCTTGCGTTAACCGGTTAACCCAGGGTGTTAACCGGTTAACACTGTTAGGAATTGTGAGGTATTGCTGTTTTGCTTGCGTTAACCGGTTAACCCAGGGCGTTAACCGGTTAACACTGTTGTGGGTTGTGAAAATATTGCTGTTCTGTCTGCGTTAACCGGTTAACCCAGGGCGTTAACCGGTTAACACTGTTGAATTTGGCCAGGAAGCGTGTTCTGTCCTGCGTTAACCGGTTAACCCAGGGCGTTAACCGGTTAACACTGTTGGAAATTGGAAAAATTGATATTTTAATGTTGTGAACATAATTGGTGATTGGCCTATATCGGTGTGTGATATAGTAGGGATTATTTCCCGTTGTTTTGAGTAGGATAGGTATTAGTAGAGTGTGCTAATACTGTGATTGAATTATTTGGCATGACATGATATGATTATGTGATAAATATGCTGATGATGTGTGAAAATATGCATAATGTTGTGAATGTATATATTATGCATGTGTTGGTGAATGGACTGTTTTATGGCTTAGAGTGTGAGCATATGTCCATTGTGGATTGTTGTTGATGATGTTGCATTGCTAGGTGAATTAGCATGCATATTGTGGCCTTTATGGTGGTAGCTAATTCCCATGGTGAGGAATTAGTGAGTAAATCTTTGTAGATTGTTGTTGATGTTTGCATGCTAGGTGATTAGCGTGCATAGCATAGCCCTTGGGGTGGTAGCTAATTCCCATGGTGAGGAATTAGTGAGTGAGTCACTAGGTCTCAAATGAGTGGGACTAGTGGGCTTGGTAGCCGCATCTGGATTTGATCGGTGAGGTTGAACTATATGTTCACGAATAGTCGGTACCGCATGCATGGAGTCTCATTGCATAATGTATGTATGACGTATAATATGAATGGATGTATTCTAATATTATACGTGTGTTTGTGTTGGCATTGAGTATGAGTATGAATTGTGTTGGTATTGAGTATGATAATTGAGTTGATGTGCCGTTACTGAATGTGTGAGATGATTAGGGTGATTAACATGTTATTTACTTAGCATTTCATGATATTCTATAATGCTTTTTATATCGATTGAGGAACTCACCCTTACAACTATTTTTCAGGTAACGAGCAGTGATTGAGTAGAAGCTAGTGCTTGGAGTCTAGTGTAGTCTCCTTAGTGGGTCATGCTCTGGTAGATGTAACATCGGGATGGGATGTTTTAAATGTTTTGTTGTTGGTTGTGAACCAGTTTACATGTAATATGCTACATGTTTTGCATGATTGATTTAATCTCTATCCGCTGCGTATTGTGCAAATGCTTTATGTTTTGAATTAATAAAAGAGCATGACAGTTATTATGGTGAATGGTGTGAAGTGTTTGTGTGACACCCTTATTTGCACCTTTACTCTGATGTATATATTTGTTGTTTTAATTAAATATTTGGGGTATTCTAGAAGGGTGTTACATTAGTGGTATCAGAGCATAGTCGGTCGAGTCGAGTCGTAATTATTCTGTTTCCCTGTATGTGATAGGTGTTGTGTAACCCTATCCGTACTTATTGTTTTAGCTTGTTGGGTTTTCAGAATAGAGATGGCTGGAAGAGGTAGAGACGATGATGCGATTGCTGAGGCTCTGGGTATGCTAGCTGGAGTACTTGGAGGGAATCCGAATGTTGTGGGAATGGGAGCTGCTCGTCAACTGAGTGAGTTCCAGAAGAACAATCCTCCAATGTTCAAGGGAGCATACGATCCAGATGGTGCTCAGAAGTGGTTGAAGGAGATCGAGAGAATCTTCCGAGTGACTGAGTGTGCCGATAACCAGAAGGTCAGGTTCGGTACGCATATGCTGTCAGAAGAAGCAGATGATTGGTGGGTTGCTACCCGCACTGAGTTGGAATCTGCTGGGAATGCTGAGATCACTTGGGCTGTGTTCAGAGAGAGATTCCTGAGGAAGTATTTTCCAGAGGATGTTAGAGGAAAGAAAGAGATAGAGTTCTTGGAATTGAAGCAGGGCAACCGGTCTATTACTGAGTATGCTGCTAAGTTCACAGAGCTGTCGAAGTATTACACTTCCTATGATGAGGCTACTGGGGAATTTTCGAAATATGTGAAGTTTGAGAACGGGTTGCGTCCCGAGATCAAGCAGGCTATTGGGTATTAACGGATTAGAGTGTTTTCTGATTTGGTTGACTGTTGCAGGATTTTTGAACAGGATACCAAAGCCAGAGCGGAAAGCTATCAGCAGAGGGTTGATAGGAAAGGCAAGAATCAGAATGATCGTGGGAAACCGTATGCAGCTGGCAAAGGTTTTCAGCGACAGAGTGGGATGAAGAGGCCTAGTGGGGGAGACTCTAGTGCCCCTGCTAAGTGTTTCAGATGTGGTCAGGCTGGACATCGTATCCATGAGTGTACCAGTAATGAGAAGAAGTGTTTTAAGTGTGGCAAAGGTGGTCACTTGGCTGCAGAGTGCCGGTTGAAGACTGTGACTTGTTTCAACTGTGGAGAGGTGGGTCATATCAGTCCACAGTGTCCTAAGCCGAAGAGAGAGAACCAGTCGGGAGGCAAGGTCTTTGCTTTATCGGGTTCTGAGACTTCTGCAGATGATCGTTTGATCCGAGGTACGTGTTATATTAATGGCTTTCCTCTTGTAGCTATTATTGACACCGGTGCTACTCATTCCTTTATATCTTTGGATTGTGCTGTGAAACTTAAGTTAGAGATATCTGAGATGTATGGTAGTATGGTGATTGATACTCCTGCAAAGGGTTCAGTGACTACTACTTCAGTTTGCTTGAGTTGTCCTTTGAGTATTTTTGGTAGAGACTTTGGGATAGACCTTGTGTGTCTTCCACTAGTGCAGATTGATGTTATCTTGGGAATGAACTGGTTGGTGTTTAACCGGGTTTCCATCAACTGTTTTGATAAGACTGTAATATTTCCTGAGGTTGAGGTAGGAGAGAGTGTGGTTCTATCAGCGAGGCAGGTGAATGAGGCAGTAGCGGACGGGGCAGAGTTGTTTATGCTGTTAGCGACTTTAGAGGCTAAAGATAAACTGGCGATTTGTGATCTAGCCGTGGTGTGTGATTTTCCTGATGTGTTTCCAGAAGAAGTGAATGAATTACCGCCAGAGCGTGAAGTTGAGTTCTCGATTGATTTGGTACCTGGTACTAGGCCGATATCGATGGCTCCGTACCGTATGTCTGCTGTTGAGTTAGCTGAATTGAAGAGTCAGTTGGAAGATCTGTTGGATAAGAAATTTATTCGCCCGAGTGTGTCACCGTGGGGTGCACCAGTGTTGTTGGTTAAGAAGAAAGAAGGTACTATGAGGTTGTGTGTGGACTACAGGCAACTGAATAAAGTGACGATCAAGAATCGGTATCCTTTGCCGAGGATTGATGATTTGATGGATCAGTTGGTTGGTGCGAGTGTGTTCAGCAAAATAGATTTGAGATCGGGTTATCATCAGATACGTGTGAAAACTGAGGATATTCAGAAGACTGCTTTCAGAACGAGGTATGGACATTATGAGTATTCTGTAATGCCTTTTGGTGTGACTAATGCGCCTGGAGTATTTATGGAGTATATGAATAGGATTTTCCATCCGTACCTAGACAAGTTTGTTGTGGTGTTTATTGACGATATTTTGGTGTATTCGAAATCGGAAGAAGAGCATGCTGAGCATTTGAGAGTGGTTTTAGAAGTTCTACGAGAAAAGAAGTTATTTGCTAAACTGTCCAAGTGTGAATTTTGGTTAGAAGAGGTTAGTTTTCTTGGTCATGTGATTTCAAGAGGTGGTGTTGTTGTTGATCCTTCTAAGATAGAAGCGGTATCTAAGTGGGAAGCTCCGAAGTCAGTTTCTGAGATAAGGAGTTTTCTTGGTTTGGCTGGTTATTATAGGAAGTTCATCGAGGGATTTTCTAAGTTGGCGTTACCGTTGACGATGTTGACTAGAAAGGGGCAAGCGTTTGTTTGGGACTCAAAATGTGAAGAAGGTTTCCAAGAGTTAAAGAGAAGGTTAACTACTGCTCCTATTCTGATATTACCGAGTCCATCGGAACTATTTGAGGTTTACTGTGATGCTTCATTGTTGGGTTTGGGTGGTGTGTTGATGCAGAACAAGCAGGTTATAGCTTATGCTTCGAGACAATTGAGGGTTCATGAGAGGAACTATCCGACACACGATTTAGAGTTGGCAGCTGTGGTATTTGTTCTGAAGTTATGGAGGCATTACTTGTACGGGTCGAGATTTGAGGTTTTCAGTGACCATAAAAGTTTAAAGTATTTGTTTGATCAGAAAGAACTGAATATGAGACAGAGGAGATGGTTAGAATTTCTGAAGGATTATGACTTTGGTTTGAATTACCATCCGGGTAAAGCAAATGTAGTGGCTGATGCGTTGAGTCGAAAATCACTGCATATGTCTATGTTAATGGTTAAGGAATTGGATTTAATTGAGCAGTTTAGAGACTTGAGTTTGGTGTGTGAGAGTACTCACAATAGTGTTAAATTGGGAATGTTGGAGTTAACAAGTGGTATTCTGGATGAGATTAGAGAGGGTCAGAAATCCGATGTGCTTTTGGTTGATAAGTTGACTCTGGTGAATCAAGGTCAAGGTGGTGAATTCAGAGTTGATGAGAATGGTGTTTTGAAATTTGGTAATCGGGTGTGTATTCCGGATGTTACCGAACTTAAAAAGAGTATTCTTGAGGAAGGACATCGTAGTGGCCTGAGTATTCATCCTGGAGCTACGAAGATGTATCATGATTTGAAAAAGTTATTTTGGTGGCCGGGAATGAAAAGAGAAATTGCAAGTTTTATTTATTCTTGTTTGACTTGTCAGAAGTCAAAGATTGAGCATCAGAAGCCGTCTGGGCTAATGCAACCGTTGACTATTCCAGAGTGGAAGTGGGATAGTATCAGTATGGATTTTGTTTCTGGTTTACCGAGGACAATTAAGAATTTTGAAGCTATTTGGGTGATTGTTGACAGATTGACAAAATCGGCTCATTTCATTCCGATCAGAATGGATTATCCGTTAGAGAGATTAGCTGAGTTGTATATTGAGAAAATTGTAAGTTTGCATGGTATTCCGTCGAGTATTGTTTCGGACAGAGATCCTAGATTTACATCGAAGTTCTGGGAAGGTTTGCAGAGGGCTTTGGGAACTAAGCTGAGATTGAGTTCTGCATATCATCCGCAGACTGATGGTCAGACTGAGAGGACGATTCAGTCACTAGAGGATCTTTTGAGAGCTTGTGTTTTGGAAAAAGGAGGTGCTTGGGATTGTTACTTACCTTTGATTGAGTTTACCTACAACAATAGTTTTCATTCGAGCATTGGTATGGCACCGTTTGAAGCTTTGTATGGTAGGAGATGTCGGACGCCTTTATGTTGGTACGAGTCCGGTGACAGTGCTGTGGTTGGACCGGAGATTGTTCAACAAACTACGGAAAAGATTAAGATGATTCAGGAGAAGATGAGAATTGCTCAGAGTCGTCAGAAGAGTTATCACGACAAGAGAAGGAAGGCACTTGAGTTCCAAGAGGGAGATCATGTGTTTCTTCGTGTTACTCCGATAACTGGGGTTGGTCGAGCTTTGAAGTCGAAGAAGTTGACACCTCGATTTATTGGTCCTTATCAGATTTTGGAGAGGATATGGGAGGTAGCCTATCGTATCGCTTTACCGCCGTCACTTGCGAATTTGCATGAGGTTTTCCATGTGTCTCAGTTGAGGAGGTACATTCCTGATCCGTCGCATGTGGTCCAAGTGGATGATGTACAGGTGAGAGATAACCTGACTGTTGAAACATCACCTATGAGGATCGAGGATCGAGAGTTGAAGCAGTTGCGGGGTAAAGAGATTGCTTTGGTAAAGGTAGCTTGGGGAGGACCAGCAGGTGGCAATGTGACTTGGGAACTTGAGAGTAAGATGAAGGAGTCTTACCCAGAGTTATTCGCTTGAGGTATGTTTTCGAGGATGAAAACTCTTTTAGTGGGGGAGAGTTGTAACACCCCGATAATAATATGGTAATTATTTAAATTAAGTTAATAATATATTTATTAATTTAATTAGATAATTGGATTATTATTATTATCATTTTGGAATTATTGAATTATTATTATTATTGGAATAATAATATAATTTAGAAAATATATAAGTTGGAATAAGTAAAAAGAGTTTCATTTGGAAAAATAAGGTTTTTCACGTGAAACAGAGAAGCGATTGAGAAAGTGGAGAAAGGGCAAGAGGAAGAACTAGAGAGCAAGGGTTGGAGAACGGAAAAGCTTGAAGCTCAAAGTTGCCGGATTAACTCAGGTAAGGGGGGTTTATCGTCGTTTAATGGGTATTATGGGTTAACATGTAATGGGTAGTGATAAACCGTTGAATTGACCCTAATTGGATTATGAATGTTGAAAAATTGTGATGAATAGATGATGGGAAAACTGTAATTGAATTTGTATTTGTGTGAGTTGTGATTTCCCGAACATATAGCTTTTTACGGAATCGGAATCGGAGGTCCGGAAGTTCTCCAACGGCGGAAAATGCGGAGAATTCTGCATTCTGCTTCGTGTTAGCGCAGGAACAGCTTTCTGTCTTGCGTTAACCGGTTAACCCAGGGTGTTAACCGGTTAACACTGTTAGGAATTGCGAGGTATTGCTGTTTTGCTTGCGTTAACCGGTTAACCCAGGGCGTTAACCGGTTAACACTGTTGTGGGTTATGAAAATATTGCTGTTCTGTCTGCGTTAACCGGTTAACCCAGGGCGTTAACCGGTTAACACTGTTGAATTTGGCCAGGAAGCGTGTTCTGTCCTGCGTTAACCGGTTAACCCAGGGCGTTAACCGGTTAACACTGTTGGAAATTGGAAAAAATTGATATTTTAATATTGTGAACATAATTGGTGATTGGCCTATATCGGTGTGTGATATAGTAGGGATTATTTCCCGTTGTTTTGAGTAGGATAGGTATTAGTAGAGTGTGCTAATACTGTGATTGAATTATTTGGCATGACATGATATGATTATGTGATAAATATGCTGATGATGTGTGAAAATATGCATAATGTTGTGAATGTATATATTATGCATGTGTTGGTGAATGGACTGTTTTATGGCTTAGAGTGTGAGCATATGTCCATTGTGGATTGTTGTTGATGATGTTGCATTGCTAGGTGAATTAGCATGCATATTGTGGCCTTTATGGTGGTAGCTAATTCCCATGGTGAGGAATTAGTGAGTAAATCTTTGTAGATTGTTGTTGATGTTTGCATGCTAGGTGATTAGCGTGCATAGCATAGCCCTTGGGATGGTAGCTAATTCCCATGGTGAGGAATTAGTGAGTGAGTCACTAGGTCTCAAATGAGTGGGACTAGTGGGCTTGGTAGCCGCATCTGGATTTGATCGGTGAGGTTGAATTATATGTTCACGAATAGTCGGTACCGCATGCATGGAGTCTCATTGCATAATGTATGTATGACGTATAATATGAATGGATGTATTCCAATATTATACGTGTGTTTGTGTTGGCATTGAGTATGAGTATGAATTGTGTTGGTATTGAGTATGATAATTGAGTTGATGTGTCGTTACTGAATGTGTGAGATGATTAGGGTGATTAACGTGTTATTTACTTAGCATTTCATGATATTCTATAATGCTTTTTATATCGATTGAGGAACTCACCCTTACAACTATTTTTCAGGTAACGAGCAGTGATTGAGTAGAAGCTAGTGCTTGGAGTCTAGTGTAGTCTCCTTAGTGGGTCATGCTCTGGTAGATGTAACATCGGGATGGGATGTTTTAAATGTTTTGTTGTTGGTTGTGAACTAGTTTACATGTAATATGCTACATGTTTTGCATGATTGATTTAATCTCTATCCGCTGCGTATTGTGCAAATGCTTTATGTTTTGAATTAATAAAAGAGAATGACAGTTATTATGGTGAATGGTGTGAAGTGTTTGTGTGACACCCTTATTTGCACCTTTACTCTGATGTATATATTTGTTGTTTTAATTAAATATTTGGGGTATTCTAGAAGGGTGTTACACTAATACCTTCCCTCTATGTAACCAACCCACTTACCTATAATCTCTGGCATTTTCTTTGTTTTGATTTGAAAACTTCTTATCTTTGGGTTTTGTTCGTACTTTTACCCTTTTCCTTTGGAAATAATAAAAGCGCGGTGGTGACTCTGGTTTTATTGACGTCAAGTTTATTCATAGCTTGATGGTCATGAATTTACCTATACAATGTCCCAATAGGTGCAATGTAAGTTCATCAAACAAAACCTAACTTTGATATGTTTATCTACTCATAACTATACAATCAAATACCAATTGATTAGATGAAGATTGCATCTGAAAATTCTTGAAGAACTGACCTCCAATGGCTTTCAATGATCTCAAACTCACCCTCTTTGTGCTCTTTACCTCCACTTTTAGTCTAAAATGCAGAACCCTTGAAAAGATGCCAAAACTACTTATAAATCAGTCAAATCAGTCTGAAATGCGTTAGAATAGGCCCATAAAAGGACCTATCATGTGTATGTTAACTTATATTATGCGTGCGATGCTGACTTTGCTTCTCTATCACACGTTTGATGTTGCGCGTGATTATTCTAGTAGTTGCATTTTTTTTCTCCCTTTTTCCATCTAATTTTAACTAAGTCCTTATTTCTTCATACTTAGTCAGTTTTTCATCTTTCTTTGGACATTATTCTTCACTTTATCCTCTTTGACTTGTTTTGATCTATTTCTTCGACCGAAAACATGCAATGACAGAGTGTCATCACAACCCTAAACTTGAATCGTTGCTTGTCCTCAAGTAACTTGCATGCACTGCTAATTCCAAATAAAAAACAAGTCTCACATAAACAATTTAGCATCACCATACGAAATTTTATTTACATGACCATCATTCTAGCTTCCGACTTCAATCCAACAATTTCAAAAAACATCCTCAATCTATGACAAGTAATTAACTTGTCTCTTATCTTACCATGACTCTATCAGTTGATAGGGTAGTCTCTCAATTAACATGCAAAATAGTTTATCTGAGTTTGATCATGTTCTAATAGAATTTGTCACAGAAATCAAAACACACACATTTATGGGATTTTCGGGTTGTATCTTGGCTTGTGTTTGGGTAGGATATATTTGGAAAAGTAGGTTTAAACCTTTAGAGTTAGGTACCTAGTTCTCATCTTGTCATCATACCACTTCTTTCTTTATTAATGGTACTAGAGATCATACTATTGTGGTCCTAAACATTCATTCTCCTATTGTAATCATACCACTCTTTTCCTTATTTTTAACCCCTTATTTTCTCAATATTTTGTATTTTTGACCATTTTTTTCTCTAGTACCCCAACCCCAAACTTCAACTTTGCTCACTTCCAAGAGAAACCCCAAACTTATTATTTTCATACAACTTAAGAACTAAACGTTTCTACCTAACTCCAAAGAGAGGGTGGAAAGATGAAGTATTTCAAGTCATATGGCTAATAAATAAGGTTAAGTAGCCGAAAGAAAGGCCAAGATCAAAGTGGTTAGAAATGGACGTATCCTATTACTACATGGTGGTTACAAAGGCTCAAAGTTAAAATAAAAGAATTGACTCAGTGTGTGCAAATCAAACTAGACAAATTTAATTGGAAATAGTTCAAACCTAATAAAATAATAATGAACGGATACACCCAATAAAAGGAATAGTAAATAATGGAATTTATTTGGCTCAAACCTTACTAGTTGAGGTATATGAAGGTTGCGTCCAAGTCTATTGGTTACTTTTTCATCCTTTTCCTTCAATTTGTAAGTCGCTTTCCTGATGATCAAGTTTCCTTAACTGGTACTTTTTGTTCATTTATTTAATGCAACAAGTGTAGGTTTTGTAAATCTACAAACTCATTGATTAAAGACAAACATTATTGAATTAATACAATGGGGAACTGTACTTTTAAGTCTATTACTCTTTGTTATATATACATTGGAAAATAAAAAAAACTTCTAAAATAAAGAAAACTAGCTACATGTATTTTCATATGTTATCATTTTAGAAAATATCATGCATGTCATTCATAGTGTTATTGAAATAATTATTTTTTCAGGTTCATTCTGCTCTCATGCACTCTCTTCTCCTTGCTTTCTCTTGATCTTGATTTATGAAGTAATTCTCCATTTCTCCAGCGGTTGCAAAACATGTTCTTAAACTTTGAGCAGACATGTGGTCTTCTCGCTGATTATAGAAGTCTATAAATACATGAGTGAATCTTGGGGGTTCAATATACAACGTGGACTGAACTTATATTATCCACCTTGTAACCCCCACTACATGAGCTTCTATTCTTCTTTGAAACTCTGATGCCTGTTGATTTCCTTGCATTTTCCCTGCCCGATGTTACACCTGCGGTTGGTAGAATTCTTCGTTATTTCCTACTCGGTTATATTTTTTATCATGTTGATATGCTTCTGTTGGGTGATTATGTTGCAGCGTCCTAATTACTGAAGCGTTGATAGGTGCTCTTGGACATATCATCTTGTCATCAGGGTCGATGGACACTCCGACTCTCCTGCATAATTCATTAATAACTCAAAAATTCCCACAAGTTCTTTATGCAGCGTTAGCCATATATTTAATAATTTCAAAAATTAAACGCCTCAAATCAATTGGTTTCCCCCTCAAAAGAGATAAAAGTCCTAAACACTGTTTCACAATAAATTGTGACTGGTTAGACGCGGCTTCTAGAGATTGCTCAAAAAATGAGGCCCAAGCCCTCAGAATATAGAGAAATTCAATGGTTTTAAGTTGCAGTGCTAAGCCACACTCAATCACCTGTTCCGCCCCTGGTCTATAGAAAGACTCAAGTATTTCTTGGGACATTTCTTCATTTATCACCCTATGCTCATTTCTATAGGTTCTAAGAGCACAAACAGGAGGAGGTTGAAGATTAAAAAGAGATTTAATAACACTAGCATATTAATCAATATACTTACCTTACATATAAGAAGTGTAGGTGCCCACGTAGCTAAATGCCGCATTTGCATAAAATTCTAGGCCTGTGGATTTATTGGTTTCTTGAATCAATTTATTCAAACTTACCCAATGTCGTTCCTGCAACATTTCCACCATCTCTCTGAAGCCTCTTAGGTCCTCGCATGCAAATGCCCTCTCTCGCACAATGTGGTAGCCAACCAACTTGAGATATTTTTCCTCATTAGCCTTTAAACGAAACATGAAATTGGGGAAGCTTTAAGCATTCGGTGTGGGGAAAACTCTTGAAGATGAACCTCTTGTAACTTTTCCTCTTTTTAAAGCCATAGTTCCTGCAACTACAAAACAAAGTAACACTGCACAGAGAAAAAAATGTTAAGCAGAGATTGTTATGAAAGGGAATTTGGCTGAGGAAGGAGTAGAAAGAGAGTTGTGAGGAGAAGAGATTCAAAATCTCTATTTATATGCCTTATGTTCGTTGTTATCACGCGCATTATGCATCCATCTCACGCACGATGCTAACGGTCTTAACAACGTCTCTTTGCCAATGTCTATATCGCGCACGTTAAGTGTCCAGCACACGCGAGATACTAACGGTTTTCAGATTCCCCCAACCTTTATACCACGTGTGTTATGCAACCATCTTGCGTGCAATATAGCCCTATCATGTGTGTGATGGGATGCATGACTTTTCTAAGGGCTTCGTTCTTTTCTTCTTCTCTTCTTCTCTTTTATTTTCTTTCCTTCTTCTCTTTCACCCTCTTCCTTTTCTTGCAAAACAACACACAAAAAATAGATGTTTTCAGAAACAAAATTAAACTTAAAAATTTAAACACTTACTTATTGACGTGTTGTCTCCCATCCTACTCGTCTTTACCTCCATTAGCTTAACGATCCATGTCTAAGGCACGTCAGGCGCAAGGGAGATCCTCACGCCGGATAATTTACCCTTCTTCCTTCCTTTGTCAACCTTGCTACCTTTTTCTTCCATATGGTAGCATGTTTTCTAGATCATCTACATATGGTGTCCATTAATACACATTAAAAACCACATTTCCTGGTTGAACTTCAAGTTAAGTTCACCGATTTCCACATCTATTAATGCTTTCCGAGTTGCCAAGAATGGGTGTATGAGAATCATTGAACCACCTGTGTCTCCCTTCATGTTGACTACCATAATATATTCAGGAAAAACTAGATAGTCGACATGTACTAACACGTCTTGTAAGATACCATGAGGGTAAGTGACAAATAAATCATCCAAGGTAAGAGTCATATTACTCAATATGATCTTTCCCAAATTCAATTCTTTAGCCTTATTAAAGAGCATTACATTGATACTTGACCATAAATCATATAGTGCGTGTGAGACCTTTACCCCACCAATGGTGCAAGAGATGTTAAACTTACCTGGATCTTCCAGCTTTGGTGGCATTATTTCGAGCATTACCGTATCGCAATTCTCAATCATGTTTACTTGTTCTTTTTCCAACTTCTGCTTTGTACCATTTAGCAATTCCTTCATAAATTTAATAAACTTGGGCATTAGCTATAAAACTTCATGGAAAAAAATAGTTACCTAAAGTGTGGTCAACAACTCTTTAAACCTGATAAAAAATTCCTGCATCATCTTCCTGCAATGGTTTCTTCTTAATTATAGGATATAGAGGTTTTATGTTATCGACTAATTCTAGATTAAGGTCATTAGGAATTTACTTCTTAGTTCTTTCCAAGGGGAGTTTTTGTTTATCAATTATTCAATGGCGATTTCCTTCTCAGCTTGGTCGCTCTGATTTTTACTCTCCTCCTTCTCAATCCCTATTTCTTCCTCTTTAATCAAGTCCTCTTCCACTATTTCATCCTCACCCTTGTTGGTGATTACTTCAAAACTTGTTTCTAAAGTCTTGCAAGACTCATTTTTAGAGTTATCCACAATGTTACTTGTAAATCCTCCACTTGAACTAGGTAAAATGACTATTTGCCTAGATATCTGACCAATTTGCATCTCCAAATTTTTTATAGACGTAAGATGGTTCTTACTCATTTTTTTATGTTGTTTATTTACCTGTTCAAAACTGCTCTGGGTGGTCTCGATGAATTTTTGTAGGGTCTCTTCAAGTGGTGAAGGTTCCTTTGGATAAGAGCATGTTGATTTTGATGAACACCCTGATTAGAACTTGTATTATGATTATTGCTCCATCTGAAATGTGGGTGATCTTTCCATCCGAGATTGTAGGTGTTAAAGTACATGTTATTTTTCTAGAACTTTGCAAATTGAGCTTCTTCACTAGATCCTTCCATTTGCAAGTCCCTCTCCATAGAAATCACACATCAATGCTTGTATATGACTCACGTTATCTTTACTCAAGTTATTTTCAGCTAGCTTTTTATTCAATCATTCAATTTGGGCTGAAAGTGAAATATGAGTATCAATAGCTAACATATCTTTTTGTGTTCCTGCCATTATTTTTATTGATCAGTCACTTATTGAATAATATTCGTTCAAGCACATCTTTTCAATTAGGTCTTTAACTCGTTGTTCGGTCATTGTTCTGATCATTCCTCTCGCAGAAGCATCTAAAAGCATGTGTGTTTTACTCTTGAGATCTTTGATAAAATTATGCATTTGCTCCACGTTATTCATATTAAGATTTGGACACCTGCGTAGGGACGAATTTAGAAATTACATATTGGTGTGGCTAAACATGAAAGAAAATATGAACTAAATTATATTGAAAATAAGAAATAATATTGTTTAATATATTACATAAATGAAAATCATCTATCATAAAAAGTTTCAAATGACAATGAGGGAATAACCGATATGATTACAATCAACATGTCTATTGGAAGAAGTAGCATGATTAGCAAACATGTGAGCATTCTTCCGATCACCAAAATCATCTCCCACAAAGTGATCCCTCATTTGTATAGACAATTTTAAACAAAATCCATGGCAAATAAAATGTTAGATCCTTGGATTCACTATAATAAATCCGGTCATACAAATCAAACCATTTTTTGTAAAATCGACGTCTTTGTTTACCTCGAACATAACAAGAGTAAACTGAATTATGAAGAGGTTAATGACGACTTGTTTTTAAATAAGTTTTCCTTACCTCATTTTGGATGTCGAGATGATAACTTGAAATTTGAGGCCTAATTATTGGTTTTGTTCAAACAACTCATAATCAACAACTTTAATACTCTCGCTTAGATGTTATATTTTTTATGCTTCTAGATTAGCTGAAGAAGTAGTTGTCTCTAGAAAGCACAGGAAAATATTTCTTCATCCTATAAAGAGAACAATGAAACTATTTAAAATAGTTAATCATACTATAAAAAGAACAGGGAAACCAATTGATTATAAATGAATTCATTTTTGAGAAATTGAGATAACTATTTTTTTTATAACAATGTGAGATTTTAGGTTTTAGCTCAAAAGGGAGAAAAGAATAAGGAAAAATTAAAGTATTCACTTTATCTTTAGTTTTTAATCACCTATAAATAAACACCAGTCAAGCCAAGTGAAAAAATTGAACAAAAGAAATGAAAAATTAAATAAATATGAGAGAGAGAATTTACAATTTTATCTTTAATATATATATATATATATATATATATATATATATATATATATATATATATATATATAAATTAAAAAACAAATTGTATGGCTTTAGCCACACTCTACCTCAACATGTGTTAGTCCATGCACCTGCGTAATAAAAGTTTAAACCTTTTCCATGAGTCATACAACTATTCAGTTTCCTATTGCTCAAAATTTGTAATTTCCGCTCTTCGCTCAGGAAACTGAGTGGTGATGAAGAATCTCTCTAAGAATTTGTCCTCGAGTTTTTTCCATTTCTGTATAGTTCCATTTAGAGGAAAAGTAACCAATCTTTGGCTCTTCCAATTTGTGAGAAACCAAATAACGTCAGCTTGACTTGGTCTTCCGCGACCTCATCTGGCCTGCCCGTCGAGGTTGTTTCGTAGAAGCAAGCAAGATGCTCCCATGGATCTCTAATTGGGTTCCCATCGAACGTATTGTCTCTTAAACCTGAAAGCACAAAATACTCTATATCAAATTTAGCAGGGTCTGTCAGTACAATCAGAGTTTGCTTTGAGCAAGGGCAAGACGATCCTTAGCCTAGAGCCTCCAAACTAAAGGGTCTCATTTTGTTATTAAAAACTGAAATATATATTTAATAATCTGTTAAAATAAATAATAAAATGGAAAATAAATAATAATTTCTCATTGGCCAAGTGGTAAGAGATTGATTTTAAACATGGTGGTAAAAGTTGTGGATTCAATCCTCTTTGTTATTCTTTTTTAATTACTATTGCAAAGTTTTTTATTATTATGATGCATGATTTTTATTTATTATTATGATAAATGTTAGTAATGATCTAAACTATTTAAATTAGAATATAAAATATAAAAATCAAAATGAAATTAAAAATTTAATGTTTTCACGTGTCGATGTCGTGTACGATATTTGTGTCGTGTACGATGTTGAAGGCGCGCATACAGCCGAAGCTCTTGCTGATTTTGTAAACATGGAAGGAGTTATTTACGGGAATTGTATAAAAGATTTTTGTATGTTTTTTCAAGACTCTTTAGCATAAGATCATTTTTTCTTTGTTATTTTAATCATTTCATACACTTTTTTAGCAATTACTTGCTTTTAAAATTTTGAGTAATGTTATGAATACTTAACTGTATAATCTAACCACCCCATGTTGTTTTTCAATTTTATTCATGTCTTATAGATTGCACTATTATTTTATATATTGCATTGGTAGTTAGTCATCTATTATGTTCTTCATATGATTTTGAATGTTTTTAAATTTCCGTCCGTTAGCATCGATATTTGATTTTTTTACCATTAGTATAAAATATATTGTTAATGTAGTTACCAACGTGAAGATACTTTCTCTTCCATCTAATGTGGTAGTTTTCTCCCCTGATGACTTTGACACGGTTCTCTTAGATGAAACAAAATATGTTCCAGTGGAGTTCTATGCACCATGGTATGTATAAATTAACCCGATCTTCTATAACTTTATGATATGGTGATTTTTTTTTTCAATTTTTTGAATCTTATTTTCTTGACAAATTCGTTATTGTACTTAGTGTGATCATTGCAGGGCTCTCGCTTATATTCTCTTGTCTAAAACTTCTACCATAGCTATCTTATAATCTTAATTTGG
Source organism: Lathyrus oleraceus (assembly GCF_024323335.1). NCBI lineage: Eukaryota > Viridiplantae > Streptophyta > Magnoliopsida > Fabales > Fabaceae > Lathyrus > Lathyrus oleraceus. Next base: position 315,354,423 of record NC_066582.1, read on the forward strand.
TCATTTTTACTTATGATTAACTATATCAAGGTTGATTCTAATACTGTTTATACTATTTATTTAGACTTATGAAAAGGTTTTTGAAGTATTCAGGTTGGAGGAAGAAGTAGTTATAGCTAATGTCGACGCTTACAAATACTAGAATTTTGTAGAAAAGTAAGTGCAATAACATCTTTTTATTTGATAAATACAAGGTTGTTCTTTTTTTAAAAAGTTATATTTTTCTTAAGGGTCCATTTTTATTATTTGTCTCGGGCCTCTAAAAAGTTAGAACCGGCCCTGGGTACAATCCCTATAGAAACCTATCTTCCATCAGTTCTTTTGCAGTAGTCTCTCACGGTGGATGGGATTGGTACGCCTTTTTCAACGTCCGAAGAAATCAGCAAATTATCTTCTACTAAGATTCTTTGAGCTAGAGTCGCTTCTCTAACTGCTCTCCTGATGGTACATGTAGTCCTTTAAATTTTTGGATCGAATGGTATCAATGTCGACCCTGAGCTGCACATACACAAACAAGAAATACCTCAGTAGCATTGTAATTAAATATTGAATGAGAAAAACAATCAAAAACTAAATAAACAAGCATTGCCTTATTGAAATTATCAACAATCCCCGACAATGACGCCAAAAACTTGATGACTTCTAGACAAGTGCATGGATAATGTCACAGTAATAAAAAGATATTGATTCCATATTGTCGCAACCAGATGGTTATGAGGAACCGAGATTGAACAAAAGAATGTCTCGTTTCAATCAAAGAAGAAAGAAGGCAAATCAGAAAAGTCACCACTGAATTTTTTTTTGGATTCCTCTATCGGAGAGGAGAGAGAAAATAATTGATAAAACCCTCAAAAATAAAAGGTGAACACATGAAGTGAAAATTACAGATACGGAATCGGTCTCACAACCGAGACTTGGGTTCAGAAGTCAATTACGCAAGAGGAAGGTATTAGCACCCCCCATGTCCATGTACTCCATGGGAACCATTTGGGTTGTCTACACATGTGGGTATTTCTCTACTTATTTCTATTTATTCTTATTTGTAAAAATGAGTGTGAAAGAAAGGATTTTGGGGTTTTTATTATTGTGCTCGCCAAGGATTGTGGCCCTTGTGCCTACGTATCACTCATCGGGTGATGAGGAATCAGAGCTCCGTAGTTAGGAGTAGAAAATGTTTGTGTGTTGGTTGATTTTATCTTTGAGAAATGGGTTTTTGGGGTGGTGCTCTAAGGCACAAAAATGAGATTTGATGGGTTGAATTGTTTTTACCTTGAATAAGGGTTTTATGAAAAAAGGTTTGTGATTAGATTGCACTAAAGTCAATGGGCGGAGGTGAGAATTCTAGATAAACAAGTCAAGCGTCTTGTGTCCAAAATAATCAGAGTAAGAGTAGGAATACTCCACTCTTAATCATTATCCACCACTTAAGGCTCATGATGCAGAATACTAATCGTAGTTTTAATGTATTTTTGAATTTGATTATGAAAATGTTGTTTGACGTTAGATCAAGGGTTTGTTTATTTGATTGTGAAATTTGGTGATGTAACAGATATGCAAAGTAACCAATGGGAAAGTAAAGGATCTCATTTTAAGGTAGCCCAAGAGAAAGTCTTATGTGTGCAAAAGTGACCTAAGCTAAAAAAAGGATAATGTTCTTATAAACATGTCCACCTAGGGTGGTGTCATGATACCATTCTTACAACCGGTATGCAAGTTACAAATGAAATCAAAAGTTAATAGAGTATGACAAAGATATGGAAAGGTCCTACAAGTAAAGGTCCAAAATGAGATCCTGTAGGTTCAAGTTAATTACAAGTGGAAGGAATCTTTTTGGTCTTATCATTTTATCATGTTTTTATTGTTTTTAATGTATGATGACAATAAAGATAAATGACAATAATAAATATGCATGATGAGTTTGTACAATGATGATGACTACTTGAATATGAATTACAAAGTAACGACATAAGAGTAAGAAACAAAGTAACAATGGTTAGTGGTAATCAAAGTTAGTATTTAGTAAGATCATGTTCAAGTTAAACTCTTGAGGAATATCTATCCTTAACTCAAAAGATTCAAAATATGGCGCATCAGGGGGTAACTTATCACTTATGCAAAGTATTGAATATGATCAAATGGTCAACTTAGAATAGATTTGTAACAATTAAAGTTATGCAAACCCCAAGTCCATCTATCAATAGCTTGACAAAAGGAAAAATATACCAACTCAAGGGTTTAAGGTTAATGTTTTGATTAAATAATTAAGTTAACCAAGTTATAATGATCAATATACAATATGAACAAGTTAACAATAAGGGTTAATGAGTTAGTATATCAATAATAACAAAATATAACAAATGAAATCACAAGTTAGTATGTACGTAAATAAAGCTTCATCTATGTGTCAAATGATCCAAGTTGGTTGATATAGAGGCAACCTATCTATGCTTCAAAATAACATGAATGAACTCTTGATCATTCATTAGTAGGTTTGAAACATAGAAGGTTCAATCAACCCTAATTAATCAAATATCATGAAAAAATAGACTTCATTAGCCACTAATATTCAAGACCAAATAAGTCAATAACTAATTTCTCAAATGACAAAAAATAAAACACAATAAAATAGTAGACAAAAATAACATGAGTCTGTGTTGGAAATATTTTCAGAAAAATAAATATAAGTGGGATAAAAAATAAAATGAAAAGGGAAATAAAGAAAAAGGAACAAATAAGCACGCGCTAGGGGTTGAACCCCTAACCTTGGGGTCATGGGGGATCAACCCCCTCATCCACTGGGCCAAGCACCCACTTGTGATTTAGACACATGCTTACTAAATAAAATATTAAATCAAAAGCTAAAAGTGAACACGCGCACAAATTGACCAATCAGGAAAAGACAACAGAAACATTTGAAAATTCAAACATGCACAAGAGTTCATCTCCTACCTTGAGACACCCCAAAATCCAAACCTCCAAACACGTGTTTTTCACTAGATTTCATCATGGAAACAACTTCTATACACATAAACGAATCAACCTCCACACTCATGAGCCATTAATTGGCTCTAAGTATGGAGTATTTTCCAGAAACTTAGATGAACACACTTGACCTAAATCAAAAGTTAAATGATGAACACACTTGACCTAAATCTGTGGGTGATTTCGAGTTGAATGGTAACTTGTTTGAGTGAATGGGTGAGTGAAACTACCTGACCGGAATCAATTTCAGGTATGAACTCCGATGAGTTGGTGCAGCTCAGGTGAGGTGTTGGGAAGGTGAGTTTAGGTTTGGAAAAGTTCCAGTGATGTTCATGGATGGATTCTGGGTGGTTGGTTTGGGTTGAAATGCCTTGAAACTCAGAAATCGATCCTCTATTTTTGAAGGTTCAAATCGGGTTTGTTGCAGAGTGTAATTGGCTTTTGAAGCTTATTAAAGTGATGGAATGCCTTCCCCTAATTATAAGGAAGGTGATGGAAGTATTAGGAAGGAAAATGCGAGTGGTTTGCTTTAGAAAGGTTTGAGGCTCTAAAGATGACAAAGTGGGAAGCTTGTGGGGGAAGGGTGACTGTGTTCTGACCTGGTTTCCCCCCTTCACTCAATCTATTTTCAATTTAAAATGAAAAAGGAGAGACAAGGATGGTTGGATCAGAGCTGTGGTGGCTTTTATTTCTAACCATTTTGGGAAATCTTTCACTTTTCACATGGCATTAGGTTTGGAAATTTGAGAGGTTTTTCCATCAAAGTTGACTTCCAAACATGTCAACTATGATATTTAATATGTTAGGGGTTAAAAGGAACAATTCTGAAATGGTTTGAGGACTTGGTGGATCAAATTACAAGTTCTGGCTGACTTTGTCTGGTTTGTTCATTAGGATGATTTCCAATCTTTGAACCAAGGCCAGATGAAACTGGCTCGTGCATTTTTCATGAAATTTGTGCCATGTGCTTGATAATATGAAAAAAACAACCAAGTTAAAAGAAGTTGTAGTTTGGAAATGAAAATATGATAAAGTGGTGGTCTTGGTCATGTTTTAGGGCATGCAAGACATGTTGGACCAGTTTGGCCAATGAAAAAATTAGGGTCCTTGCTCAATGAATTAGGTCTTGGAACTTGAAACAAAGTTGAAGAGGAACTTAATTAGGAAATTTTGCACAAAGAATATCTTGAAAAGCTTGCAATATGAAAAAGTTATGGACTTTAGACCAAATCATAGGTCATTCTTTCCAAAATGTGACCAACCAACATGACCTAAAAATGTGACTTTGTGATTTCATGATTTTCAAGGGATAATGGTAGATGTTTGAAGCTCATATGATTATATCATGATGCAAAATGAGGCTTGGAGCTTTGTGTGATGATTTTAGGTCAAGTTCATGGGTAAAATCAAGACATTGAAAGTCCAAAGTTCATGACCAAACCAAGTACTTGTAATATGAATTGAATGAGTGTTTGAATGGTGAATTGTGGTTGAAAATGAATTAATATGATATTGAAGGAGTGGCAGTGTGATTTGATGATCAAATGAAGCAAGGCCAATGATCAAAACATTGAGATCTTTCAAAGGTTTGGGGTGTGAAATTTTTTGGATTTTAGGGGTCCTCAATGGTGTGGTGAAGATTCAAGGTGAACCGTGACTTGTACAAGCCAATGAGGGTCAAGAGCTAGGGTTAGGGCCTTGGGTTACCATATGAATCTTAATGTATCCTCAAAGGAGACTCACCATACAAATTGGGTTTGGAGAGTGAGTGAGATGACTTGAATGATCCTCCAAGCTTGTTGGATGCTTGAGGATAAATATTAGGGTTAAGGTTGCTTGGGCACACCTTAACATGATCAGAGGGTATTGAGCTTCACATATGAACCCTATGCCTTTGGTTTGTGGGACATTGTGGATCATTAAGTACGAATGCATATGAGATGACATGTATGCGATGAAGGCTCATGAATTAAGGTTAAAGAAGGTGATGTGGAGGTAGGGTAAATTTTAGGGTATGATAGTTGCCCCTATTTAATCTTCTCGAACCTGAATGTATGGATATCAACAACTTCCAATGCACTCAATGTAGGAGAAGATGAAATACTAAAAGGAGTAACCAGAAATTTATCCTGCTGGGGATGAGAGTTTTATGATTTGCTGGGGATTATATGTGGGAAAGTGTTTACAAGATGGAAAATGATCTTGAGATGAGACCAATTACAGGGGAAATCAATATGGTTATAATGATTATGCATGCAATGCGATGTATGCAACATAAGTATCCTTTCAAATGGGAATGTTTGGTGACTAAACTCCAAGAAGAAGGGTAGGGAAGAAACTATGATGGGGGAATGAGAAGAAAAGGTGACTGCCCCAACGACTGGGGAGGAAAATAATGGTGATTCCTAGCACGGGCTGGAACACCTAACTCTGGTGGGGAGATCTAGATCCAGCAATGATGTCTAGCGATGACTGAAATATCTGAGTTTGTGGGGAGAAAAGAGGTTTAGTGATGATTCCTAGCAATGGCTGGAATACCTGGCTCTGGGGGGAAAATAAGTCGTTCAGCGATGTTTCCTAACAACGGCTAGAATACCTGACCAGACTGGGGATAAAAAAACCAAATGGCTCAACGCTGATTCCTAGCAATGACTAAAGATACCTGATTCTACTTGGAGATAAATTAACATTGTATATTGAAGATTCTTAGCAACATGTAGAATACCTGACTCTACTGAGGAAATAAGAAGTTCAATGATGATTCCTAGCAACAACTAGAATACCTGACATATGATGGGGAGATCAAACAGTTCAGTGACGATTCTTAACCACAACTAGAATGCCTGACTTTGTTTGAAGATAATTGAAAGTTCAACAAAGATTCTTAGAAATGATTAGAATACTTGACTTATGTTGGGGAAAAAAGTTCAATGTTGATTCTTAGCAACGACTATGAATATCTGACTCGGCTGGGGAACAAGTTCAAAGATGACTCTTTCTCAAAAAATGAAATTCAGTGATGATTCTTGGAGAAAGATAAGAATACCTGACATTGGTTGGGGATAAATGAAAATTTAGTAAAGTTTCTCAGCAACGGTTGTGGTATCTGATTCTGCAGGGGAGAGGAGAAGTTTAGCAACGATTCTTAGCAACAGCTGGAATACCTGACTCTTCTAGGTAGAACCTGAGAGGAAAAAAAGCAGTTCCGTGATGATTCCTAGCGACGGCTGGAATACATGACTCTACTGGGGAGGACTTTGAGAGGAAACAAAGTAGTTCAATGACGATTCCTAGCGATGAATGAAATACTTGACTCTATTGGGGAGGACTTTGAGAGGAAACAAAGTAGTTCGGTGACAATCCCTAGCTACGACCAGAATAACTGACTCTACTTGGGGGGAAATCTTGGGAAAGAAAGTTGAGTTCACTGGGGTAAATCCCTAACAATGGGTGGGAAGTTCAGAAAGCTGATAGGAACAAAACCCTAGCAACAGATGGGACCGTCAGAATTTCAGGAATTAATCAAGTAAGATTTGAGTATGAATCACATGGGATGCTTATGATGCAATGTTATGTATGCGAGATGCTGATGTATGTTCAGGCTGTTCGAGGGTACGTAATATACAAGGTTTGCAAGTTATGCCAAGTATGGTTGGGCTTTGCGGGGGATAATTTGTTAAGAGTGCCAATGATGATTGGGCTTGGCATTTGCTTGGGGGAAAAATACTGACTTCCTGACATCGGAAACTGGATCTTATGATGTCTTGTCTTTTACTAGGGATCCTTTCGCTGAGGAGTTCCTGATTAGGCCAAGTCCGATGGGATTTGTTGAGTTGCGGTGTTGAGGTATACCAAACATGTTGGGCTTTTGGTTACCTTTGGATACTTTGAAAGATAATAAATTTTGATGTTTTTCCCCTTAAAAGTTTGTTTAATTTTTTTAGTAAAAAGTTTGCAAGAAATGGCTTACACCATGATCCAAGAAACTGACATGGCTAAGCATTTCTGGGCCAAAGCAGTTAACACAACATGTTATCTTCAAAGCATGATTTCTATCAGAGCTATTCTGAGTAATACTCCTTATGAATTATGGAAGAATAGAAAGCCCAACATTTCTTACTTTTATCCTTTCGAATATGAATGTTTTATGTTGAACACTAAAGAGAATCTGAGCAACTTTGACTCTAAAGCACAAAAGTGTTTATTGTTAGGATATTCTGAATGCTCTAAAGGCTACAAAATCTTTAACACTAAAACATAAATTATTGAGGAATCAATTAATGTTAGATTCGATGATAAGCTTGACCTTGAAAATTCAAAGCTAGTTGAGAAATTTGCAGATTTAAAGATCAATCTTTCAGAACCCAAGGATACTAATTCTGGAGAAAAAGACTCAGAAGGAATATCTAAAGAATCTGAAGAAAATAACTCAGATACGACTCAACCAGAAGCTGTCTTTGGTCCAACTCATCAGAAGAAGAGTAGTTCAAGAACCCCTCATTCTAAATAACTAATTCTAGGAGATAAAATGGGTCCAGTCATAACTAGATCCTCATTTGAACCTTCTGAAGAGACTATTATAGTTTTGGTATCTCTAATAGAACCCACATCCATTGATGAAGCTCTTCTAGATAATGAATGGATTCTGGCTATGCAAGAGGAATTTAATCAACTCACTAGAAACGATGTTTGGGATCTTGTTCAGAAACCAAAAGGCTTCCATGATAGTGGAACCAGATGGGTCTTCAGAAACAAACTCAATAAGAATGGTGAGATTGTCAGAAACAAGGCTCGACTGGTAGCACAAGGTTATAGTCATCAAGAAGGTATAGACTATGCAAGGACCTTTGCTCCAGTTTCCAGGTTAGAGTCTATTCGTCTCTTAGATTCGTTTGCAGTCAATCATAAATCATCCTTTATCAAATGGATGTTAAGAGTGAATTTTTAAATGGATATATTTCTAAAGAAGTATATGTGCATCAACCTCTTGGTTTTGAAAGCTCCCAAAATCTTGACTTTGTTTTTAAACTGAAAAATTTGTTATATGGTCTAAAACAAGCTCCTAGAGCTTGGTATGATAGACTAAGTAACTTCCTTTTGGAAAATAATTTTACCAGAGGGAAAGTGGACACAACTCTCTTTTTCAAAACCATTAAGAATGATATTCTGGTTGTGCAAATTTATGTTAATGATATTATTTTTGGTTCTGCTAATGCTTCATTGTGCAAGAATTTTGCTAAGTCAATGCAAACAAAATTTGAAATGAGTCTGATGGGTGAACTCAAGTTCTTTCTGGGAATCCAGATTGATCAATGTTTAGAAGGAACCTACATTCATCAGAGTAAATATACAAATGAACTTCTGAAGAAGATTAACTTATCAGAATGCAAGCAAGCAAAGACTCCAATGTGTCCTACATGTATTCTAGAAAAAGAAGAGGTAGGCAGTAAGGTAAATCATAAGCTATTTAGAGGTATGATAGGCTCTCTCCTTTATCTAACCGCTTCTAGACTTGATATTTTATTCAGTGTCTGCTTATGTGCTCGCTTCCAATCAGATCCTAGGGAAACTCACTTAACTGTTGTTAAGAGAATCTTTAGGTATCTGAAAGGTACTACTAACCTTGGTTTATTTTTATAGTAAATCAAGTGAATGCAAATTAGTAGGATACTGTGATGTTGACTATGCTGGAGACAGAATAGAAAGGAAAAGTACTTTTGGAAGTTATCAATTTCTGGGAGACAATTTGATATCATGGTCCAGCAAAAGACAATCAACAATTGCACTTTCAACAACCAAAGCTAAATATATTGCATCTTTTGGATGCAACACACAAATACTCTAGATGAAGAGTCAGCTGGAAGATTATCAGATATCTGAGAGTAACATTCATATTCTTTGTGATAATACTTTTGCAATTTTTTTATCTAAGAATCTTATCTTGTATTCTAGGGCTAAGCATATTTAAATTAAACATCACTTTTTACGTGACTATGCTCAGAAGGATATTTTTCATTTAAAATTTGTTCATACAAACCATCAATGGATTGATATCTTTGCAAAACCCTTTGCCAAAGATAGATTCGTTTTCATTCTGAAAAACATATTTATGGATTTATGTCCAGAATGAAAAATGTATTTCAGAATGTCTAAGTACTCAAAATTCTAGATTAGATTATGAGAATCTTACTTGTTGACTCTGAAACATGAGCTTTCTGAAGTAAGGAAGTTTCATGAATTAGAAAGGTTCTGATCAGAAGCAATCTTATCGATTTGTCTTCTTAATTCTGAATAGTTATTGCATTAAATTATTGTCATACCGTTTGATTTCATGTGGTTCTAAATGGTGACAGTTTTCCCTTCTTTTGAGCATGCATGATGTAAGCGTGACACATTCTGTTTCACAATTCTTGAAATTAGGTTAAAAACTCTTATGCCTCCCCCTTTGACTGCGTATTTTTACCTTGTCATCATTGCAATTTTTTTTTATATAAACCCACTTCACTCACATTTTCACACTACGCGCACAATATTCACACACTTTCATCTTTCAAAACTAAAACACCTCTATGAAATTGTTCATCATCTCCTTCATCTTCAACAATGGCTACTCCACAACTACAGATTCAAGAACAACTTTCTTCTAGTCGCTCCATGGATGATGAAAACCATCACATCATGGAAGGGATTCCTGAGTTGACTCTAAACATTCATGTTATTGAGTTAATGGTTCTTTGTGAAACAACTGCGGACTTCAAGAATCTGAAGGGCTATGGGTTCGACTTCTCTTAAACCTTGGAACTTCAAGGATAGATGAATTTCTTTGAAAGACTAACTATTCATGTGTATCCAGTTTTGGTGAAGCAGTTTTGGGTGCAGGCCACTGTAGAAAAGGAAACAATAACTTCCTATGTTATGAATAGGAAGATTGTCATTACTGAGAAATCCATTGCTGACTTAACCTCTCACAATGGAAAAGGTAAAAGAATTCATATTGCCAAGATAAATGCTAAGAGAGAAGAAGCACTCGCTCATGTCATCTTCAAAACTGGAACCAACCTTGAGGATGATAAAGGTCCAAGTGCTAAGGAATTGACAAACAACTTAAGGGTATGGTTTAAGATCATTCTGGGTTGCATTCACCATAGGCCCAACACCAACAATTATGACTATGTCAACACTAGTCAAAAGTTTATGTAGTTCTTTCTAGAGAAGGGTCTCAAGCTGGAACTCCCTTCTATCTTATTCAAGTTCATGAGATATACAATTAGAGAATCCATAACTGGTGGATCTACAATAAAGAACAAAAGCAAGTTCATCCCCAATGGAAGGCTCATTTCTGACATTCTTGTTGAGAATGGTCTGGTAGATGACCTTCTGGTCAGCAACCTAGCTGATGAACTTGGGAAGGATGCTAGAAATATATTATGGGGGAAGGATCTCAAGAGCATGGGTCTCATTTCTAAAGTTGTAAGGCTAGAGTTTATTCCCTGAAAGGATGATATCTGTGGAATAAGGACTCCAGTAGATAACATCCCAATCTTCACTCAGATTGATCCTCTAGAGGTTCTATAGTACTAACTAGAAAGTTGTCTGAAGGATGGTATTGACCCAATGGTTGATCCTTTCAATCTACCCGAATCATACCCAGATGTTTATGGGAAAAGGAAGAAGGAATCAAGAGGAGAATGGTCTTCAAGGATTAAGAAGAAGAAAAAGACGAAAGTTGTCCTTTGGGAGGAAGATGAGGTGCCTCTTAGTGAGCGCCAGAATGCTATGCTTCTAAAGGAAACATCTGGAGTTATCCAGAAATCTTCAAGAGCTTCTGACACTACTTCTAGTAAGCTTCCTGAAGCTAGCACTCCTATTGTTTCTGATTTCATAGTTTCCAAAAGGATCTTACCAATCCATCCACCTCCCTCTTATCAACCTATTTCTATATCTTACCAACAAATATCTAAACCAATTTTACTTCCATCTCCTCCCAAAACACCTATTTTAGAACCTGTTACAAAAACTCATCAAGTTTCTGAAACTCAATCGCAACAAAAACATCAACATATACCACCAACACCATCTCCTTCACAGTTAAAAACTTCACCCACCCCATCACCATCTGTTTCTTCTCCCCATACAGAAAATCCAAATAGAATAACCCCCAAAACATCTCTTTCGAGAGATTATAGAGACCATATGTCTGAGGGTACTCCTGAGGGCATGTTCAACTTTGAACCAGAACCGGTAATATCTCATCCAGAAAACCTGTAATCACTTTCCCCTCACTTCCAACACTCTTTGGTCATGATCTTGATGAAACCAAAACAAACATAACTGTCAGTTTCCCTAAACCTACCAAACCTATTCCCAACATTGGTAAGATTCTGAGGAAGTTTAAATCAGATTCAAGAAGCCGTCTGCATGAAGCAATGACGATTAGTCGTTCTTCAACAAATTCGATTGAGAGTGATTCTACTTGGGAAGCCTGCAGAAGGTGGATTGATTCCAAGATCTCTAAGTTGAAGTACTTCGAGTATAAAGTATCTGCAAGAAACTTCCATTATGGTTTTGTTCCCTTAATGGAAATCTGGAAGCTACGAAATTCCTAATTGTGTCTTCCTGCTCCAAAGGTTAAGGAAGTCATTCAAGAAGTGGATAAGGAAGTTGTCTAGAGGTTAAGGAATAAATGGTTGAATTACAATTAAATAACACTTGGGACATGGTTCCTTTACTTCCATACAAAACTACAGTGGTATGTCGATGGGTTTATACAATGAAGATTGAACCAGATGGTTAGATCTACCATTTCCAAACCCGTTTGGTAGCCAAAGGAAATAGACAGATATTTGGTCTTTATTATGGTGACACTTTTTCTTCAGTGGCCAAGATTAGTTCAGTCCATCTCTTTCTTGTAATGATGTTATTCATCATTGAATGATTCATCAGTTGGAGATTAAAAATACCTTTTTACATGAATAATTGGAGGAGGAAGTTTATATAAATTAAACTTTAGGTTTGACTATTCTTGGAAATTCTAAACTCGTTTGTGAGCTTTATTGTTCTCTTTATGGGCTGAAACAGTCCCCACGTGATTGGTGTGGTTGCTTTAGCTTTTCCTTGATACAATTTGGTATGATTAGATGTGAAGTAGATCACTCTGTTTTCTTCTTTTATGCCTCCACCAGTCAGCGCATATTTCTTGTTGTATATGTTAATGACATTGTTATCACTAGATACAGTACTCGGGGCATCCAGCGACTCAAAACTCATTTTTTCAAAAACATTAAGATAAAATATTGGATCCCTTAGGTATTGAAGTTACCCAACCCTCATCCGACATTACAATCAACCAGTGCAAGTATACCTTAGACATTCTTAGTGAAACTAATATGCTTGATTGCTTTCCTGTTGATACTTATATGGATCCCAATGTCAAGCTTCTTCCGGTTCAGGGGGAGCCATTGAAAAACCCATGAAGATATCGATGATTTGTCGGGAAAATCAACTATCCTACAGTCATTAGATCGAATATACCATTTACTATAAGACTTATGAGCCAATTTCTTAACACTCCTTGTGATAGTCATTGGGATGCAACCATTTGAATTCTTAGAAATATCATAAATAAATTAACAAGAGGACTATTACACGAAGATAAGGGTGATGGTAAAATCATTTGTTATTCAAATGCAGACCAGGTGGGATCACTGTGGGATAAAAGATCCACATCAGGGTATTTTGTTCTGATTTGAGGTAATATGATCTTATGGAAAAGCAAGAAACATAATACAGTTTCATTATCTATTACTGAAGCTGAATACCGTGCTATTACAACAACCTAAAAGGAGCTTGCATGACTGAAAAATTTACTCTCATAACACAAAACTCATGTGATAATCAAGCAACACTCCACATTGCATCTAATTATGTTTTCCATGAACGAACCAAACACATAGAAATAAACTGTCATTATGTAAGGGATATAGTACTATCAGGAGAAATCACCACAAATTTTGTATAATCCGAAGACCAATTAGTTGATATGTTTACAAAGTCTCTTAAGGTTTTTCGAGTGGATTACATTTGTAACAATCTCAACTCATATGACATATATGATCCAGTTTGAGGGGGAGTGTTAAGAATATTTAGATATAAAATAGTTGCACATCGACTATAACATGTAATTAGTTGTAATCTCTCTGTATATATAATACCGTATCTGTAGTGCCTTTTAAATACATGATTTATTCAAACGTCTCTCACTCTCTTATACTTCCATAACTCTCTTTATAATTTGTTGTGTTTTTTTCTTGGTCATTTCAAATAACTTTCTTTAATGCATAAGTAAATGTATGCTAGTAATTTTTTAAGAAAATAAAGAAGTTTGATATTTAAACAAATTTATTTATTAAAGTATTGCTAATGACCATTTCACAACCATATTTCTAAAAATTTAAACTCAAAATCTTAAGAATATACATAAGATCTCAAATCTTAGTTATCACCAAATGAACTATAAAATTCCATAATAATAAATATATAATCAATTATCGATTTACATAGTAATTATGATTAAAATATTAGAATTTATTGTATTATGTTATCAACAATTAAAATGAAATACTTATTTATAATTTATTAAATTGAAAAGGGATAAAATTACATACTTGGTGCGTGCGTGTACAGATAAGTACAAGTATAACATAAACAAATAAACAAGTCGATTCATACCTGATGCATGCACAATTTACGGACTATTGTAACGTTATAAATATTTTGCATAAAATATATATGATAGTTATTAAAATAAGATTCTCATTCAAGTATTTTAATAGTAATATTGAATGAAAAGAGATTTTATACAATTATTTATATTTTTTTTATAAAGTATTGTACATTGAATAAAAATACAAAATTAGTTTAATAAAGTATTATACAATGAATAAAATACTAAATTAATTCATAAAATATTATAAAAAGAATAAAATTATAAAATAAGGTTATGAGATCCAAGGCTATAAGATTGTTCATAAATAGCCATGAAACTAAGAAGTATTCAGTTTTCTTCTATATGTTCATATCCATACCCTTGTGTTCTAATGGATAAAAGATCCACAAGAAAACGAAGCAAATCTGCTAAGGTAACAAACACTTTAGATAAAGTTGATAGGTTGAGTAGCTTACCATATGAGATACTTACCAAAATTCTTACATTACTTCCAACCAAGGATGCTATCACAACAAGTGTTTTGTCCTCTAAGTGGATTTCACTTTGGACCTTTGCTAATGTTTTTGTTTTCCCAAACAATTTTCCTTCCATCACAAGAAATAATTTTGTTGAAATATTCAATAATATTTTAGCTCAAAGGAGATCAAACTTAATTAATAGACTTTTCCTTTGTTTCGAAACTTGTTACGATCCAGACCTTGTTGTCAAAATGATTTCCATGGCTATTAACCAAAAAGTTCAGGAGATAAACCTCTTCTTATATCCTTTTCAAGTTTATTTGCCTAGTCAGCTTTTCACTTGCAAAACTCTAACTGTGTTGGAGTTGGTTGGGAGTCTAAAGTTTTTTCAGATTTCTTATGTTCATCTTCCTTCTTTGAAAATTTTGCATATCAATTTGTTAAGTTTTGTTGAAGATGAAACTCTTATGAGGCTTTTCTCTGGATGTCCTGTTCTTGAAGAACTTATATATGAGGAATTTACATTTAAACGTACATTCTCATTTGAAATTAGTGTGCCTACATTGAAAAGGCTATGTGTTAGAAGTTCTGATAAACGACTTCATATTAACACCCCTCGTCTTCAGTATTTTCAATTAGATTATACTACGGCTATCGATTATGCGATCAGGAACATGAACAACTTGAAAGAGGCATATATTAACATCTATTTTGATCCTGAAGATGAAGAAGAAAAAGAAAATATACCAAATCTTTTTAACGGGATTCATAAAACTCAATTTCTTAGCTTCGATGTTACGTCAACTGAGGTACAATTCTTTACTGAAAGACTATTCCCTTATATATAACATACACCCACACACACACATACACAGACACGCGCGCGCACATACACACAAACATATATATATATATATATATATATATATATATATATATATATATATATATATATATATATATATATATATATATATATATATATATATATATATATATATATATATATATATATATATATATATATATATATATATATATATATATATATATATATATATATCAGGGTCGTCTTTTCGAGCGTGCAAAGTGGGCTATTGCACAAGGACCACAATTTGACACAATTAAAACATTTTTCAAATATGGCCTCAAAATATTTTTCATAATAAAACCTTGTTAAAATAGAGCTCATATTTTATTTGCTACACTTAAAATATGATTAATCAACAGATGACCACCAAATTTTTTAATTTTCTACAATTTATCCATGATTTCGTGAATGAGATAGTAGGTGTTGTGATTGTCGTCATTGTGGTTTTTGCAACGTGTGTTGCTATTGTTCTAATATGTACATTAATTGGATGACACTCGAAATACACCTATGAGAGGCAATTAAAAATAATATTTTCATTGCGTTTGACAAAAATTGGAATTTGGGGTTTTGAAATTTTAAGTTTTAGTGGAAAAATTGAACAAACTGATCAAAACATGATCCAACTTATCTAATATGATTGCACACGTGATTTTAAATCAAGCCTCAATTGTAGTCATATGTGATTGAGAATGCTACAGATGCATTAGCAATATTGTAGCTACAGACTGTAATTTTAAAATGATTCTATCAATGTAATTCATAATACTTTTATTTTTAGTCTCTTGTATGATGTTTATGTTTTTTTCAACCTCGACATACTGTAACCACCCCTTGATGGTTATGTGTCACTGCTGATATGACATCTAAATGACATGCGGTAACCATATATGACACAATAGACCATGCGATAATTTACATGGTTCTCTATTTTTCACATTAACTTTTATAAATGAATAAGACATCACTAAAGCTAAGGAAATCTAAGTTTAAAGGGCATAATTTTCTGGAAAAAAACATTTTTGGTAGAGACTAAGTACAAGCTATGTGCTTGACATTGAAACTATAAAACACTACTTACTGTTCTGTTAATCCAACCCATTTACAAGTTAAAGAGGTATATAATTGTAAGAGTGCATATTTTAACTCGTGATATTCTATTTATTTATCTCTAAAAATTGAAATTAAAGTCATTAATTAGGCTACTAGAAAAAAATGCACTATTTACTATATATTTTTAACTTATGCGAATTATATGTTACTTTCAAGAATTCTTGATTATTCTTATCTATATGCAGGTTCTTATTAATGCTTGTCTAGAATTTCCAACATTTCACAATTTGGACCATCTACAATTATATTTAAAAACCATTGATTCATATTTTCTAGTTGAACTATTACTAGATAAATGCCCCAATCTTAAATGTCTTGAGATTATTAAGGTTCGTTGATTCTAGAGATTTATTAAATTATATGTTGAATTTTTATATTTACTCTTTCTATCAATACACTAATAGTTGTTTCACTCTTGATAGGTTAATGAATTAGCTGATGGTGAAATTAAATGGACACAACCAAATATTGCAGTCCCTACTTGTCTTTCATCACACCTTACAAGTCTTATATTCAAAGATTATGAAGGAACAACTGATGAGTTTGAACTTATAAGTTACTTTCTAGCGAGTGGAAATGCTCTAAAGAGAACCATCATATATTTTCAAACTAACTGGGATCCAACCATGGCAAGTAATGACGTGTCACGATTATGTTCCTTGCAAAGAGCTTCAATTGAAAACAAGACTAGTTATGTCCTTCGAAGTTGATCTTAATGGTATGTATTATTGTCTCTAAATCCCAATAAGATAATCTTTTCATAATAAATACTAATAAGGATTAAAACAAGTGTGCTCAGATATTGAGTTTTGAGGTATGTGTTATATATGTTATTTGTTAACCATTTGAATGAAATTTGTTGTTAACTGTTAGTGTTGTTATACTTTAATGATGGTGAATCTAAGTTATAATACTATGCTCATTTTATTCTATGTTATGAATATATATGAAAACTCACCTTTTATCTCTTTTCCGTGTGTTTTCTTATTCGTAGTTTGCAGAGGCAGATGTTGAGTTGACAATTGAAGATTACATAGGAGATCATGCTAAGGAGTGTCCATGTTGCAATGGATGGAATAATGAGAATATTTATTTAATTATGTTTGGTTAAAGTACTTTGTTGTTTGGTAGACCTATACTACCATACTATCTTATTTTGCCTTTTTATAGTCAATGTTAGGACTATGTGATATCAGAACATTGATTAATTTTTCTTTGGGTTATTTGTAATTTTAAATTGTCAGCGTGACTTCTATATTTTAAGACTCTTTATTGGATATTATCTTTAGTTGTGTTTGCTTGATTTAAGTGTTTTGAACACTTTTATGGTAGAGTGTTAGGGGATTTCGTAAAGTGTTGGTGAAACAACAGATTTAAGGATCAAGAAAATATATATTAGAGAGTGAGATCCCACAAATCCATATAAAATTGTAAGGTGTCATATATACATTATCTCTTTTATAAATTCAATATTCATTCATAGGCGGTGTAAGACTTCACCAGTCAAATTTTATCCAAACAATATCCTTCACAAGGGTGAGTTTTCACGACATATAATAGTATCCAACAAAAGATATAAATCTCACTCCCTACTAAGTCAAACTAGGTCTAATTTTACTTGTTACAGAAAGCAGAAAGCAGGAAAGCGACAACAACAACAAGACTAATGCCCCATAACTATAGAGAGAGACATCATGTATCTACTGTTGAAAAGTATATCTTCGGCAAATATTTTATATCGTATCCACAGAGATTGGTTGATATTACCGCCGTTCTATAATCCAAATGTTATAAGTTTAGAAAGTAACAAGGTTGTTTTGTTTGGAAAATTATCTTGTGAGTAAATGTCACTAAAAATAGTAGAATGGTTTTAATCAAATATAAAAGCTTGGCAAGATTGGAGTTCACTAATTCAAATGCTTATGATTCCTTATGATAAATAAATAGATTCAAGATTATTGATGATGTTCAAGTATCCTCTCAAAGTCATTTATGTCTAAATATTATTGTGATAATCACTATATTGATCCTTAGACGATCTCTCCACGTAACTATCAATATAGCAATCTTTAATGTTTAATACCAAAGAAGAGTAATGAGTAAATCTATCTCTACAACTTATTCACTACTTGAAAATCTGTTTTATGTCAAGACTCAAATAATCTCTCTCGACAACTACTCAACTCTGGTTTTCAACTTAGGGCAAAAACAGTATTCAATACATCAACAATCTTTATCATACATATAAATCAAATGGAATACATAAACATATGAGAATAGCTACTACCTCCAATCTTGACAAAGGGGAGTTTAGCTCCTCATCATCATTGTTCAAAGCAGAAAGTTAAAGAAGAAAAACTCTGTTTTTCTCTCTTACAAAAAACTCTCAAGATCAATGTGTGAATGATAATGAATGAATGTGAATAATGTGTTTTTCTCTCCTAAAAGAGTTGATATTTCCTTAATTGATCATTTCCATCCAAAGCAGAAAAGCTATCCCAAGGCAGACACCAAAATGGCAAAACCAGTTGGCCTTCAAAACAACACTTTTGACCCAAAAATCAGTTTGCTGGATTCGCAGGGTTCGCGAGGCGAACTTTGTTCGCGGGGAGAACTGCTGCTGTCTCATCCAGTTCGCGGGGCGAACTGAAGCTGCCTCAGTTTTCTTGCTTTGCAAGCTTCATCCAAAATCTTCCATATTATGATGCTGCAATCCAAAGCTTTCTCACCCAAAAATTCTACAAAACTAATAGAAATGTGAAATAACTATTGAAAACAAAATAAATTAAACATAATTGCATTTATACGAATTAATAAGAATAAAAAGTGTGTAATTACATCAAAACTTGGTAAAAGGGACCAATAAAATGATATAAAAAGTAGTACTAATTGGTCCCTAACAACTCTCCCCAACTTAGCATTTTGTTTGTACCTAAACAAAAGTTTTCACCCTTACAACCAAAGCAATGACACAAAAGATTGAAACAAGGATTTACTAAGGACATTCAAATGGTTCAAAAGCGTTTGGCATTTTCTCAATTCACCTATCTCAATTCTAGACGAAACATGAATAAGGGAAATGGTAAAGTGCAAAAATCATTCCAAGGAATTCAAAGCCATATATGTCAAAATTGAATCAAACTTACACACACATCATAATAATGATGAATAACATGAAGGGTTACTTTCACTCATCCAAGCAATTAAATAAACAACAACTCAAATCATGTGGTTATCACAACAAGTACCAAATCATGTGAAAAATGAGAATCAAGAGGTCTTTCAAGGTTGTAATGTGGCTTAGGTTACAAGAAAGGATATGATTAAGAGAATTCAACAAAGTTGCCTATCCTAAGGGAGCATTCTCAAACATTTAACTCTACACAATTTCCCTTTCTTTGATCCCTATCTTTTTCTTTTTCTTTTTTTTTCTTTTCAAATCCACACAACCATGAGCATTTTCTTTGCTTTTCTTTTTCTAAATTTTTTTTTTATGCTCTATGGTTTCAAGGGTGATTTTCTTTTCTTGCTTCTTTTCAAATTTTCACCCTTTCATAAGAAACTCACTTTTCCAAGTTTCTAATCACTTCTCATTTTATTCTCCCCAACTTTAGATTCCAAAACCAAATTTATTCAATAATGCTCCCTACTTAGACATAAGCAAAAGGCAAAATTTTGCAAACAACTCGGTTTGAGGTTTCAACTGATACGAAAGAAATTAGGATTCATTTATTCCACAATTTTCAATTGATTTTACAATGATCAATCAAATGAATCCTAAAATAAGTTCAAAGGGGTTTAACTAAGGATTATTCCTCACAAGGTTAGTTGATTCAAACTTTTTGGTCAAGTGGTTTTTCTCACAAACAATGCCTCTATCATTTTCAAAATTTCACACAAAAATAGATTGATGCATGATTTAGCATGATAAGAATGAGTTAAAATAATGCTCGGTTTCCCGCTTTTTAGTGTACAATGGAAAGCCTCCTCACAATTGGTTAAGTCCTATTTTGATTCAAAAATGACATATACTTCAATGAATTTATGACATGGAATTTGCACACACCATCAAACTACTCATGTTAAGTCTAGAAAGCGATAAAGTGTACCTTGAAATGCCGACACTAATTCTTATCATCACCATTCGAAGTGTCCTATGCTTCTTTCTTTGCGATCATTTCTCGGTTGCTTTAAGCTTGACTTAAGAGTAAGAACAATTAAACAAAAATGTTGGTAAATCAATTTGATTGTAACACACTTAAATTTCAAAAAGTATTCATGCAATTATCAAGACAAACTCTAAAGTTCAACAAACTCCTCAATCTTCCTTCAACTCATCGCCATGGGTTACACCACCTCCTGCACCCCCCCAAAATTTTGGCCTGTCCTCAGGCCACTTATCATAATCAACAAAATCCTCCTAGGAAGGGAATGGAGAGGAGAAGTTTTGAAATTTAGAGGTTTGGAAGTGGAGCAACGAGATTGTTGAAATAATCTCCTAAGTTTGTGAAAATAGGAATAAAACGAAAATGACATAAAACAAAAGTTGTTTTTTTTTTTTTTTTTTTTTTTTTCAGTTTAGTTCGCGGGGCGAACTTTGTTCGCGGGGCGAACTGAAGGAAATTTCAAAAAATTAGTTCTGCCATTCACTGTTCGCGGGGCGAACTTTGTTCGCGGCGCGAACTGAAGCTGTGAATTCAGTTCGCGGGGCGAACTGTAAAAAACAGAACCCAATTTTTTTCAAAATTTAACACAGCAGAAACTCACACAGCAGAAAAAATTAGAATGCAGACTTACAATGTGGGGTTGCCTCCCAACAAGCGCTTTGTTTAACGTCGTTTAGAGCTCGACGGTTCAACGGTCTTCACGATTAGGCTTTGTTGAGCAACTTCCTCAAGGGCTTTGTTGTCTTCAAGAGGTTCTTGATGAACCTTCGATAAAATCTGATACCACCGGTCTTCGAAAATACTTGCACAACACTCACCCATTCACCATCGGAGATAGAACAAATCATCCCGGCCTCCAATAGTTTGACAACCTCCTTCTTTTTCAGCACTTGAATCAATTTGTCTTCCTCTTTTGTGGACAATGTATTACTAACGACCACCGGTTTAGTATAATCATCACCCAAGAACAAATACTTCAAATTTGGCTCTAGTTTTGGCTCTTCCACTTCCTTTGTCATATCCAAGCCTTCGTTTGTCTCTTCATGATAAACAAGTTCTTCGCGAGGTTCTAGTTCATGCAACCTTGCTTCCATCTCTTCTCCTTCATTTTGGGTCGAAACTTTGTAGACTCCGATAAGAGATTTCTCTGATGGGTTAGAAACATGAGCCTGGTTTGCGATCTCCACTGGTTCCTCCTTGGTGGCATCGATTCGGAAAGACTCACACTTACCATTGAAATGCCTTTTGGCTTCAAAAAGATTGAAGGCTACCTCTTCATCTTGCACCCTCACTTTCATTAGTCCATCATCAATATCAATCATCATTCGAGCCGTTTTCATGAATGGTCTTCCAAGAATTATAGGAACATCACGATCCTCATCCATGTCTACTATCACAAAATCTACTGGAAACAAGAATTTGTCCACTTTCACTAACATGTCTTGGGCAACTCCATATGGTGAAGTGGTAGACTTATCAGCTAGTTGTAAATTCATCCTTGTAGATTTGATCTCAACATTTCCCAATCTTTTAACAATGGATAGGGGAATTAAATTGATGCTAGATCCCAAGTCAATCAAGCCATTACCCATGTAGGTGTCTCCAATGGTTACCGGTAGAACGACTCGGCCCGGATCGGATTCCTTTCTTGGGAGAGTCTTTTGAATGATGGCACTACAACGCGCATCGAGCAAGATTGTCTCGTCTTCCACATCTCTTCTTTTCTTTGTGAGAATATCCTTCATGAACTTTGCATACCGCGGCATTTGCTCTAATGCATCGGCAAATGGAATATTGATTTGAAGTTGTTTAAATATGTCCATAAACCGTGCATAGTGTCTAGCATTATCCTTCTTTGATGGTGCGTGTAGATATGGTAAATGTTGAACTGGACTGACCTTCACTCCTTTCTCTCCTTTCTTCTTCTTCCTTGGTTCGATTTCCTTATTCATTTCCGCTTCACACTGTTGTTCTTCCATCAATTGCTGATTCTGCTGTTTTCGCGGCGCGAAGGAAGATCGCGGCGCGAATTGAGCAGTTTCTGCCACTTTCTCCTTCCTACAAGCCACATCCTCATTTTCCAGCACATCATCCATATCATTCTCAACTGTAATTTCCTCACTTTTTTTACTTATCAACTCTCTACCGCTTCTAGTAAAAATTGCTTTACAATGCTCCCTTGGGTTGGGTTGAGTGTTAGCGGAGAAAGAAGATCCTGCGTTTTGTTCCGACAGTTGCTTTGCAAGTTGGCCTACTTGAGTTTCCAGATTTTTAATTGCTGCTTCGTTACTCTTCTGATTTGCCATGGAAGCTTGCATGAATTGTTGAAGAGTATCCTCTAGCTTGGAACTTCCTCCTTGCGACTGCTGTCCTTGAGAATTTGGATGTTGGTAAGGACTTTGCTGCTGAAAATTTTGATTGTTGAACCTTGATGGTTGATAACCTTGATTGTTCCTTTGATAGCCTTGATTTTGATTGTTCACAAAACTCACTTCTTCTAGTGGAGGACAAAAACCAGTAGGATGATCTCCTTGACATAATTCGCAACATGCTAGTTGATGTCGAACTTGAGAACCTTGAATTTCCTTCATTTGTTGTGGAAGCTTGGCCATTTGTTGAGTAAGCAACTCCACTTGTTGAGAAAGTAACGTGTTTTGAGCAAGGATGGCATCATTGGTATTTAACTCAAGCACTCCCGGTTTCCGTTGTGAAGGACTACGGTCATGTTGACTTTGACGATCATTGAGTGCCATCCGATCAATAATGACTTTAGCTTCTTCAGCATTCTTTGACATAAGAGAACCACCCGCGGTAGCATCCAAAAGTGTTCTATGAGTTGACTGGAGCCCATTTAGAAAAATATGGATTTGAGTGAGCTCATCAAAACCATGTCCCTTACATTTTCTCAACATTGATTTGAATCTTTCCCAAGCTTCATTTAGAGACTCGTTACCTCCTTGAGTGAATACCGCAATAGCCGTTTTGGCTTCCATGAATCAGGATTGAGGGAAGTATCTTTCTAAGAACTTTTCTTCTAACAAATTCCAATCCGTCATTACTCTTGCCGCTTGATCAAGGTACCACTCTTTTGCCTTCCCCACTAAGGAGTGTGGGAACATCCTTTTGAATAGTGCCTCTTCACTCGTTTCATCAATTCCCGTAGAACCCGCAATCTCATAAAATTTGATGAGATGGGTATACGGATCTTCATGATCCATTCCGGTGAATGGATTTGCGTAGAGAAGTTGGAGGATTCCGGTCTTCATCTCTGTATTTCTTCCTCCACGGGAAAATTGAGCATTTCTTCTTGGACTATTAGCGGACATTTCGGTACGATTGTCATCCGCCATGTTTCCGTCACAAGCCTCTACAACCACTTCTTCGATTGGAACAAGTGCGGAAGTAGATGCTTCTTCTCTCCGGTTCCTCTCTTCGGCTAGTTTCCTTCTTCTTCGTGTTTTGCTATTGAGCTTCCGAAGTGTTCTTTCAATTTCAGGATCGAATTGAAGTTGCTCCTCGGTTGCTTTTCCTCGCATGCACTAGAATCTACAAAACTAACAAACCAAGTGAAACAAAAGAGGGATAATAATAATTGTAACACAACTTAAAACAAAGAATTATTGCAATGCTTGTAATATCGACACCAATCCCAGGCAACGACGCCAATTTGTTGAAAAGTATATCTTCGGCAAATATTTTATATCGTATCCACAGAGATTGGTTGATATTACCGCCGTTCTCTAATCCAAATGTTATAAGTTTAGAAAGTAACAAGGTTGTTTTGTTTGGAAAATTATCTTGTGAGTAAATGTCACTAAAAATAGTAGAATGGTTTTAATCAAATATAAAAGCTTGGCAAGATTGGAGTTCACTATTTCAAATGCTTATGATTCCTTATGATAAATAAATAGATTCAAGATTATTGATGATGTTCAAGTATCCTCTCAAAGTCATTTATGTCTAAATGATATTGTGATAATCACTATATTGATCCTTAGACGATCTCTCCACCTAACTATCAATATAGAAATCTTTAATGTTTAATACCAAAGAAGAGTAATGAGTAAATCTATCTCTACAACTTATTCACTACTTGAAAATCTGTTTTATGTCAAGACTCAAATAATCTCTCTCGACAACTACTCAAATCTGGTTTTCAACTTAGGGCAAAAACAGTATTCAATACATCAACAATCTTTATCATACATATAAATCAAATGGAATACATAAACATATGAGAAAAGCTACTACCTCCAATCTTGACAAAGGGGAGTTTAGCTCCTCATCATCATTGTTCAAAGCAGAAAGTTAAAGAAGAAAAACTCTATTTTTCTCTCTTACAAAAAACTCTCAAGATCAATGTGTGAATGATAATGAATGAATGTGAATAATGTGTTTTTCTCTCCTAAAAGAGTTGACATTTCCTTAATTGATCATTTCCATCCAAAGCAGAAAAGCTATCCCAAGGCAGACACCAAAATGGCAAAATCAGCTGGCCTTCAAAACAACACTTTTGACCCAAAAATCAGTTTGCTGGATTCGCAGGGTTCGCGAGGCGAACTTTGTTCGCGGGGCGAACTGCTGCTGTCTCATCCAGTTCGCGGGGCGAACTGAAGCTGCCTCAGTTTCCTTGCTTTGCAAGCTTCATCCAAAATCTTCCATATTATGATGCTGCAATCCAAAGCTTTCTCACCCAAAAATTCTACAAAACTAATAGAAATGTGAAATAACTATTCAAAACAAAATAAATTAAACATAATTGCATTTATACAAATTAATAAGAATAAAAAGTGTGTAATTACATCAAAACTTGGTAAAAGGGACCAATAAAATGATATAAAAAGTAGTACTAATTGGTCCCTAACATCTACCTAAACCATAAAAGCATCATGTATATGGGTCATAATTACTACTATAACATGTCATATTCACCACTACTCCAATATCCGATGAAAGGGTGGGAATAGGTCAAATTGTTCGACATAGGCCTATGCTTTGACTTTTTTAAAGTTTCACTCATAAACCCTATTTATTTAAATAAGTCGAACTTAGTCTCTCTAAAAATAGTTCTAAGCCTTATAGACCGCCTTATTTGTATTATAAAAGATTTATATTAAAAAATAGATTATAATTTTCATTTTAAAATATAGTACATATAATATCACTCGGCAATCACATAAATCATACACAACAATAATCAATCACAAATGCAGTTATATATGCAATTGATTCATCTCATACACTCCAATGAATGTGGTACCAAGATTTTTTTGAAAACCAGAGGTATGTTACTATTTCATCCACTCGTCATTGGTTCCTTTATGAACCTAGTTCCTTTCTGAACAATGAGACTTGTATTGGTTTCTCTTTGAACCTGGTTCCTCTTTGAACCATCAGACTCGTCACAGGTTCCTCTTTGAACCTGAGACTCGTCATTGGACCTATGTACCTATCTCACGATATATATGACGCATGAATGAAACAAACAAATATAATACTCGTCTCAAACCCCCAACTTCAATACTCATCATTGGTTCGTCTCTGAAACTAAAACTCTGCATGAACAACACCAATACAAGGCCACAATAATGGTTCCTCTCTTAACCAAACATCTGAGCATAACTCATAAATTTCAACATAATAATAACATTATATAATTTTGCGACAAAACTCATCAACATCATCAAAACATCACCAAATAAACATCAAAATTATAATACACTAAAAAAATCGACCCGAACAACCCAAAATCAGTCAAACAAGGCATGATGGTCAACCCTCCAGGCATGACGACCATCACACCTCCCTGTCACCACTCTGTCTCACATGACCGTCATCATGCTGACGCTTAGAAGGGATCTAGTCCATGATTTTCAGAAAATTCGACTCGTCACCTTGCTAACTCCCTTCAACTTGGTCAATGCAGTGGCGATTGGCCCGTCACGATGGTGATACCCGTCACCTCTCTGCAAAACGCATATTTTTGCATTTTGACAATTAGATCAATTCTGAAGCTATGATATCAATCCTAGAAAACCCAAAACTCACAAAAATTCATAATACATCATGTATATAACATTAAACACATCGATTTTCGCACAAATTAATCATTTAATATCAAATCATTCATACTTTTCATCAAAACATCATATAAGCATATGAACAGCAAAAATCATAATTTCACATACACATCCATATGAAAATTAGTCACCAATATAAGACGAAGCTAGCATAAAATCACAACAATCAAACAAGGTTTTGCACAAACCATCTCAAAATTCAACAATTTCATCAATGAAAGAAAATTATACAGAAAAGAGAAAGAGGATAAGGAATCTTCTCTATTATTTATGCCATAAGCACCCATATGATTAACAATTCCCCTCCTCTTACCTCTAATTTTCAATAAAGGTTAAAACATTTGATAATGGAAGCTCTCTTATGTCTTCCAAAAGCTCTCATAGGGTTTTGGCTCGACTTTTCTCATAACTTCTACGTACCAACCTAAACTCTCTACCAACGTTTCTATTTTAAACAAATAAAACCTAATTTCTAATTTATTTTAATTAACTCCACAACCTCCCATCAACTCTGATTAATTCCACCTACCTCCCTATTCTCATTAAAATTATATTTTTCTCCCAAAACACAATATCTCGTTATTTCATATTATTTAAATAATTAAAATTAATGATAATTCTAATAAAACTATACAGATCCTAATTAATACCAATAGTTTAAATAGAGCAATAATATAAAGCATTAGATCAGGGGTGATTGGGAAACGAGACATGCCGACTGTAACAACCCAATTTTAGTAATTATTTCTTATATTATTATTACTATATTTTATTTTATTTATTTTGAGTGTTAATTAATTAATTGGTTGTTAGGTAGTATAATAATCGATTATATTAATTAATTTGGTGTGTTAATTAATTATTTAGTTGATATGAGATATAATAAATAATTGAATTAATTAACTTGGTGTGCATATTGTGTTGGTTGATTTATTTGAATTAAATAGAGATATTTAAATATTAGGTCTTATTGGGCCTAATAATTAAATTAGAGGTATCACTCTTTAAGCCCAAATAGAATACTAGTATATAAGAGGTGAGGAGAGTGAGAATTAGGATTCATTTGATCATTTAACAACAATAGAGAAAGAGAAGAGGAAAAGTAAGGAGAAGAAGGAAAGACCAAGAGAGGAGCTAGGGTTTCCAGAAAATTGAAGAGGTAAGAGGAGAATCCTTATTATTATGGGTTAGTATGATCGGGTCAATGGGTAGAAATATGTTTACGTTGAATTCTCTAAAACCTAACAATTTTGATGAGTAATCTTGATTTGTGGTGATTTGGTTGTGTTAAAACTGCAAATTAATGTTATATACTTAGAGTATTGTATGAGTTATAATTTTCTGAACGTTTGACTTTTTACGGAATCGAAATCGGAGGTCTGAAAGTCCTCCAACGATGAAAACCGCAGAAAATTCTGCATTCTGTCCGTCGCAATCGCGAGCCCTTTTTTATGTTTTTCGGTCGGAATCGTTTTGGTCATAACTTTTGATCCGTAAGTCCAAATCGAGTGTCGTTTGAAGCGTTGGATATCTGAAACAGAAGGCCATAACTTTGTTTCAGGAATAAAATAATTTTGGAGATTATTTCATGGACGTTTTTAGGGTTGAAGAAGATGAAAATTATGTTAGAAAATTTAGAAAACAACAACTTTTTAGTAAGGCCTTCGTGCACAGTTTTATTCACAACTTTCAACTCGTGGAACATTTTGGGTTGGGGTTTAAAGCATTAGAAAGGTGACTCTAATAGATATTATGTGAATGGTGTATTTGTTATGAATGTTAAGATGGTAGAGATGATCTTAATTGCATATTATGTGAATAGTGTATTTGTTATGAATGTTAAGATGGTAGAGATGATCTTAATTGCATATTATGTGAATCGTGTATTTGTTATGAATGTTAAGATGGTAGAGATGATCTTAATTGCATATTATGTGAATGGTGTATTTGTTATGAATGTTAAGATGGTAGAGATGATCTTAATTGCATATTATGTGAATAGTGTATTTGTTATGAATGTGTATATGTACCATTGGTGGATAATTCATAGAGTTGAATTATGGTGATATGTGGAATGTTAAGATGGTAGAGATGATCTTAATTGCATATGTTGTTGGTATTTGTACATTCATTCATGGCATGGTCGGCTTCATGGTGTAAGCGGTGAAACTGTGGGTTCACATGGTAGCATGTTGATCCTTAATTGGAAATAGGCGTAGTAGATGTAGCATATGTTGATCCTTAATTGGAAATAGGCGTGGTAGATGTAGCACACGTTGATCCTTAATTGGAAATAGGCGTGGTAGACGTTGATCCTTGAATGGAAATAGACGTAGCATACGTTGATCCTTAATTGGAAATAGGCGTAGTAGATGTAGCATACGTTGATCCTTAATTGGAAATAGGCGTAGTAGTTCCTTTGATCTTTTTCGGGACGGAAGCGTGGCTTGGATTCTAGATATTGAATCGGAAAGCGGTGAAACATTGGGTTCACATTGAGGTACCACATGCATAGAGTCACATGCCTTGCATTGAGTCACATTAGAGTCATGTGATCATCGAGTGTATGCATTGTTGTGATTGTGATGTGTGTATGAGATATGGTAATTGAGTTTGGTGATGTTTGGATACATAACTTGGCAAAATATGTGATTACGTGATAATTGTAGTTATGTGTATATTTGGGAATATAGTATTGGATTTTAATATTATACTCCTTGAGTTTTGATGGATGTTTGAAACATGTGAAATAAATATTGGTTAGTATTATTTACATGGTTATACGAAGTGTGATGAATTCCTTTAATTGTTGATTTAATCATTGTGCCTTATTATACTTCTTCATAAAGATTTGAATTCTCACCCTTCTGTTTGAATGTTGCTTTACATGGCATCGTGCAGATACTCAAGAGTAGTATTGTTGAAGTAAGTGGACGGTAGCTCACTCGAGATTTAGCCGGAGAGTTTTCGTGTTTTGGTTTAGAGACTAGGTAGTGAGTCAATGCTCTGGTCACGTAACACAGGGTAGATTAGTAGTATTGAACTTATGTCTTATTTGGACAGGTATTACGTTATTACTTGTGAACATGTTAACTGGATTTGCTGTTTGAGAGGCCATAGTGCCAAATATTCTGGATATTGTTTTATTTTATCTTGAGGAGATTATTGAGAGATGATCATGGTATGGGACATGGATCATTTTATGAAATGCATGAGTATTCATTATTTTCCGCTGCGAACGCATATTCTTGAATATTCATGATAATTGAAATGTGTTATTTTAAATGACCAGGTGTATTGTATATTGATGATGAATGATGTTGGTTTTTGAAAGCTTTTAGATTTTGAAAACGTCGATGTGACGCCCTTTTGTTTATATGCGTGTTTATGTACTCTGATTATATGTTAAGTATTTTGGGGTAGAAAAAAGGGTGTTACACCGACCTAATTCCATACTGGGATTACATGTTGGAATTTCTCCCCAGATTTTAAAAAATCACTTTCTCCCTTATCACTCGAGAAAAAATAAAATGGAAGATGTTTTGGAAACCCTAGCATCCATGTACAAATTGTTATGGCCTAACCATCATCCATGTACAAACCCTGGTTCTATGATATCAAATGCTATCTTGAGAAGTAGGAATATCCAGCAAAAGCTTTAAGCATAGACAAAAGAACTCTACGGAGATTAACATTAAAGTACTTTCTAAATAGGGACGTGATATATAAGAGGAATCATGACATGTCCTTTCTCAAATGCTTGGATAGACACGAAGCACACTAAATAGTAAAAGAGATACATGAAGGATTCTTTGGCACCCATGCAAGCGAACATGCAATGGCAAAGAAAATCTGGAGGGACGGTTATTACTAGTTAACAATGGAGGCTGATTGTTATCATCATGCTAGAACATGTCACAAATTCAAAATATATGCTGACAAGGTTCATGTACCACCTACTCCTCTAAACATCCTAGCATCACCATGGCCTTTCTCTATATGGGGAACAGACATGATCAGGATGATTGAGCCGAAAGCTTCAAGTGGACACCGATTCATACTAGTTGCCATAAACTACTTCACCAAATAGGTCAAAGCTACATCTTATCCCAACGTCACCAAGAAATGGTTACCCGTGTCTTGAAGAAAAATATTATATTCCGATATGGATTTCCCAACAAAATCATCACTGAAAATGGTCCAATCTCAACAACAAAACAATGAAGGAGTTATGCGAGAATTTCAGGATCGAGCACCATAACTTATCACAATATCATCCCAAGATGAATGCCGCAGTTGACGCAGCAAACAAAAATATCAAAAATATCATTCAGAAAATGGTGGCCACATAAAAGGATTGGCACGATGTACGCGGCAGGATTTCCTGAGTGCATGATATTGGATTATCCGGACTTGAATCAGAATCACTTAAAAAAGCAAGAGTCACCACCGAACTTTATCATATCCAAAGAAAAAAATGGAAAGGTAAAATATAAATAAAACCCTAATAAAGAGATCTAGGTAAGCAAGTCAGTTATGCGAAGGGAAGGTGTTAGGCACCATTCGCATCCTTCGTACTCCAAGGGAACCATTGGTCATATATTTGTTTGCCTTATTTATGGGTTTTAAAAGAGGGGTGAATGAGTTTTAAAAATAAGAAAAGGAAAGGGTAAGGTTGTATATTTTATTATGCTTGCAAAGATTTGTGTGAACATCTCATGCCTACGTACCCCCCAAGTGCAATGCGGGATCAAAGCTTAGTAGTTCACCCTAAAGGTTATTTTTATTTGTTTTGGTTGATTTTATTAGAGCAAGTGATAATATGCTTTATCATTTAAGATAATGTCCATTATACATCATTTTTTGTTCTTGCTTGCTCTTTTTATGGTCCACCCTTGTGGCCAGTTGATGGCGAGGCTATAAAGACACTCGACTTAAAATATTTGTTAGGTGCTCGGTATATGGACCAAGTGAATGCGGGGGTTTAAAAATAAAGCGAGCTTTGTGTTTTTTAATCTTTGATTAGGTTAAAACCTTTATTAAGTGTTTTATAAAGTGTTTTGTCATGTAAAGTAGGTGGTTTTCTAAGTTATGGACAAAGGATGGTGAAAAGTTTTTCATGCAAAGTCCCATACCTCCATCTAAGCATAGTATCCTTAGTATCCTTATTACATCACTTAAAATATCAAGAAAGATAAACTAGCCCTAAGGTGGTATTTTCCTTTCCACCCATGGAATTTCAAAGACAAATAAAGGAAAAATGAAAGCAAATAAACAAATGCATAGATGGGATATCTCTTGGTCTCTTGCTGGTCTCAGTTGATTTGGATTAGCTCTTCCTCTTGGTAATTTTCTTTTTCACCATGTTTGAATGGAGCACTCTTGAATGTAAAAAGAAGAGAAACAATGGTAATACAATAACTTAACAAATTTTAAACTATAACATATAATCAAAATCGTTAGTAAAATTCAAAAGATCAAATGAAGAAGTGTGAGTCCAGAATGATATATATTTTTTGGATATATTTATCATATAAGCAAAGTCACATTTCAACATGATTATCAGAACAAGTCACAAATGGAATGCAAACTACACAAAATTCCAAAATAAAATGAAATGAAAATGGAAAAAGATCCAAATGCAAAAACACTTAACATATGAAATTACACAAAGGGAGGTCAGAATCAAATGTAATTGAAACACATCATTTATCATGCAA
Organism: Lathyrus oleraceus; assembly: GCF_024323335.1. Classification (NCBI taxonomy): domain Eukaryota; kingdom Viridiplantae; phylum Streptophyta; class Magnoliopsida; order Fabales; family Fabaceae; genus Lathyrus; species Lathyrus oleraceus. The sequence goes on from NC_066582.1 coordinate 315,386,539, forward strand.
GTTGACAAAGTGAGAATCAAAACAAGGTATGCTAGCAAGGTATAAACACTAATCTAAAACATGCTTGAACATTGAACCAAAAGTGCAAGATTTAAACATGTTATCAAAAATATTTGGGAAGATGAAATGAAAAAAAATATGGCAAACCAATAATGATCATGGATTGAATTTAGATAAGTATCAATCAAGTTATGATGCTAATCATACAATGTACCACTTAAACATACCAAGACTAGGTCAAATCAAACATAAAATTGAATGAAAATGAAAAGAACCTAAAAATGATAAGTGGATAGAAACAAACATGTCCCAAAATGTCATGCAAACTTCAATATGGAAACACAAATCAAGCATCAAGATTGGAGGTCCAATATCAAGTTAAAAAACAAGCATAAACATCAAAAACAAAACACAAATGAGAACTAAATGAAAAAGGGTTCAAATGAAATAACTTCCAACATAAGAAAGTCTCCAAATATCATATTAAAACCAGGGATGCAATCATTTCATATTGATCATGCATCAAGAACAAGTTTCTACTTGAACCAAGCAAGAAGGGCAAAAGGAAAACCCTAATTTTTAAGTTTAAGAAATAAGCTTCAAATGAAAAAGTGTTCAACACAAAAAATGTTATCAATCACCCATGAAAACCAAAAATGTAATCATCTACCATTTATGACCCAATTTGAAACACTTAGGGTTTTCAAATCTTTGAAATAAATGGATAATAAACCCTAAAATCAAACTAAATGAAAAATGACTCAACACAGAAAGCTCAAAGAATCAAAAGTGCCCCTATTGCATAAGGATCATTCACATTTTCTTTTTGGGATTTTTATCCTATAATCTGAAATTACTATGATTTAAATACATTAAAAATAATACATAAAAAGAGAAAAAAGATTTTTAATTTTCTATTGGTGATAAAAATAAAGAAAAATCATATTATGGAAGAGAAAATTATCCCAAACAACTTTCATGTTGGACGTTTTTTCAAATTCCAAAGGATTTGAGAAAAATTAAATAATCAAAATAAATAAGATAAATAACAAAAATAATAAAAATGTGATCCAGTGGAAATTAGGGGAACTAAGTCTATGGTAGGACAACACACAGATCAGTCCATTCCCCTCATTAATGAGGTGGCACAATGTAAGCCACCCGATCCAATGGAGACACATCATAGCTTGTGTTTCTTAATGCATAGGAACACCGCCAGATTCAAATATTTGGAGGGACCACACGTCATACTCCCATTGGTCCAATTTGAATTTTTGGAGGGAGGGTCGTGTGATCGCCTGAGAAGATGACTGGACCACCATGGGCGGTGGCCGGTTTTCGGAAAAATACAAAAAGCTTCAAAATGGAAAACTCAAAAGAGAAAAGTTGCTCTGATTTTCATGGTGTGCAAGATGGTGGGATCCAAAATTATTTAAAAACAACAAATGATGAAAATTGAAGCTAGTACCAAAATGAAACCCTAGACTACAAACTGAAATTAAATGCTACTCTATTCATAAAAATGCAATTAAATGGCATGGTGATCATCAAGAACAAATTTCCAACACCATAGCATAAAAAAGATTGAGATTTGGTTCAAGTTTTATACCTCTTGAAGATCACTCGAATGGATAACTTTAGAGCACTGGTTCTCCCTCCACATGTCACTATTCCACTTACTTCAAGTTGCTACACCTTCACCACGCTTCAGAGAAGGTTGCTGAGCCAAAGGAAAATCTTGAAGATGCTTGACTTTTGAAAACCGATTCAAAGTTCAGAGGTTTCAGTGGTAAACTTGCAGAGGTTCAATGGCTATCCAAAGCTTAGTAATGATAATGTAGTAGCCTCTATTTATGTAGGGGGAAGGTGTTGGTCATTTGCTGAATCATTTGGATTAGGTTAGAGGGAAATGGAGTTTTGATTAATCTTGCCAACCAAGTTTTGGTGAGGTGGATTTTGTACCTTGCAAAAGGCATGTGCAGACACGATACACTCTCCACCATTCTGTTTTGCAGCCAAAATCATGGCCAACTGTCAATGCTCTTGCCTCTTTGTGTGTTGGCCTCAAAAATGTGAAAAAAGAAAATTTGAGGTATGTGGGGCTTTGACATGGTACATGTCGTGTATGGGTGCAAACAATAAGTGTAAATGGGCTTTGTAACATCTGTTTGAAGTCCAATTGGAACTAGGGAAATTGGTTTGGGAGAAAGAAGCTTTTGGTCAAATATTTAATATGGATCGGGTTGGAAGGAAAGTCATGGTTTGATCCCTCAACCATGAAATATCTTGATGCACACAAACCTTATAATTGGTATGTGGTTGAATGGCACCAAAAATTAAGCTCAAAAGTGTGCAATTTGGGAAATGGCTATATGACATAAATGGATAACTTGAAATGCAAGGCACAAGGTGGTCAATTGAGTTTTGGCTTGAATCAAACTTAAAAAATGATGCACACAAGTCATATGAACCATTTTTGAGGTGTTTGAGTTTGAAAATCAACTAAAAAGCTCTTAGATAAAAACCTCATTTTTTCACTTTTGGGCAATTTTGGCAAATTTGAGGTTTACACTACAAGTCCTTTATATGTGCATTTTTAGCTTTTAGACAAAGAATGAAAGTCGTAGACAATGGAAAAATAAGATCTTAGCAAAATTAACCATCTCAATTGGGTCCAAAATGAGAAAGTTATTGGGTAGTGAAGTTGGCAAAATGACCTATTATGTATGGACCTTATTCACCCTTTTCCACTAAAAATTGGCCTTTGATGTGTGAATATCAAATGTCCATAATGGTTGTGATATTGAATTCTCAAAATGAACCACTTCATTTGGCTGAATATTGAATGAGTTATGATGTTTTGAAGTTTGGCCCAAAATCACTAGGAACCAAAGATGACCTGTAATATTTTCCCAAAATAAACAGGCTTACATTCAAAATTGGATTTTGTGATCAGAGGAAAAGTTTCTAGGAATGTTCTCAAGATTGATGTGGTGAAAATAACCACCCCATTTGGGTGAAAATTGACCAAGTTATGTTCAATTGAAGTTGTGTAAAAATCAGGACACTGAGTAGGGAGACCTCCAACCTCAAATGCTAATTGATGAAGTGTTTGTTATCCGCAAGTATATAGAACACGTCAAAGTAATACAAAAAATTATCGTTACCATAGAGTTCAAATTGTCAATATATCGATTTCTATTATTGCAGTGTTTATCTAAGGCAAATCAAATAAGTAAATTCATATACACGGAAAAGGAAATAATGACGTAAATAAATTCAGATAAAAAATGCAGGCTCGGATGTAATTCACATTAGTTAGGAAATACTTCAATTCTTTATAAATAGAACTACTTATGGGTCAATATTTTCTACTTTGAGAAGAATCAATTTAATAGGAATTGTCGCTTATTCAGAACCGAGTTTACTCTCTAATTAATGCCCTTCATTGTCATTTATGAAGGGTACTTGTTGCGTTAAAGTAGTAAAACTATTATTAAGAAATCTAATTCTTGACTTAGTTAAAAAGTGATTTTTATTTAGAAAGTTTAACTTAAAATAGATCCATGTCTTTCGCTTAAGGATTCAGATTTTAAACCTACAAACGTGTCCGAAAGTAGTTTCAAAATCGTTTTCTAATAGTGTTAAAAATTCCTAATTAATCGGACAGAGTGCTTTCGATACTTTTGACCAATTAAAACTAACCAAGTTTATCATTAAAAGTTGGACGACTTTCGATCTTACCCAACTCTATCTCGGCTCTACTTTCGTAGTTACCGATCAAAATTAGTACTGAAAACATATGTTAAAATCAACACAGCCCCTAAAGCATTTCTATAAATACAAATTATGGAGTATCATCTTAACGACGATCCTTACATCCTACCCGTTAAATATTTATCCAGACATGGAAATAGAAATGAACATAGCAGAATTAATCATGTTTAACAGAACAGGCAAATAAAATGTGCAAGTTAATAAACAAGTACGTAAAAGCAAGACAAACAAGTAAATAAAGTAAAACATGCAAGATAAATAAAACGTAAATGCAAATACACTTGAATAAGAAACCTGCTGTAAATCGGAGACTTTAATATGGTACACTGGAAAGTAAACTTGATTGGAAAGTAAAATTTGATTGGAAAGTAAAATGGCAGCAAGATTGTCTGTCAAGTGCTCCAACTTAACTACAACTCAAGTGCGATAACCCCCCGATGTGACAGATTATCGATTTTACAATGGTGAACTTTATGCTTAGTGTTGTGAATTAAGTTGGATCCCTAGCGATTGAAATGAAGACGCCTATTTATAGAGATTCTGAAAAGCTAGGAAAAGATAGAGTTGCCCTCCAACTATCCTTAATGGGAACGAGCCAACAAAGATGGCGCCCGCCATCCCCACCATGGCGCCCGCCATGTGAACAAAATGAAAGGATCATGGGAACATGGCAGTTACCACCGGTTGACAGCTTACACATCATGGCACCCCCCTTTGCGGCCGCCATGCTGGACGTCATGTGTACAATTTTCCATAAAAACTTCTATTTCTTGCTCATTCGGCTTCGTTTCTTCACAAAATGCTCTTGTAGGGCAATGTACCTGAAAATAGGGCAAAAATCAAATATAACACAAGAAAATGACAGTAAAAACCTAATAAGAATGTGCAATCCGAGTCAAATACGCAGTGTGTTTTGGTATTATCAAATTCTCTCACACTTGAACTTTTGCTTGTCCTCAAGCAAAACTTTTATGGATCACGAAAGAGAAAAAATAACAACATACAAGTATTCAATTTAGGATAAAAGATTGTAAGCTCAATCAAGGATGTGTTGATAGGTAGTAACTGATGAACCAAAAATATCGGGGATACACTTCCTACAAATGCGGTCATAAACTTCTTTCCTATACAAACCAATCCATATCATGTTACTATACTTAAGCCAACCTTTTTTTCCCTTTTTTAAATCCTTTTCATTCAAGCGCAATCACATTAAGCCCTTTATTCGTACATACTCATAGTAAGGTGACCGGTTAGTAATTTTGATCCTTTTACATAGGGTTCTGGTACATAAGTTTGGTAACCATTTTTATTTTACCCAATTGCAATTGCGGGGGATCGGACCGTAATCCGCCCTACCAAGTTCAGCACCAGATCCCTCTAAACCAACTAACAACGGTTATCTTATTTTATCATTTTTTTTCTTTTTGCATGGGGCTCTAGTACATAATTGGTGTAACCCCATTGTTTTCCCAATTATAGTTGTGGGGGATTGGACTGTAATCTGCCCTACCAAGTCCATCACCCGATACCTCTTAACCAACTAACAACGGGTATTTTGTTTAGCATACAAGAATTTTAGAATCATTCACTTATTTTCATCAGTTTCCTTACGTAGAGTATACTTAAGCCGGAGATGACTGCTAAAATAAACTACTTAAGGGCTTTATTATTTAGGATTAAAATTAAGGCTATAATATAGTAAGTATCGGGATCAGTTTCCAAAGTCAAGAAGCTTACGGTGTTGAGACGATATCTATTTTTTTTAAAGTTTTCCCAAGTCTTTAGCATCCTATCCTAAACTTGTCTAAAAGCCCAAAATTTTCAAAATAAAAGTTGTTTTCTTTGTCAATTATTTTTTGTAAGCCTCAAGAAATGGGGAGTAAGCATACATTACATAAATGACTCATCTAGCACATGCAATTTATTGAAAAGAAACTAACAAACTAAAATAAACTAAAAATCGATAAATGAAAAAAATTAAAAGAAAAGAAAAGCATAGAAATCTCCTCCAACACTTAAACCGAACATTGTCCATAATGTTTCGATAAAAGATGAGGAAAGAGTAACCTGGATGACACTACTGCTAACCACTAGCACCCTCGCTCCTGGCTCAGAATTCCTGGGACGAAGACTCATGCTGTAACGACGCTCCTCCATTGCAAACTCTAGTCGATCAAATCTAGTTGATAATGTGGCATCAGATTCCTGCAGCTGTCGAAGGTTACCCTCTACGGAGCCTTGAGTGTCTTCCATCAGGGTAAAGTGTCCCTAAAAGTTTGCTTAATGATGCTGCTGATCAGAGAAGAGGGCTTGTTGGGATTGCATGATGCTGCAAAGAGAATTATCAGTCTGCCACTGTGATTCACGCATGAAGTCCATGTTGTCCTTCAGCTGTTGATTCATGGCAGATAATAAGACATCCCTCCTTTCTTCTCGAGCTTGTAGCTCTAGCCACATGTCTTCAGTAATGTGAAATCTAGAGGATGTACCTACATAAGGGTGAGTAAAAGATGATGTAGTGTGTGTAGGTGATGCATGATGTGAAGGCATGGTCGGAACGTGAGACTAGTGTCTCTGCTCATACTCATCGTCGCTCCTGTCACCTTCTTCAAAAGGTATGTTGGATGGCAACGGGTCGGTAAAAGGTGGAGCTTGCAGATCATATATCCAATTTCTCTCAAGGCGCACATCAGTACATTGAGAGCAAGGTAAAACTACACTTGGGATAACTACACTATGAATCATAAGGTTATAACCGCCCTCTTTCTTCACCTTGCATAATCGCATATCTTTTAAAAAATCTAAATTTATTATGTGGTGAGGTAATGGTTCTAATGTAGCCAACTTAGTGTCAAGATGCAAAGCTCTAGCAAAGGAGGTAATTAAGCCTCCAAAAGAAATAGTCCCTCCCTTTTTCAGAACGACACACATATGTGCAAGCAAAAAGGGGATGGAGTTAATTTTTCTCTTTGTGAGGCTACCCTGCAAAAATAAAAGTTCTTTGGCATTGATTTTATTAGGATTTTCCCGGCCATGTAAGGAATTTATAACAAACCTGCCAACTCATCGGTATCGTACCACATGTGATAGTAGTGTTAGGATGAACAATATAAATTAGGGAACTTAAGAATTCCCGGGTCAGGTACTTAAATGTAGGTTCCTTTTAATAAAAATATCATGCAATCCTAAATTATATAACATATACCAAACACTATGAAAAATTCCCAAATTATACAGACAATTCTCATCGATATACCTGGTGGAGAAAATTTCCTTTGTGTGCAACTCCTTGAATATCCTCCTTTTCCTATCTCCGGGTTTTCATCTGCAAAAAGTGACTTGATGATGCTCCATTTTTTCCCTTGGTGAGGAATGAGGAAGAAAAATGGGTTTTATAGGGGAAGATGGTGAAATGGGATATTAATGGTGGAAATTGGAAATGGAAGTAGGATTGGTAGTGGGTTTTTGTTTGAATGGAAATTTAATGGGATTTTAGTGGGTTTTATGATGGTGAGAAATGGAGAAAACGGGGGTTTTGAGAGGTTGAAGATGAGTTTTTGGGATAAAAATGGAGGTTTTTTTCGATTCTGTTCGAAAAATGTTCAGACCCCATGGAGGCCGCTTGGACAAAATGGTGCCCGCCATCTTTGTTGTTCCCGCTGGGCCGGTTTCATGAATTGGTCTTTGGGCTTGGTTGCTTTTAGTCATTTTGGGGGTATGCACATCAACTTCTAATATGTTCTTCTTCCATGTATTTGTACATGCATGAAATAATTATCTTTTCAACATAAGAAAATAAAATAAAATAAATTATTTAAAGAAACAATAAAATAGAAACATAAAAGAAATAATATTATATGATGTGATAATATCATAGGGAAAAGATGAGAAAAACAAATCTATGCGGAAATAAAATAAATCTAGAAACCTGGAAATAAATATAGATATATGTCTGAATATGCGAAATAAATAAAGCGATAAAAGCTGGAAAACATAGTCCTCAGTGTGTTGATGGTTCCTCAGTGCGACTGGAATCTCGTGCCTCTGCTAGCTAACGACGGAGATCACAATTTCCTGGTATAGGCAATCAGCCTCTGTGGTATTAGTAGCATCAGACACCTCTAACTACAAGGTAAGATCGGTAACCTTATGGCGAAGGATGGCCACTTCTCTTCGCAACTCAATAAGCTCAGTGTGAACGTCGCATCTCGGTAGATCGAAATTATTAGAAAACAGAATCGTTTTATGTGGCCAAATTTCCCACAATAATGACATCTCCATCATTGGTGGTTTCCTTTATGTTGTCTTTCCTTGTGATGTTGAGACACCTGATGTGACATCTTTGGTTTTCTACCAGTGGGACTACACTCAGGAGAGGATTCATTGAACCTAAGGCCAGTTTTGTCTCCTGCCATCTTTCCAGTCTGGAGGATTTTGTCTAAGGTGTCAATTCCACTATTTAGCATTCGGGCATACTTTGTCATCTCATCCAGTTTGGAGTTCAGGAACACGACTTCGATCTTCAACTTAGAAATGGTTTCTAAGTGTTCTGTCTTCTCATCCTCTAGTTGGGTTATCAATTTCGTCTGATTCTCCACTTGTTGACACACTTCTTCACTTCTATAACACAACTTCCTGTAGATAATAGCTAATTCATCAAAGGTTACTTCATCATCACTTGAGTCTTCATCAGAACCCCATCTCCCAGTCAAGGCAGTCACAAGATTGGCAGACTCTCCTTTTGTTTCACTTTTATCAGACCAAGTAGCAGCAAGACTCTTCTTCTGTTTCTTGAGGTAGGTCCCACATTCCGCTCTAATGTGTCCATACCCTTCACATTCATGGCACTGAATTCCTTTGCCCTATTTGGATTTTTCCTCAGATTTTGTTCTTCTTCCAGCATCATTGGACCTACTAATGTCAAATGAGTTGTTCTTGACATTAGACTTTGACCTTACATCTATCCTCTTCAGGAGTTTGTTGAATTGTCTCCCTAGTAATGCTACATCATTTTCCAAATCTTCATCAGTATCCTGACTACTGTCTTCCTCTTTCACTTTAGTGTTTAATATAAAGACTATGCTTTTGACTTTCTTTTCAGATCCATCACTCATTCCCAACTCGAATGTTTGGAGGGATCCAATTAGCTCATCCACTCTCATATTGCAGATATCTTGAGAAGTGACCTGAGAGTTTTCCTCACAAGCTTTTCATTTGACATATTCTTACCCAGGGCTCCTGAGGCATTAGCAGCTGCAATCTAGACATCTTCACTCTAAAGGTACCTTCATGAGTGGTTTTGAGAATATTCCAAGCATCTTTAGCCACCTCAAAGTTGTTCACCAGTCTAAAGATGTTCTTATCAACCCCAATGAATATAGGATTCAATGCTTTAGAGTTTCCAAGAGTTAGTTCATCCTCCTCCTTGGTCCATTCTTCCTCATCCTTCTTATCAGTTGTAACTTCTCTTTCCTTAGTAATGAAGTGATGTTTCCAGCCTGTTAGAACAACCTTCCAAGCCTTATTATCCAAAGATTTCAAGAAGGATACTATTTGAGGTTTCCAGTAGTCATAGTTAGATCCATCGAGAATTGGTGGTCTATGTACAAATCCTCCATCTCTATCCATAGTACCAGAAAGTAACGTCCCAAGATCTTACTCAGAACCAGAGCAGGATGCTTGCTCTAATACCAATTGAAATTCTGGTATCAGATATAAGATGTCGAAGGTAATGTCACGACACTAATATCTGAACAACAACTAAAATATAAACAGGATAAAAGGTAAAGAAACAATAGAACAAGTGACACAAGTAATTGTTAACCCAGATCGGTGCAAACTCACCTACGTCTGGGGGCTACCAAGCCAGGAAGGAAATCCACTAAACAGAATTAGTTCAAAGACTCTCAATAAACAACTTCAAGTTATAGTCTTTTCACCTAATCTCTACCCGTGTGACTTCTATCTAAGAACTCTTAGATATGAGACCCTACTCACACCCCCTCAATCACAGTAGTGATATAAAAACAAATATTACAAAGAAAGAAGACACTCTTCAAGAACACATACTTGATCTTGCTTAAAAGCTTCAACCAAGTAAACACACACTCATGCTTCAAAGCTTAGAGCGAACAAATTACAACACAAAAGTCAGTCCAATTCAATCATCAATAAGATGAATGAATGGCTCACAATACACAATCTCACACAAGACTAAAACCTTGAAACTCTTTCACTATTTCGTTCGTTTTTGTGTGTGTTGAAACCAGGTCTTACATGGCCTTTAAATATAAGCTTTTGAATGGGCCTGGGCATCATAAAACCCTAAATCTAGTATCCTTGTGTATATTCTTATTAACGACATCTAATCATCCCTTATTGGAAAATAGATCATTATGGTTTTAAATCAAATTACTCCTTGAATAGAGCATTCAATCTCCACATAATCACACACAGATTTGCATGAAAAGCGAAATCTTAAGATGCATAACATTCAGACTGAATGTTCTGTATACACATGTCTTAACATGGGGTCTGACATCTTAGCTAAATCCTGCACAACCATATTTAAAGATCCTGCAGGAAACTAATATCACATGTCAAGACAACACGCGTGACAACTTGTGATAACTCTAGGTTTTACTAAAATTGATGCCAACACATAGAACCAACAACAAAGATCGTGCCATCCATCCCCAGCATGGCTCCCTCCATGTGAACAAAATGAAAGGATCATCAGAACGTGGCAGTTACCACCGGTTGACAGCTTACACGTAATGGTACCCCCTTGGCGGCCGCCATGCTGGACGTCATGTGTACAATTTTCCACACAAAAATCTATTTCTTGCTCATTTGCCTTCGTTTCTTTACAAAATGCTCTTGTAGGGAAAAGAACCTGAAAATAGGACAAAAAGAAAATATAACATAAGAAAATGACAATAAAATCCTAATGTGCAATCCGAGTCAAATATGCAGTGTGTTTCAGTGTTATCAGTAACCCAAGCCAAAATATCTTCTTGAAAAATGAACCAAACTTGTAAAGTTTATCTAATGGAGTATATTGCAAAATGAATGGGCTCCATAAGATAAGTATTGTTCAAGTTATGAGCTTGGGAAGTTTAACTTGAAAATAAGGTCAAAACCCTAGACAACTTGAGATGTTTTGCCTTCAAAAATGGATTTCCATCCATAATTGGTTCTTGGCATGTGAAGAGAATTTTTAGGTGATGAAGATTAGAGTTCAATGCAAAAAGAAATACATCCATAGCTTGCTTGATGAAAAAGTTAGGACTTTTGGAAGTCAACCTATCCAGTCTTAGAGCCAATGAAGCAATTATTTGTGATGACTTGCACAAATAAAGGCCAAGTGATGTTGATATCCATGCACATTGTGCTATTCAATGAGAAATGATAAATCTTGAATGATTAATCCCACAATCCCCTTTCTTCAAATTTCTCAAACTTTGCACCATCTAACTACAAAAGAAACAAGCACAACACAAAAGAAAAAACCTATCTAAATGCATGAAGTTAGTGATGAATGATTCAAATGCATTGTATATACTTTTGAGCCAAGTACATGGGGATAAAGTCAAAGATAACACAAGTAATAAGGCAATGGATGATATAATGAGTGAGATACCAAATCCTAGCCTGAGCAAACAACCAAGGAGAGGTTATCAATACCATAATCACTTAGATCCATGCTTGTGACCATATTAGGTATAAATCGAAAGTATGAATGCAATGTTTGATTAAGATGCTATGAAGCTTAAGGGTAAAAAATTAGGGTATGACAGTTTCCCCTATCTAAGTTCCTTCATCCTGGTGATATGAAGACTGAAATTCTTCGGGATCGAAAGGATTGAAGGTAGTTAGATATGGAATACCTTATTTTTATCCCTAAGATGAATGGATGATGATGCAAGAAAAAACAAATTAATGGAAAAGTGTTATGCTATGGCATATGATATGAAGGCCATACGATGCGAGACTCACTGAGGAAAAACGGAAAAATGATTGACTCTTTAGGGAAATTCTCACTACCAGGGTTTCTACTGAGGAATTGTAGCGGGGTATTCGTTACCATTAGAGATATTGACTAAATCCAAGGTAAACCATACAAGTCGAGTCGCCACCGCACTTCTATTTATCCAAAGGAATGGTTAGAAAGCGAACAAAAACCTAAAAAAGTTTTATCGAATCAAAAACTAGTAAAAATGTCAGAGATCTGTGTAAGGGGGTTGGTTATGCAATGGGAAGGTTTTAAGCACCCAAAACATCCTAGGTACTCATAGGGAGCCCTTTTCATACTTGTTGTAAGGTTGGTATTTTGTGAAAATTTGTTTGTGCAAACATGATTGAAGAGATGAGAAAAGAATATACAAGTTCATTTACATTTTTGTGTTTGGATGGATAAACCCGTTGCCTACGTACCATCTTAAAAAAAGATTAGGATCAAAACCTCGTAGTTCGGGGTAAAAATCTCAAAATGAGTTGGTGAATTGATTGGTCCAAAAGCCTTAAGGTCTTTTGTTATCCAACGGAGAAAACTCAACCTAAAACCACAAATCCACCATGTGAGGATAGCTTCAACATACTAGTGAGGGGTTAACCCTATAATAAGCATGGAAGGCTCATTGTCCATCACTAAGGATATAGGTGAGTATTACATCTACCACAAGTATAACTCAAACCTAATAACTAAAGGTTATGAAAAGTTTGATTAAGGAAGTGGCCATTGAAACCACAGAAAGACATTTGAATGGGTTATATTTACCAATGAAAAGTATTCACAAAATATGGTCAAAGTGGATTTAAAGATTCAATTCCAAATAAGTGTTATGAAAAGAAAGTTTAAAAAATCAAAAGCATAAGGCTTAGGTTTCTAATGTTGAAAACAAGTGTTAAATGTTTGCACAATGGTTTTGGCTTGGGTTAGAGTGGAGAGAAGAAGAAGAATGGCTAAAGTCCTAAACATACAAGAGGTAAAGGATAAGAGAACAAGACCATAAATGGAGTTCCTCTCCTGAGATCATATTGATGATGCAAGTAGCTCCCATCCTTTGGAATAAGCAAGATAAACAAATATTCAAGCAAGCAAGCACACAATCACAACAAGCACCTAGGAATCTCCAATGACTTTTAGATCTCTCTCTCTTAGAAACTCATGGCAATGTTTCCTCAATTTGGCTCAATGTTGGAATCCCTAGCACAAGAACACACACATTAAAAAGTTACATAATGCAATCAAAGAATTGACAAGAGGGAGTTTTAGAGATTGGTCCTTTCAAAGTTCATCTTCAGGTTTTAAGCATTCTAAAGGCATGAGGCCTAGTTGCTCTTTGACATTTTTAAGCACTCTAAAGGCATGAGGCCTAGTTACTCTTCAAACTCCATTAGCTTGGGGAAAGTCCTAAAGTCTAAATACATTTGTCCATTTTCTTTGTATTTGGTTAACAACAATCAAAACACAAACACAATGATATATACACAATTATGTGCTCAAGTGAGCAAAAGGCAAATTGCATTAACATAAACATGTGCTCAAGTGAGCAAAGGAAAAAGCAAATGAATAATATGTACAAGAATAGTAAATTGCATAAAAGTAAAGAGCAAGATTTTAATGTTAATAGTCAATGGTTAATGTTAGTAGTTAGTGTGCCATAAGGCAAATTTAGCGCTATGTTAAGCAATCGTAATTGGACTTATGTAGAAGTCACAACTATCTGAGGCCAGTCAATAATAATGTAGGCAACAACACAAGTTAGAAGTCTTGATTAGTGAACCAAGTTCCAACAACTTGCCATGCCAAAAAGAAGAAGAGAAATGATCTTGTATTTGTTTAAGTCCTTTGCATGATTTAGGAAGCAATCTATCCTTAATGCAAAGCCATTCACTTGATCATTTGATCAAGATGAATTAGATTTGAATCAAGGAAGATTAAACCTCCCTAATCAATGCTTATTTATCAACCTTTAACTCATTGATCCAAAAGAAAAGAAGAAGAAGAAGAAGAAGGAGATGGATAACGGAAATGAAAAGAATAAAGTGCATTAAATGAAATGGAATGTACCAATCAACAAGTGTTGACCAATGACATTGAGGATCATGATCAAACTATCAAAAACAGAAGTGAGATGAAGATTGGAAGTCAAGAAATGAACAAAATATTTTTGGCATTTTTAATATTTGAAAATAAACTTAAATTAAAATATTAAAGAGGGGTCAAACTTCAAAATCACCTCAAATCAACTTTGAAAAGTCCAAGTGATTTATCCCAAGTTCAACAAGGTCAAACAAAGTTTGACAAAAAATTTCAGCATTTTTAAAAGTCAGAAACTATTTTTAATTAATTAAAAATGAATAAAAATAACCTAATTGAACTAAAATCTCAAATAAATCTCAAATCAATTAAAAAATTTATGAGAATATTTTCCATAGATCCATCATCATTCAAATACGTTGAGAAAATATTTTTGTATTTTTTGAATATCAAAAACTATTTAAAAAGAATTAAAAATAACCAGAAAAGAGAAAATTCACAAAAAATATCAAATGATAAAATAAAGAATATTAAAAATCATTTTTAGAAACTAGAATTAAAAAGAGAAATAATGCAATTGGTCCCATATTTTTTGGAATTAAAATGAAAGAGTTATGATTTTTTGAAGTTTAATGAAATAAAAGAAATAAAATGGAAATTAAGAAAATCAGAAAAAAGGAGAGGCGTCTGATCAAGCCTCATTAATTGACGTGGCTGATCAGACGCTCCACATGCGCGCGCTCATGGTAGGCCTTAGTCAACTGAGTAACATGTGGAATTAAAAAAAGTCATAAGATCCAAGAAGCGTGATTCAATCTGGAAATCATCATCAACGGCTGGGATTCAAACTGGCAAACGGACGGTGGTGTACACCACCGTCTTCTCCGACGAGCATGGAGATTCCGCCCAGAGTTGCAGGTCATAAAAACTTGATGAAAACGAGCGATCCTCATATCATTGGAAAGCTGGGGTGATGTACATCACCCCTGTACCACTAGTTTCTCTTCTAGATCCCCATAGTAAGAGAAATTAGAAGGAGAAAAATATGGTGTTCATGCTGAACTTCATGGATTTGTAAAATTAAAAGCACCAACAAGTTGCCTCTGTTGAGAGGACTTCAGCCAAGCAAAAGGACATAAGAAACAAGCTATAAGTGAAGAGTTTCGAAGCAAATAAGTTTGAACATCAACCTTCTAAATACAAATCTATGGAGCACGATCCTTCAACACACTTGCTTGCAGCTTGTTCTAGAGATGGAAATGAGGCAAGGCTAAGGAATTAGAGTCTAATAATTAACCAAGGAAGTTGAGAATTGGATCTGAAAATTTCAAGTGAAAAAGAAAAATTCCTTTAGAGTATGGTTTGGAATGATTTCTGCAGCATTTCAGATTGACTCAAGGATGCCAATTGAATGAGATGGTGCTTCTATTTATAGATGGAAAGGCAAGGCAAGGGTGATCAAATGTTTGTGCATGAAGTTGGGTCCTCCATGCATGGGCCTGTACAGGCGCATGTGAGGCCCAAGATCAAATGAAAATGCAAGTTGAGCTCATTCTGAAGTGAAATGGACGTGCATTTTGAATGGTATTTGCTTGTGCATGAAGCTTCATCATGAATTCCATAATTGTGCCTAAAACTTCACCTCTTCGAAAATGCAAATTATCCAAATATAAGCATGTGGGTAATGGTTGGAAAGGTCTTGACATAAGGAACAAATGTTATGTTGAGCAAAAACTCATTTGAAGTATGGAACTTTATGAAAACATGCCATGAAGTTCATAGTGTAAACACATGCCTTTGAGAATTTTGTCAAATTGAACCAGCTTCAAGCCCTTCTGTTTTGATGATGCCAGCCTCAAATGAAAACACCTCCAACATCAAAGTTGTATATCTTTTCAACAAAATCAAAATGGACTTAAATTTTGCATCATTTGGATTTTTGATGAAGACGTTATGGGCACTTGAAGTTGGACTTTTTTGCCTTTCAATGCATTTGGTCCAAAGTGACCTATAATGTTTTGCATTATCACATGTATTTATTTTGAGATTTTGAAATTTTGTTCAACATAACATTTTAAGTAGACATCTTAAGATTTCCAATGCATTCGATTCCACCTCAAAATCATAAAAAATGAATGAGTTATGTTCTTGGGAAGTTGACCCAAAATTAGGGTTTCAGTCAAAATGACCTATAATGTCTTGAGATGAATGATGATCTTCCAAGATTCAAATCAATCTTTGATGAACATGAAAGTTGTTCATATTGTCTTTAAGACCATTTTTGCTTTTGGGATAATCTCCATTTGACCAAAACATAAAAAGCTAGGTCTTAGTGCATTTCAAAATAGTCATATGAATTGACTGATCAACTTCTCAATTCCACAACTCATATCTTGATGAATTGATGATTGAGGACACTCAAATAAGGTCAAATATGCATGAAATGATGGATTAAAGAACTTCCCTTTATTGTATTTGACCATGGGATGAGGTTGCTTCATGAGCAAGGCATTGTGGATGATTAGATGATATAGGGTTCCTTGGGACACAAGCCTCAAATTCTTTGACTTGCTTTGATCAAACATGATGAATTGATATACTAGGGAGGCATATTTGGTGGATGATATCTTTGGTAACCATTGCCATGCTTGCCTTCATCTTCTCTTGGCCATATCATTGCACAAAGGATCACCTAGAAGCTTCTAGATCTTATGATTGCTCAAGCTACAAACAAAAGATGTTAGTGACATATTTTTGTGCTTTTGGTTAGTAAACAAAATGAGAAAAGCACTACGCCAAATAAGGGAAAAGAGGGCGCTTTTTTTGGCCTATAACAGCGCTTTAAAGCGCCCTCTAATCTGGCGCTGGCATAGGTAAAGAAAACGCTTTTTTTCCTTGTGAAAGCGCTCTCTAAAGTGGCTCTTTAAGCCCTTTAAGGGCCACTTTAGAGGGCGCTTTTTAACGAAAGCGTCGTCTAAAGTGGAAACTTTTAAGGGTTTAGAGGGCGCTTTTACTGGAAAGCGCCCTCTAAAGTGGAAACTTTTAAGGGTTTAGAGGGCGCTTTTACTGGAAAGCGCCCTCTAAAGTGGAAATTTAAAGGGTTTAGAGGGCGCTTATTTTGGGAAGCGCCCTCTAAAGTGGGTGGTTATTTAAATTTTTTTTTAAAAAAGCGCTATATTTTTTTATTTTATTTTAGACAACCTGTATATTGAAGCAGTACACCCAAAACTGTATAATTTGAAGCCCTTTTTCACACATTGCATTCAACAAGCCTTATATACAACAATCCATACATATACAACAATCCACTGATATATAATCGTTTAACTTCTAAAGATTCTAAATATACAACCAATTCATAACTTAAAAAGAAATAAAACTAAGTAGCAAAAGCATCTCTGAGATGTATGTTTTTTTTGCTAGCAGTAGTCTTCTTAGCAACAACCTCTTTTTGTTCAATATCAATAGCATGAACCTAAAATATCATAAAATTAGTTAGGTGAAGTATAAGATCAAGAATTAACATTTTCTATGCATAAATATCATATAATTGTGTTTATACCTTTTTTTTTATACAACTGACTCGATTTGCTGCGTAATCCCCTTATATTTTTGGTCCCTTATCTTTTGAAGATAGAATCGATATTTGTTTAGATGGACATGTTCCATTGTCGTAGAGGGATACTTTCAAATATCCAGCATCATCATCTACGCGAATGAGGCTTGACGACAATGGAACATCTCCATCTAAACAAATATCAATTGATACTTTCAAGTATCCCTTGCCACTTGCATGAATGATTGACTTCATAATAGCCATTTTACCTGTAATAAAGAAAACAATTAAAATCAGATGACAAATATAAAAACAATTAAAATCATAAAAGCCATTTTACCTGTAATAAAGAAAACAATTAAAATCATTTGACCTGTATCTTTTTCACTAAGTTCTCTTTCTTTTCTTTGTTGGAATATGTTCTACATGTCTCTTAACAACACGGACGGTTGGATTGATCCAAATACCCTCATTATGATCATTTCTAATATATGAATCATTTGATATAATATTCTCATCTTGATCATTTCTGGTAAACGATTCAATCTCAACATCAATATCACCTTGATCTCTAGTGTTTTCATCAATTACTTTGTTGGAAAAAAGAACTATAGACCATTTCGTACTTTTCGGATCATTGACATAGAACACTTGTCTAGCTTGAGAGGCTAGAATAAAAGACTCATCTTTGTATCCCACCCTATTAAGATCCACTTGCAAAAATCCTGACTTATCCATTCGAATGCCGTTATTATTTTCAACCCACTTGCAACCAAATATAGGAATCTGAAACTTCTCATAATCAAACACCCAAATGCGCTCGATAACACCAAAATACGACAGATTTGCAAATTTGGGGTTTAAGTCCTTCACACTTGATATGTGCATTGCTTCAGCTACCACGGTGACACCACTATTCTGCATAGTACTTTTATCATCTTGTTCTTTGGTATAAAATGTGTATCCATTAATCGCGTATGCGCTATAAGAAAAAACATGGAAACTTGGACCATATGCTAAGCATCTCAACCTTTCTGTTATTGAAGCGGGATCTGAATAATACTTTGAATAAATATGATCCTTAAACCAAGGTATAAAACATCGATTGTGCTCTCGTACTATACAATTTTCATTTCTATTGGGATTTAAACCTCGGAGAACATCCTTGTGAATTTCAACATACGGCTCAACCTCATTCTCATTGTGCAGAACATACAAATGCACTTGATCCCGTTTGACCCTTGATACTGCCACGATTTTATTTCCAATTAGATTTTTTCCTTCTTTCTTTTCGACAAGCTGAGACTTGGGGAGTCCGATTGACTGAACATTAGACAAATATTCAGTACAAAACTCAATCTCTTCTTCAACAATGTATCTTTCAACCATACAACCTTCTGGTCGACTTCGGTTCTTCACGTACCCTTTTAATATTTTCATATAACGTTCAACAGGGTACATCCATCTCATATAAGCTGGTCCACACAATTGTGTCTCTTTCACAAGATGAACAACTAGATGTACCATTATGTCAAAAAATGATGGAGGAAAAAACATTTCAAGCTCACACAAAGTAATAACGATTTCTTTTTGCAACATTGGTAAGATCGTAGGATTGATCACCTTACTGCAAATTGACTTGAAGAAAGAACACAACCTAGTTATAGAGCTTCTTACTTTTTCTGGAAGAATAGAACGTATACCTATTGGGAGAAAATGTTCCATTATAACATGGCAATCATGGGTCTTTAAACTCTTTAACTTGAGGTCTTTCATAGACACAAGTCTTCTAATATCTGAAGAGTACCCTTCTGGAACTTTAACTTCACTTAGAAACTTACACAATGTTTTTTTCTCCTTTCTAGATAGAGTATAAGCAGCAGGCGGTAGATATGTTCGTTTTCCTTTCTTCAAGGGTCCTAATTCAGTTCTTATTCCCATCGCTATCAAGTCCTTTCTTGCCTTAAGGCCATCCTTAGACTTTCCTTGTATATTGAGTAACGTGCCAATAACACTTTCAAATACATTTTTTTCAATATGCATAACATCAAGAAAATGTCTCACATACAAGGACTTCCAATACGGCAATTAAAAAAAAAACTGACCTCTTCTTCCACCTACTTTTGACAAGTGTCTGGGCAAAAGGCTTGCCAAGCTGAGTATCCAAATCTTTCACCTTTTCAAAAATTTGATCACCCGTCAATATAGGTGGAGCTCTGCCTTGTTCTGTCTCTCCATTGAACGCCTTTCTCCATCCACGGTAGTGATGATTTGAATTTAAGAATCTCCGATGACCAAGAAAGACATTCTTCTGACCAAACTCCAAGCGCTTCCAATCTATTTTATCTTCACAAATAGGACACGCACATTGACCTTTTATGCTATAGCCTGATAGATTTCTGTATGCTGGAAAATCATTAATTGTGCCAAACAACATCGCCCTCAAGTTGAAACTTTCTTTCCTATATCCATCATAAACCTCCACACCGGTCTCCCACAAAATCTTTAAATCTTCGATTAAGGGCTTCAAGTACACGTCTATGTCATTCCCTGGTTGTTTAGGTCCAGAAATCAACATAGCCAACATCATGTACTTACGCTTCATACATAGCCATGGAGGTAGGTTATAAATCATAATAATCACAGGCCATGTACTATGTGAGATACTCTGGATACCGTGTGGGTTCATTCCATCAGTAGATAATGCCAAGCGAAGGTTTCTTGATTCTTCTCCAAATTCAGGATAACCATTATCAATTTTCAACCACTGTGGTGAATATGCCGGATGTCGATACTTTCCATCTATAATTCTTTCATCTGCATGCCAGGTCAAGTGTCTTGAATCGGTTTCACTACGAAACATGCGTCTAAATCTCGGAATAACAGGAAAATACCACAAGACTTTTGCTGGAGACAACTTGTTCTTATATCGCGAGACACCGCATTTAGGACACTCATTTAACGATGCATACTCATTTCGAAACAAAACGCAATCGTTTGGACATGCATGTATCTTATCATAGCTCATGCCAATAGAGCACAACATCTTTTTGGTCTCATATGTTCGATTGGGAAGAACATTATCCTCAGGAAGCATATCTTTCAAAAGGGCTAATAACTCTGTGAAACTTTTATCCGACCATCCATTGCCCACCTTTAAGTTGTACAACTTTATTACCGCAAACAATCTTGTGAATTTAGTGAAACCATCATACAAAGGTTTCTCTGCATCACTTACCAACCTCTCAAACATTTCGGGACAATCCTTAAGATCTCCTTCAAGTGCTTCTGCAATCTCTTCAACTCGATCGCAATCGTATGTATCCGCGCCACTATAGTTTGAGGCATAGGTCGTACTATCCCCCGGTTCAACATTCTCGTTACTTTTCTCACCATGCAAATTCCAACATGTATAACTTCGATCAATTCCATGCCTCATTAGATGCGATGTCAACTGAACTGCGTCAACCCGTTTCCCATAACAACAACCCAAGCAAGGACATATCATTCTACTGGGGTCTTCGGCGTGCGCAACGGCAAACTTAACGAATACCCCATTCTCGTACTCTCTCGACAATCGATTGGAAGACATCCATGTATTATCCATTACTAATTAGAATAAACAAAAAACAATTTCAGAAGAGAAACCAAAAATGGGATGAGACAAAACAATTTCGCTTTATTGAGTTAGTCTCTGTGCAGGGCATTCATGTCTCCATTTACTCTATCAAATAACATCCATACCTAAACTTCTTAAGTTACTAGCTACGCTATGTACGCTAAGTTACTAGAATCAAAGGTTTCTAATGTCTCTATAATGCAACCATAACCGAACCCTAACAACAGTCTTTGAATGTGATTCATAGCGATATCAAATTGAGCAATTTAAAAACCAACCGTCAATTGCCTAATAAACCCAAACTATTTAAATGACTATGAATATTGAAACTTTACAGGTCGAAACAAACGTAGCATAGACAACAATAACATAAAACTGAAATGCTAGAATAAATACACTCATAAGCTGCATCGTGTACCTTTGATTGGTAGAAGGAGGAAACGTCGTAGATCTAATAGAGGTCGAAGGAGAACGCCTTAGAAGTAGCGAAAATCGTAGCAGTGAGAACCCTAACGTGAAAAAGAACGAAAATAACAGAGAGTGAAATAACAAAACGCGCAGTATGTTATAATTTTAATGTTTACTAAAGGGGACCTTAGAGGGCGCTTGTGGAAAAAAAGTGCCCTCTAAAGGGGGCCTAAGAGGGCGCTTATGAAAGCGCTCTCTAAGGCTTTCCAGAAGCGCTTTATAAACTGGAAATGCACATGGACTTATAACAGCGCTTTATTAAAAGCGCCCTCTAAGGGTAACCTTAGAGGGCGCTTTCTAAAAAGCGTCATGTATTGTTGTCCCTCTATCTCCTCCTTATTTTTTCGCTTCACCTTAGAGGGCGCTTTATTACAAAAGCGCCCTCTAAAGTGCGCTGTCTATTGCTCCTTATTTTTTCGCTTCACTTTAGAGAGTGCTTTTGTAATAAAGCGCCCTCTTAGGTGCGCTGTCTATTCCAGTTTTTGGCGTAGTGAAGCAATACTACAATTCAAGCATGCTTGGTGATCTCAAACCACTCACAAGAGGTCCCACCCAAAGGCAAGGGGAACCAAGATGCTTATGATCCTTAAGGCTTTGCAAATGCAATGTTATGGTGCCATGAGGGATCTTAGGGCCAAAATTGGGGTCTTACAGGAATAAACAACAATATTAGTTACTAATTGTTGGCAAAAGGAAATCCATAGTGAAATAAACAATAGGGAGGAAAAATAAAGTAAGTCTATCAGGATTCACATAGATCCTTTCACAAATAAGATGAAGAAATATGTTAACCTTCCTGAACTAAAGGTGCAACTTAGAGCAGGATGCAATAACTAACGAAGTGCAGGTCTGGACTCAGACGAAATTCGGGGACGAGACTAAAGAACAAACTTTTGGAGTTAGATGGTGAGCTAAGAGAAGAGAAAAATAAAACAATGTCATCGGTGCTCGATTGCTTTGCCGAGCACTAGGTGAAACATTACTTCTGGACTTAGATGGTGAGCTAAGAACAAAGAAAAGTAAAATTGTCGATGCTCAATCGATTTGTCAAACACTAGACGGAACACAAACTTCTGGACTTAGATGGTGAGCTAAGAATGGAGGAAAATAAATTTGTCGGTACTCAATTGCTTTGTCGAATACTAGACGGAACTCATGATTCTGATATTACATGGTGAGCTAAAAACAGAGGAACACAATATGGCTTCGTCAACTTCATGTATGAGTGACTAAACCTCATTCTGCCTTTTCGATCCAGGTCTTTCTCCTAGAAAGGCACAATTTTTTTACCTCGATCCCCATAGATTTGTGATCCATGAATGGTTATTCTTTGCGTGAAATGAGTTTCACTACTCAATGCATGAGCAACTACTTCTTCCTTCACTCAAAGTCTTTCTCTTGGAAAAGGCTTAGACAATTCCATCCTACTCCTTACACGAGTGGCTTTTTTTGTCCGTTTTAGATTATCCCTTCGCTTACTGAGAGCAGTAATAATTTGATTCCATTGTATTAATTGATGAAGATCAAGCTTTTCAACTATCTCAACTTTCACCTTGAAACGGACTAGGCTTATTCCAATAAACCTCCTGTATTTCTTGACTTTCGTCTAGAAAGGGACTCGGTTTAAATTTTTCGTTTCGGTATGTCACCGGTAGAAATTTCCTCTACGAGGGCAATATTGATTTTCTTTGCTAGTTATCGCAAGATTACCCTCCTTAGTTGGGAAAAAAATATCTATCATTTTGCATAATCTTTTGGGGAAGCACTAACACAACATTCTTAAATGTACCGTGAATGTACAATTCAAAATTGATAATCGAAGGATTGGGAGTTACTAACTCATCGAATACTCAGTCTATATGGTAAGAGACTGCAAGGGGACCAAAGTTCAATCCAGAAACGAGTTGGAGAGAAGGGGTCAAACAAGACTTAGGCTGAGGCAACAAGCTCAACTAGGGGAAATATTCTTCCTTCTTTTAGGGAGGAACAATAACGAGACTTGATTAGGAATTATCATGGACGGGAGGTTTGACAGAGCACGACTCAGCTGCAGACAAAAAAGATCCTTTGGGGATGAAAGAGTTTGCCAGGACTCTTTACGAGACAAACTCCATTTGGGAAATCAAATATTGTGTATGTGAAGATCTAACATAGTATGACTCAGTGGGGGATGACTTATTTCTCCAGTATGAACATGAATCTGATAATGATTTAATTATGCAATGATTCCATTGATGCATTATGTGTGGAAGTGTTATGCAAATGCCGACAAAACTGACGCAATAAGCAGGTAGTGATAAAAAGAAACAGTGAGGAGTATATTCCGACACAGGAGCCCTACCACCTCAAATATCCATGAAAACTGACTCCAATGAATTCAAAATACCATGCTCTGCATTGGGAGATGAACTGTATCACTTTCCATTCTGCTCGGAAAAACAACACGACAAAATCTGGTCTGCTCAGGGAAGTGAAGAGAATATACCCCTTTACTCGGGAATAACCTTGGGGGAGACATAGATCCAACTTCTAGCCACATGGTTCCAAGGATTTTATGGACTACCCTCCTAGACTGCCGCATATACATTCAAACTGGATCTATTGAGGATTCAGAGATCCTACTGAGGGGTATCTTGAGAGATTTATCATTGATGATAAACGTTGCAGAATCTTAAATCTGCTGGAGATTCCTTATCAAAAGGTTTCTTTGTCCGTACGGGTACTTCTTCTGAGGAAGAGATCCTTCAAGCTTGGTTCTTTTACTAGGATAAGAAAAACCTGACCATTATATGGGGATAAGAGATATGATTTACCTCGGCTGGGAAATTTCCAACATCAGCAATTACTCTAGGGGAAAAGGAAAATGATCAAATTCTTAGCTTGACTAACTTCACAAATAACTTTTTATGCTCCAACAATGTAGTTGTTGGGGGAAGAGAGGACACAACTCTCTGATTACCATCAAGATCTCACTGGGGATAAATACAGTCAAACTTTTGACGACAAATCGCTCAAAGGATTTCATGGGTATGGGTATTCGATAGCAAACTGGGTGTCCCACATACATGGTTGTTCGGCTAGTTTGGGAAACATGGATTAGGGTAGCACTAATCCCTGCGTGTAGCCATACTGAATCTGATCCCAACAATCTTCAAAAGCAAGAACAAGGCATAAGATCAATTCCATCGTTTTGGAAACGTATTATAAAGTCCTTTTGATCATGCCGTGTCAAGTTATTTTAAAAATTCATTTTGAAAAAAAACTGACGAGCTTTAAAATCTTGTTTCAAAAATTAACATCAAAGATAAAAGAAAATTTTGTACAGAATAAAAGTGAGAACATATATGAGCAAATATTTGATTTTTATTGCAAGAATGGTAGTTCTCAAAAGGCAAAACTCCATGGTTTTATAAAAAAGTGGAAAGTGGTAATGGGAAGGGCTATATTGAGTCGCGATAACCACTATTCTCTCTCATATTTTGAGTACTCGAGTATGAAGTTGTTGTCTTCAAAAGGAGTCTTGTCAAGATGCAGTTACTAGCCATTTGTCCCTTTGTTTTATGTAGATTTCCCCAAAGGGTATTCAAACTACTGAGATGATTATTCTGTTTCTGTCCCTTTCATTTTGACTGGATCGCCCTTTCGGGTTTTCGATCCATCAGGACTGCTCTTTTTTTACTAGATCCCCCTTTCAGGTCTTTGACCTATCGAGCGTTCTTTTTATTTTTAGGCATAGTATTTCTTGACCGCATCTTAATTGAATGGACTCGGAAGCTCTTCTCCATCCATGGTCGTAAGATTTAAGGAACCTCTTGAGAATGATCTCTTAACGACGTATGAGCCTTCATAGTTTGGCGTCCATTTACGCCTATCATCATGTTGCCCGGGAAAGATTTTCTTTAGCACGAGATCCCCTTCGATGAAAGTGCGAGATTTAACCTTTTTGTCAAAAGCCTTCTTTAACCGTTGTTGGTACAACTGACCATGACACAAAACTTTGAGGAGTTTCTCTTTAATTAAGTTCAACTGATCGTATCAAGTTTGATACCATTCCGCATCAGTCATCTCTGCTTCCATTAGGACTCGCATTGATGGGATCTTGACTTCTATTGAATGTATTACTTCCATGCCACACACAAGAGAAAAGGGGGTTGTCCCGGTCAAAGTACGTACTGAGGTACGATATCCATGCAAAGCGTATGGCAATATCTCGTGCCAATCCTTGTAGGTAACAACCATCTTTTGAAGGATCTTTTTGATATTCTTGTTTGCAACTTCGACTGCCCCATTCATCTTGGATCTGTAAGGAGAAGAATTATGGTGCTCAATCTTGAATTCCTTGCACAACTCATTGACAAGATTATCATTTAGATTAGACCCATTATCTGTGATGACCTTGCTCGGCACACCATACCTACTGATGATATTGTTCTTCAAGAATCTAACGACCACCTTCT
This sequence comes from Lathyrus oleraceus, assembly GCF_024323335.1. Classification (NCBI taxonomy): domain Eukaryota; kingdom Viridiplantae; phylum Streptophyta; class Magnoliopsida; order Fabales; family Fabaceae; genus Lathyrus; species Lathyrus oleraceus. The sequence goes on from NC_066582.1 coordinate 315,412,464, forward strand.
TAGTGACATTTAAAGGTAGAGAAAAACAAGAAAGGGGGTTTTGAATTGTTTTAAACGATAATAAAACAACTTCTTGGAATTGAGACATACACAATAACAAATAATATCAACACTGAATTTTATATTGGTTCACTTGAAGTTCAAAGCTACTCTAGTCCACCCGGCCAAGGTGATTTCGCCTTCAAAAAGGACTTAATCCACTAATCTTGAAAGATTATACAAAATATCGTCTAAGAGGATAAATATCTCTTAGCCCTCTCAGGTTTATAGACTTCACAAGTCACTTGAGGAAAGTTTCAACCAATAGATAGAATTACAGTAACGTTTAGTGCTTCTAGGCAAGCAGAGATTACACAAAGTAAAAGCAATAGAATTGTTCACACTTTAGAGCAGCAACTAATGTGAGGAAGAGAATGAATAATGGATATGAAAGTAGTGTTATATTCTCATGTGTTTTACGTGTTTCTTAGTGAGGCGTTCCATCCTTTATATAGGAGTAATGAGAAGATCGTTGAATGTTGAATGTCAGAATCTTTTGGCAATGATAGATGATTAATGTCATTAATCTTTGTGTTCTTTCCAAAGCAGTTTTGAGGCGCCATAAATTTCTTCCTGAAATAGATTCTTTCCATAAGTGAACTTCTTCATAAATAAGTTTTCTGAATCAGATGGTTCGAACATCAGAGTCTTTATTCAGCAAGTGTATCTTCAAATAGATGCTTGTTGTTGTCTGTCTTTAGAGTTTCTTCTGATTGATTTCATCATACCACAAGACTTAAGATCCTAGAGTGCGTTCTTCCACTTCAGAGTGTCTGATGTCTCTTGCTTAGTTAACGCTTACCTTAATCAAAGTCAGAGCTTCTGCTTGTGTATCTTCTAAGTGGTATTTCAGAGCTTGTATCTGTATCTGATGAATGTTTATCTGAATATTTTGATTAGAGTCCTGCACACTTAGATAAACTTTGTTAGGGTACCATTTTTTGTTTCATCCTTTGTTATCATCAAAATCTTAGAGATACATTATAGATACTAGATTTGTTCTTACAATCTCCCCCTTTTTTATGATGACAAAAAAATTCAAAGTGATGATGAAATAGTGATATAATTAAAAATAATATCTCTGAGTCAGATGAGAGGTGACTCCTGTAACACCCCGATGTAATAAGGATAATTATTTAATTTAAATTAATATAATATTTATTAATTTAATTAAATAATTGGAATATTATTGGAATATTATTATTATTATTATTATTGGAATAAAAGTTGGAATTAGAAAAGGTCCCATTTGGTAAAAGAGAGTTTTCACGTGAATACAGAAAAGCGACTGAAAAGTGGGAAAAGGGCAAAGAGCAAGAGAACAAGGGTTGAAGGAAGGAAAAGCTTGAAGCTCAGAGATTTGCCGGATTAACTCAGGTAAGGGGGGTTTATCGTCGTTTAATGGGTATTATGGGATAACATGTAATGGGTAGTGATAAACCATTGATTTGTCCCTGATTAGAATGATGTATGCTGAAATTGGTGAAATATTGGATGAACGAAATTTGGATTATAATTGGAGAAATTCGTAAGAATTAGATGGAATAATGTTAGCCATTGTGAAATCGAATAGGGTACGATTCGTGTTAGATGATATGAACGATTATTGTGTAAAATTGGACTGTGGGAGGTTGGATCTGAGGGATCTCGTAGTAGAGAAAACGATAGCAGATCTGGAAAATTGGTTTCTAGTCATACGCGTATGGCACTAGGCAATACGCGTATGAGATGGTCTGGTACGCGTATGGCACTAGGCAATACGCGTATGGATGAGGAAGATGATGTTTTGAACGTGGTTTGGTCTCTGTTGGTACGCGTATGGGGAAGTGGAACGCGTAGCATACGCGTATGAGATAGGTGGTACGCGTATGGGATTGGCTGAGGATTGGGCCATACGCGTATGGCACTAGGCAGTACGCGTATGGGCAGGATTGTGATTTTTCTGTGCTGTTGTTGTGCAGTTTTTGGTTGTTCAACTGAATAATGTAATTAGCTGATGTATGATAGGGTAGGGGTCATTTCCCGTTGTTTTGAGCAGTATAGGTATTAGTAGAGTGTGCTAATACTGTGATTGATTATGTGGTATGACATGATATGATTATGTGGTAAATATGTTGATGATGTATGATGGTATGCATAATGTTGTGAATGTGTATATCATGTATGAAATTATGAATGGACTGTTTATGGCTTGGAGTGTGAGCATATGTCCATTGTGAATGATTGTTGATGTTGCATGACTAAGTGATTTAGCTTGCATATTGTGGCCTTTATGGTGGTAGCTAATTCCCATGGTGAGGAATTAGTGAGTTAGTATTGTGGATTGTTGTTGATGTTTGCATGCTAGGTGATTAGCGTGCATATCATAGCCCTTGGGGTGGTAGCTAATTCCCATGGTGAGGAATTAGTGAGTGAGTCACTAGGTCTCAAATGAGTGGGACTAGTGAGCTTGGTAGCCGTATCTGGATTTGATCGGTGAGGTTGAACTATATGTTCACGAATAGTCGGTACCGCATGCATGGAGTCTCATTGCATAATGTATGTATGTATGGCGTATAATATGAATGGATGTATTCCAATATTATACGTGTTGTTTTGGTGATTATGTTGAGTATGATTTTGGAGTTGATATTGCCGTTACCGATTGTGTGATCTGATTAGGGTGATGAAATGTGTTAAGTTACTCAGCATTACATGATATTTTATAATGCTTATTATATCGATTGAGGAACTCACCCTTACAACTATTTTTCAGGTAACGAGCAGTGATTGAGTAGAAGCTAGTGCTTGGAGTCTAGTGTAGTCTCCTTAGTGGGTCATGCTCTGATAGATGTAACATCGGGACGGGATGTTTTACCTTGTTGAATAATTTTACATGTAATGTGTTACATGTTTTGCATGATTGATTTGATTTCTATCCGCTGCGTATTGTGCAAATGCTTTATGTTTTGAATTAATAAAAGAGCATGACAGTTATTATGGTGAATGGTGTGAGATGATTGTGTGACACCCTTAATTCCATAATTACTCTGATTGATATATTGCTATTTTAATTAAATATTTGGGGTATTTTAGAAGGGTGTTACAACTCCCCTAGAGATGAATCATAGGATTTCTCAGAAGTTCTTACCAGACTTTCCTTGTGTGGCAGCTAATTTGTACCTAAGTTGTTATCCTGCATAACTTTTAGTTCTCATAAGTCATTAAGATATTAATGTGCGCAGTGTAGTAAGCGACTTATATATATTTTCATCAGAGTTGTATTAGTTCTCCCCCTTTTTGTCAGACTCAAAAAGACATAACACAATGTAAAAAAAGAGGTTCATATATAAGAGAAAAACAGGTATAGGTAAGCAACAAAAGAAGCCTAAGGGCCTAAGGGTTTGGAGGTGGAGGCATCCTTTGGAGCAGTTGAGTCAGCAGGTTCTGAATATTATTATTGACGGAGTCCTGGTGATCCAATCTTTCTCGCACAGTTGATTGCTCCTTCGTAGTTCTTCCTGAGTTTTCAAGACCAGAGGGGCGAAGCCAAAGTTAGATTGCGCCCTCTAAGTCAGAGCATCGCCACTAGCCTTTGCAGCTTCTTCCACAGCTACGCGGCTGCTTCTTCAGCTTTGGCTTTTGCTTTTGCTTCAGCTTCAGCAGCAGCCGCAGCAGTAGCAGCCTTTTCTGCAGCTTCTCTAACTCGTTGCTCTTCTTCCAGGAGAGCTTTCTCTTCTGCTTCTCTTTTGGCCTTTTCCTCAGCCTCTCGAACCAAGCGAGCATGCATTCTTACTTCAGCGTCACTGGCGAAGTTGTTGCGGACTTGTTCAGAGAGGCCTTTCAGTTTGAAGGCTTCAGAGGTCATCCATCTGATCACTCTGTTCCAGTGAATCCTCACTACAGAGGGATCATCACTGATACTGGTGTTTACAAATAGAGATTTTATCTTCTCTACTAAAGACTCAACAAATAAAGAGATTGCTTCTTCTAAGGTGGGGAAGGTATGTTCTAGTTCAGGGTTGGGGGATGGGGTTGATGGTGGTGTTTGGGTGGTGTCAGCGGGAGTTTGAGGGTTAGGGATGATGATGTCTTTATAAGGTGGTATGGTGGGAGTATTAGAGGGTGGTGGTGTGGGTTGTTCAGGTGGTGGATTTGGTGGTTGTTCAGGTGGTGGTGTTTGTTGTTGTTCAGATGGTGGTGGAATTGGTTGTGCAGGTGGTGGAGTGGTAGCTTCTGGTTCAGGTTGTTGTTGAGAGGCAAGAGCGTGTGCCTGAAGTTGAGCTAGTGTGGGGGATTAAGGGTCATAAGGTTCTCAGTCTGATGATAAGACGTAGTAGGGTGGAGATAAAGGTGTAGAGGATGTTGGTGAGATGGATTCGTTAAGCATTTCTACTTCAGATACGGGTAGGGTTGTGGTGGAGAGGTTGAATGTTTGAAGTGGGGGAGATGGTGGATTAGAGGTTGGAGTATCAAAAGGTTTAATGGTAGAGGGTTGGGGTTCAGATTGAGTGTAGATAGGGGTGGTTTAGGGAAGAGAAGAAGCAATTTTCTTAAAATTGACAGGGCGAGAGTGAGGAGGCAATGGCTTACTTGGTGACTCGATCAGAGGGACCAGAGGTACGCACATAGAAGTTTCCCCTAGCTTAGCTTTCTTGGCCTTCTTTGACTTCTCAGAAGGCTCTCGCATCCTCTTCATGAGGTTTGGTGGATGCTCAAGCAGCCAATCCACAGAGGACTCTGAGATGTCAACTCCTTGGCTTGCGAGATCCTTCAGATAATGTGCCACAGCCTCTGGAGGATCGATCTTGGAGAAGAGGTAGAGTCCATTTGGAATTTTTCTCTTATCCTTGAGTGCTTCCCAGGAGGTATCTAATAAGGGTTTCACCCTGACTTGCTCAATCACCCCCATGCTCTTCAGATTACGAGCGTATAAAGGTCTTCCAATGTCAACTGTGACATCCTCCATCAGATTGTGATGGATAAGGTGATCCACCAGCCCACTCTCGATCAGAACGTCGGAGATATGTATTCCTAGAGGGATGTAGGTTCTGGGCTTCATGTTATTTTTGGTATCCTTGAAAGAGTCTCTGAGGTATTTGAAGAGTAGTGCTGGCAAGTATAGTTTTAGCCCTTTATGAAGGTAGTAGAGTATGCACTTCTGATCCATGTTGATGTAGTCAAAAGAGTTGGAGGCTGGGGCGGTGATGGATGGTACCCAGAATGATCTTCATCCAGACTCGGAGGTTTTGGTGAAGTTCCTTGTTTTTGGAGGAGTTACCCTTAGCGTTCTGCTAAAAGATGGTTAGGGGAATTTCCTGGGACATGTACTTTGCCCCAGGATTAATGTTGTAGATCCTTTGTCCCCTTGTCTTCTCCATGTTCAGAAGGGAGGAGATGGACTTCTCAGTGATGACAATCTTGACCCCCAGAACATGTGAGACTATGTAGTGATAATCTGAGTCTGCGAAGTGCCAGAACTCCTTTACCAGATAGGTGTAGACGAGACCATATAGTCTTTGGAAATAGGTTTCCCACCCTTGCATTCTCAGTTCCTCAGTGAGGTCTATTCCATTTCTCTTCATGTTGTCAAATTCTACTAGCGATTCACACATGACTTTAAGCTTGTCAAATGAAGTGGCAAGGTGAATATGAGGTTCACGGTTCAGAAAATGTGGTTCTTTGTAGATTGGGGTAGAGAATGAAGGTGAGAACAAAAAGAAAGGGGGGTTTGAATTGTTTTAGAAATTAAAAGCTTTTTCAAAAGTAAGAACACAAAATTTTATACTGGTTCGCTTATAACACAAAGCTACTCCAATCCACCCGGCAAAGGTGATTTCTCCTTCAAAAAGGACTTAATCCACTAATCTTGAAAGATTAATACAACCAAATGTCTAAGAGAATGATCTCTTAGTCCTCCCAAGTATACAGACTACGCAGAGTCACTTGAGGAACAAAAGCAATTTAGCAAAATAAATTTGTAATAGAGAGTGCTTCTAAGAGTAAGCAAATATTACAGCAGATTATTTAAACAAGCGTTTTCACGTATGAGCAGCAGCTCGTGAAAAATTGAGAGAGAATGTAAAGAATTTTTGTGTGTGTTGTTGTGTGTCTCTCAATGAAGTAGGTTGTCCTTTATATAATGGTGAGAAGGACCGTTGGAGTGATGACAGAATATTGGCCTTTGATGAGCATCCAATGTCATTACTGCTGTGTTTCTTGCCATAACCAATTTTTCTCCCTGAATGATTTCTTTCTAAAAATACTTCCTTTCCATTTGAAGAAATTATTTTCGTTACTCTTTCTGGATTAGGAGAATCTTCATCAGGGTCTTTGTTATCTCGGAGTTCTACGTCAGAAGGAGATTACGTTGAGGTTACATCAGAGCTTCTGAGAGTACTGGTCTATCAGATCATCAGAACTAAGACCCGTGGAGGTTTAGAGCTTCTAGTTCTTTCTACTGTTGCTTTGCTCAGATTCAGAACTTCTTGGGCGCACTTCTTCCTTAGATGCGTCTGATCTTCTAGTACTTTGTATCTGATCAAAGTTTGTATCTGATAAAACGATCAGATTACTTTGTTGCTGTTCAGAGTCCTGCACACTTAGAGAATTTTTCGTTAGGGTGCCATTTTTGGTTTCATCCTTTGTTATCATTAAAATCCTGGAATTCTATTGTAGAACAAATTTTGTTCTTACAATCTCCCCCTTTTTTATGATGACAAAACAATCTTAATTTAAGAGATGAAACATTTTTAAATAAGAGTTTTAGATCAGATAGAAGAGAGTTCCCCCTGAGATAAGTCTGGGAGTTCAGAAGTTCTTACCGAAGCTTCCATGAGATGATGTTTCTAGATACACTTTTGCAAATTTCTAAGTCAAAAAGGATTAGAGCCAATTTAAACAATGTTTGCAGAGTACTGAAAGGATTTAGATATGATTTCATCAGAGATGTTTTTAGTTCTCCCCCTTTTTGTCAGAATGAAAAAGACTTAGCAAAAATAATTAGCGCAAAAAGACATATATATATATATATATATATATATATATATATATATATATATATATATATATATATATATATATATTCATAAATGCTAGAAGCACAGACAACAATCAAGACCTAGAGAACGGAAAGCAAAATAGGCAAAGCAGAAAGCAACAGACAAATCAGAGCAACAAGCAAAGAAAAAAAACAAGTCCTAGGTGCCTAAGGGTTTGGAGGAGGAGGCATCCTCTAAAGCAGCTGGGTCAGCAGATTCTGAATGTTGACATTTACTAAATCCTGTTGATCCAATCTGGCTCGGACTTCTTTCTGCTCTTTCCGAAGATCTTCAAGTGTTTTGAGAACCAGAGGGACAAAGGTGGAGGACTCCCCCTGAGTCAGAGCACCCGGTTCGACCTTGTTGGCAGATTCTTCAGCAAGACGAGCTTCAGCTTCAGCGGCAACTTTGGCTTCAGCTTCAGTAGCAGTAACAACAGTAGCCTCAGCTAGAGCTTTGGCTTCAGCTTCCTTGATTCTTTGTATTTCTTCTTGCCTTGCTTTCTCTTCTGCTTCCTTGCGGGCTCGCTCCTCAGCTTCTCTGGCTAGGCGCTCCTGTAGTCTTAACTCAGCGTCTCTGATGAAGTCGTTTCGGACTTGCTCAGAGAGGCTCTTCAGTTTGAAGGCTTCAACGGTCATCCAACCAATAACTTTGTTCCAGTGTGTCCTTATAGCTGAAGGATCATCACTGATGCCAGAGTTGATGGTCAGAGACTTGACCTTGTCAACTGAAGCTTCTGCAAACATCATGATTGATTCCTCAAGGGTTGGCAGGATGTTTTCTGGTTCAGAGGCTGAGGGTGGTGAAGTGGGAGGGCTTAGGTTGAGTGTGGGAGTTTGTGGTTCAGCAGATGTATTTGGTGGGTGTGTGTCAGAGTTGTTTGGATGAGTTTTAGTGTGAGGTGTTTCAGATGGTGAAGGGTCATATGTGGTTGGGTTTGGTTGTTTTGTGGGTGAGGAAGTGATTTCTGGTTCAAATGTGGGTTGTGTTGGTTGTTGTGAGGCCAGAGCACGAGTTTGGAGTTGGGCCAGAGTTGGAGAGGGAGGGTCAGAGTGTTCTGTATCTGTGAAAATGTTGTAATAGGGGGGTGATTCTGGAGAAGAAGATGAAGATGGTGAAGTGGTTTTGTTCAGCATTTCTGCTTCAGAAACAGGTAAAGTTGTGGTGGCAAGGTTAAATTTATGGGATGGTTGGTGTGATGTTCTGGTGGTTGAGGGAGGAGTTTCTGAATTTGTATAGATAGGTGTGGGGTTGAGGGAGAGAGGAAGCAATATGAAGTTGTACAGAAGGAGCAAGAGAAACAGACTTACCAGAAGGTCCAGTCAGATGTGCTGGAGGTCTTGATCCGGAGGATTCTCCTAGCTTTGCCTTCTTAGCTTGCTTCACCTTCTTAGAGGGTTCTTGTGGACGCTTCATTAAGTTTGGGGGCTCATCTGGCAGCTGGCTTATGTTGAAGTCTGAGATATCTACTCCTTGTTTCCTCAGATCATCTAAGTAATACAGGATTACCTCTGGATGATCGATCTTAGAGAACAGATAGAGTCCATTTGGGATCTTCCTCTGATCTTTGAGAGCTTCATATGAGGTGTCCAGAGTAGGTTTGGACTTGACTTGATCCAGAATCCCCATGCTCTTCAGATTTTTGGCATTTAGAGCTCTTCCAGTGTCGATCATCACGTCTTCCATGAGTCTGAATGTTATCAGGTGGTCCACGAGACGACTTTCAATCAGAACATCAGAGATCAACCTTCCTAGAGGTATGTAGTTTTCGGGCTTCATGTTGTTTCTTGTATCTCGTACAGAATCTCTGAGGTACTTGAAGAGGAGTGCTGGAAGACAAAGCTTCAGACCCTTGTGGATGCAGTACATGATGCACTTCTTGTCTGTGTTAATGTAGTCTGAAGAGTTTGAAGCTGGGCGATGATGGATGGTGCCCAAGATGATCTTCAGCCAAATCCGGAGGTTGTAATGTAACTCCTTGTTCTTGGAGTGGTTGCCTTCAGCGTTCTGCTTGAAAATAGTTGTACTAATCTCATGGGACAAATATTTTTCCCTAGGATTAATGTTGTAGATCCTTCTTCCTCCATCTTTCTCCATGCCCAGAAGAGCAGCAATGGACTTTTCAGTGATCACCCTTTTGACTCCCAGAACATAGGAAACGATGTAGTGATCATCAACATCAACGAATCTCCAAAATTCCTTCACTAAATTCGTGTAAACTGGACTATACAGACGTTTGAAGTAATTTCCCCAACCTTGATTCTTGAGTTCTTCAGTGAGGTCAATACCATTTCTGCGCATGTTGTCAAAATCCACCAAGGATCCACATAAGACTTCCAGTTTCTAAAATGGCGTTGCAAGATTGACGTGAGGCTCACGATCAAGAATGTGAGGCTCTTTGTAAATGGGAGTTGAGACGACACCGGTAACCGCAGGGTTTGGGTTGCTTGAACTTGGAGCTTATTCGTTTGAATCCATTTTTAGAAAGAAGTTGTAGACTGGTTGTTGTTGGGAATCCATGAATGTTGTTGAGAGCTGAGTTGAAGGTTGAAGAATGCTGCAGGAATGCCTTGAGAGAGAGCTGAACTTGCAGAGGGTTATGAGTGCGTGAGAGTGAAAAGTGTGCAATATTTGAATAGAGGTGTTTAAATACCCATATTAGGGCGCATGCAAAACGACACACAAAACATAGTTTATCACAAAAACCAAGTAAGCACGTTTAAAGGGAAAAAGATTACAACTCATAAATGATGTCTAATCCCAACAGTCAGTACACTGCTCGAGGAGATCTCAAGAGACTGTTCCTTGATTATTGCTAGACAGTTGTCTAGAAGTTCCAAGGTCAGACGCAAAGTACTCCACGTGTTTGCTTTATCTGATCTTCAGGAATACCAAGGGATTGGTTCCTGGAGATTTCAAACTCAGATGACTTCTAACTTGGTAGAAGTATCAGAGTCAGAGGCAGAATCAACTTTGTTTACATCAGAATCTTATTTTACAGACTCAAAGGCACATTTTATTCAGGGCAATTTTGAATGTTCAGATTCTTTAAGATAAAGAGGAATCTATCTTCAGCTAAGGGTTTAGTAAAGATGTCAGCCCTTTGATGATCTGTATCAATGAATTTCAATAGGATTCTTGCTTAAAACAATGGCAACAGTATTGTCACAGAAGATAGGAATGTTACTCTCAAAGATTTGCAGACCTCTAATTGATTCTTCATCCAGAGCATCTGAGTGGTGCACAGTGATGCTGAGATGTATTCTACTTCTGTAGTAGACAAGGCTATGGTTGATTGTCTTTTGCTGGCCCAGGATATCAGATTCTTTCCCAAGAGTTGACAATTTCCAGATGTACTTTTTCATTCCATTCTGTCTCCTGCGTAATCTGCATCACAAAAACCGGATAGTCTATACTCTGGTGTTTTCTCATACATCAGGCCCAGGTTAAGAGCTCCTTTCAGATATCTGAGAATTCTCTTAACTGCTATTAAATGAGATTCTCTAGGATCTGATTGGAATCTGGCACACAGATATACACTAAATAGAATATCAGGACGAGTGGCAGTCAAATAGAGAAGGGAGCCTATCATACCACGATAGAGCTTCTGACAAACCTTTTGACTGACTTCTTCTTTTTCAAGAATGCAAGTTGGATGCATGGGTGTCTTTGCAGGTTTGCATTCAGCCATTTCAAATTTCTTCAGAATGTCTTTTATGTATTTACTTTGATGAATGTAGGTGACTTCTGAGGTTTGATTAATTTGAATTCCTAGAAAGAACTTTAGTTCTTGCATTAAGCTCATTTCGAATTCTGCCTGCATTAGCTCAGAGAATTCTTGACATACAGAGGCGTTAGCTGAACCAAAAATGATATCGTCAACGTATATCTGGCATATCATGAGATCATTATTAACGTTTTTACAGAAGAGTGTAGAGTCAACTTTCGCTCTGGTAAAATCATGTTCCAAAAGAAAATTACTTAATCTTTCATACCAAGCTCTGGGAGCTTGTTTTAGTCCATATAAAGATTTCTTAAGTTTAAAAACCTGTTCTGGACAATTTGAATTTTCAAAAGTTGGGGGTTGGTTGACATACACTTCTTATGATATATAACCATTAAGGAATGGGCTCTTGACATCCATTTGATACAGTAAGCGAATAGATTCTAACCTGGCGACTGGGGCAAAGGTTTCATTGTAGTCAATGCCTTCTTGTTGACTGTAACCTTGAGCCACTAGTCGAGCTTTCTTTCTGACAACTTCTCCTTTCTCATTCAGCTTGTTTCTCAACACCCATCTGGTTCCGATGATGTGAGTGCCTTTTGGTTTAGGAACAAGATCCCAGACGTCGTTACTTGTGAATTGATCTAGCTCTTCTGGCATGGCTAGAACCCAGTCGCTATCTTGAAGTGCCTCATCACAGGAAGTAGGCTCGATCAGAGATACTAGTCCTAGAGGAGTTTCTTCAAGAGTCTTGAAGGTAGACCTAGTTCGGATATGTTCGTCCTTGTTTCCCAGAATCAACTCTTCAGATATGTTGAGGCGCCTTTTAGCTTTCTTTGGGATTGCTGGGGATTTAGTTCCTTCTGAAGTTTGAGTGGCAATTGCTTCAGGAGCTTTAATCTTCTTGTCAGAACTTGCAAGAGTAATCTCCAGATCTGCAAGTTTCTCAACTAGCTTTGACTTTTAAGGGTCAAGCTTATCATCAAATCTGACATGGATTGATTCTTCCATAATTTTGGTTTCTATATTGTATACTCTGTAGCCTTTAGAGCATTCTGAGTATCCTAACATCATACCTTTTTGTGCTTTGGAATCAAACTTGTTCGAATGTTCTTTAGTTTTTAAAATAAAATAGGAACATCCAAAAGGATGAAAATAAGAAATGTTGGGTTTTCTTCATTTACACAGTTCATAGGGAGTCTTCTCTAGAATAGGTCTTATGGAGATTCTATTCTGAATGTAACATGTTGTATTTATAGCTTCAGCCCAAAAGTGCTTAGCCACATTTGTTTCATTGATCATGGTTCTGGCCATCTCTTGGAATGTCCTATTCTTCCTTTCCACAACTCCATTTTGTTGTGGAGTTCTAGGGCAGGAGAAATCATGGGATATTCCATTAGAGTCAAATAATTCCTCAAAAAATTTATTTTCAAATTCCCCACCATGATCACTTCTGACTCTAATGATTTTATAGTCAAATTCGTTTTGCACTTTGGAACAGAAGCTAGTGAATACAGAGTGAGACTCACTCTTGTGCTTTAAGAATTTTACCCATGTCTAGCGACTAAAATCATCAATAATGACTAGTCCATATTTCTTTCCATTGACCGATGCTGTTTTCACAGGACCAAATAAATCAATGTGAAGAAGTTCTAGAGGCTTAGAGGTAGAAACAATGTTTTTCTTTTTAAAAGATGATTTTGAAAATTTTCCTTTCTGACATACTTCACATAGAGGATCTAAAGAAAACTCCAGCTTAGGTAGACCTTTGACTAACTCGAGTTTATCTAGCTGAGATAACTTTCTCATGTTAATGTGGCCCAAGCGTCTACGCCATACCCATTGCTCTTCGTGAACAGACATCAAACATTTTACATTTTTTTCTTTTAAATCAAAAAGATTTATTTTATAAATATTGTTTTTCCTCTTGTCAGTGAATAGGACATCATATATAGAGGGAAGAGTACCATTACCAATAGTTCTGGAGCCTCTGATCCTTCCTTTCTGATCATCTCCATTTGACCAACACATAAAAAGTTAGGTCTTAGTGCATTTCAAAATAGTCAGATGAATTGACTGATCAACTTCTCAAGTCCACAACTCATATCTTGATGAATTGATGATTGAGGACACTCAAATAAGCTCAAATATGCATGAAATGATGAATTAAAGAACTTCCCTTGATTTTATTTGACCATGGGATGAGGTTGCTTCATGAGCAAGGCATTGTGGATGATCAGATGAATTAGGGTTCCTTGGGACACAAGCCTCAAATCCTTTGACTTGCTTTGATCAAACATGATGAATTGAGATACTAAGAAGGCATATTTGGTGGATGAGAGCTTTGGGAACCATTGCCATGCTTGCCTTCATCTTCTCTTGGCCATATCATTGCACAAAGGATCACCTAGAAGCTTTTAGATCTTTTGATTGCTCAAGCTACAAACAAAAGATGTTAGTGACATATTTTTGTGCTTTTGGTTAGTAAACAAAATGAGAAAAGAAATAATACAATTCAAGCATGCTTGGTGATCTCAAACCACTCACAAGAGGTCCCACCCAAAGGCAAGGGGGACCAAGATGCTTATGATCCTTGAGGCTTTGCAAATGCAATGTTATGGTGCCATGAGGGACCTTAGGGCCAAAATTGGGGTCTTACAATAGTCCTTCGTGCCTAGGCAGACTGCTCACATGGATTAAACCCTAACCCAATACAGTCCTTGTTATCGCTGAGCTGCACAACCCTACCCCAACCCCGAGGCTTGGCCACTGGCCACCACTTGCTGCGTGTCCTTCAGAGATGCCACAGAAGTTCCCACCTTAACCTCCTCATCGAGGTCCTCAATCTTCATTGCATTTTCAATTTCAAGCCCTTGGAATTGGATGGTGACAACGTCCTCTTCTACGTCAATGTATCTGAAAGTAGATAATTGACTGATCATCAGGACTTGCTCACCATAAACAATGGCAAGCTTACCATTTTGGACGAATTTCAATTTCTGATGCAGTGTGGATGTGACGCCGCCTGCGTCATGAATCCACAGTCTCCCAAGAAGACTGTTGTAACTGAGGTTAATGCCCATCACCTGGAAGAGGATTTGAAATTGTTGCGGACTCACCATCATCGGCAATACAATTTCACCCATTATAGCCCTTCTTGAACCATCAAAGGCCTTCACAACAACATCGCTTGGTTTGATGTCGGCTCCAATATAGGACAATTTGGCGAGGGTAATCTTTGGCATTACATTCAAAGAAGAGTCGGTATCAACCAAAACATGTGACAAAGAGTCCTTTTGATAACCCATGGATATGTAGACTGCATTGTTGTGATATTTACCCTCGGTGGGTAACACATTATCATAAAAGCTTAGTATGATACAAGACGTAATGTTCCTAACTACATGGTCGAATTGATCAACCGTGACATCTGGATTTACGTAGGCTTGCCCCAAGACTTTCAACAGGGCCTTGCGGTGTGCTTCAGAGTTTAAGAGCAAAGATAAAACAAATATCTTCGACTGGGTTTGAAGAAGATGATTTACCACCTTATAATCACTCTTCTGTATTAGGCGCAAAAATTCTTCACCATCTACGTATGGTACAGGTCCGCTCTCAAGAATGACCAACGGAGCCTTACCATTGTCGGGATTCCCACTTCTAAGACCAACAGGAGCGAAAACCCTTCCGTTCTCGTGAGACCACTTGCATCGACAATATTGGTGGAAGCTTTGTTATTAACCAATGGTTGTTCCACACCATTCATAGTGGTAGAAGCACGTATTCCCACGACACAACTTTGTCGGATTTGTAGGGAAAAGGATTCGGCATCTTGATGTCCAAACGCTTAGCATAGTTGGCGGGAGATGTACCTTCTCTGGGTGGACGAAAGATCTCAAAAGCTTTGGGCTTTCTAAAGACACGCACTATGATAGATACTTCATCGTTCTTCTTCTTTCCACTAACCTGTAACACACCGTTGGAAATCAGCATCTGTATATATTTCTGTACATTGAAGTAACCTTTAGAGTCCTTAAAAAGACCGAGAACTTCTCATGATCTTGCTCTTGAATACCAGCTTTGAACAGCTTAAGGTGCACATGCACCAGCAGAGTCCTCACTTTCAGGACAACCATAAGCAAATTCTCTTCTTCGATAATCACATTTATTGCCACATGCTCAAGAAATGGGTTGGTTTTCATATTTGGCGAGTCACCAAACTTGATCAACCCCAATCTCACAAGCTCTTGGACTTTTCCTTTGTATACTAAGAAATTTTCAGTGTCATGCCTTGGCGCATCGGAGTGGAAAGCACAACATTCATTAGGTTTATACCATCTAGGTAACTTGTCAGGTACTGGTGGTGCTGCATGTTTTTCCACGAGATTCTGGCTAGTAGAGATGGTAGTAGATCATTGTATGCCATCGGGATTGGATCGAACTGGAACTGAGTCTTCGGAGGACATGGATTTTGCTGAGTAGTAGGCGTAGATGGTTACTGTCTTTGTTGTTGTTGTTGCCTTTGATACTGAGGCGATGGTTATTGTGGATAAAGTTGATATTGTCGTGGCAACTGTGGATAATATGAAGGATAAACGAGAAACATCGAATGCGGTGGCAAGGGCAGGTTTGACATCATAGGTGCTCCTGGTGCCACTTCATCCACCGAGGGTTGTTGATAGTAGCCTGACATACACTATTGCACTTGTGGAGATGGAACTACTTGGGCAGCTAGTTGATGATGTTGCCTTTTATGACATGGTCGATGGTGGGACACATCGTTGGCATCTCTTTCTTTCTTCTTCGGCCATCCACCAAACTTTTTGGTGTTTCTAGAAGATGTAGAATATTATTCTTCCTTCTTTCACCCCTTCTTCGAGTTGTACACCAACCCCCACCATTTCGGTGAAGTCACGAGGCATGCTCAAAATAAACTTGTTATAGTAAAAGGAGTCCAAAGTCCTCAAGAATAGTTTGCACAGTTATTTCTCTTCAACAGGTGGAGTGACCCGGGCAGCAACTTCCCACCACCTTTGTGTGTATTCCTTAAATGATTTGCACTCTTTTTGGGACATACTGCCCAATTGAGTGCAATCTAGTGCCATGTCCAGATTATACTTATAATGTTGCATAAAGGCCTCACCGAGGTCAAGAAAGTTCTGAATATTTCAGCGCTCCAAACCCATATACCATCTCAATGGAGCATCGGACATAGAGTCTTGAAATTATGAATTTAGAGTTTGTCATCATCTGTATAGGCGACCATCTTTCTACAATACATGACCAAGTGCGTTTGAGGACAAGTTATGCCTTCGTACTTCTCGAATTCTTGTACTTTGAATTTAGCAGGGACCCTCACATTTGGAATGAGGCACATATCGCTTGTGTTCGTGCCAAAAAGGTCCTTCCCTGGGAGGGCAGTTTCTTGCTGAGAGCTTGAATTTGATCTTGTACTGCATCCTCGACAGCGTCTGAATGGATGTTTGGGCCATGATATAAATGCACATGGTCCTCTTAAAGAGGACAAGTGACCACTAGAGCGGATGGTATGATATAGCCAGGGTTTCCCATGGGCATGGAAATCTGAGCCCCATAAGGGTTGGCGCCGTAGTATTGAGGAACAAAAACCTGATATATAGTTGCTTGCCAAGTGTGCGGTTGAGAAGCCAAGGGTGGCGACCTAAAGGGCCGAGAGCCAAAAAGACCAAAAGGACCAAAAGAGCTAAAGGGTTCGTTGGGAAAGCCTTAAGTCAGTTATGGCAGAGGAATACAACCTTGATATCCGCGCGGAGAGCCATATGGATGACCAAAGGGGTAAAGAAATCCATATGACATACCGAAACCGGTAGTCGCAATAGTGGTAACAATAGTTGTGATAGGAATTAAAGTATCAGAGACAACCGATGCGGACACGGTTGTATTCAAAGGAGTGGTAGGTATGAGCTCCAACCTTGCCATCAAGTTGTCAATCAATGCATCTTGTCTCTCCTGGCTGGCAAGGAGAGAAAAAATCTCTTCATGCAGTTCACAGTTCGCTTGTTCGAGAGCATCCACCCTTTGAATATTAGCTCTTGTTGGATATTTGTGATGGTTAGCAGGAACTTCTGAAGAATAGAACAGACAAGAATGAGACCTTTTGAAAAGTATTTTATTTTGATAGAATACGTCAACGAATGATGGTGCAAATGATGCATGAATTCATATGATTTTGTTTTTAATCATTTCTTAATTTCAAGGACTCGATAGGTTTTTTTACATTTGCGAACTTCTTTCAGACTGAAAGTCGAGTTACAAGGAAAGAAAATAAATGCTTACAAATAAATAAGAAAAGTACAACAAGAAATGCAACAAGTCAAAAGAGACTAATCCTGGTCTTTAACTCAGCCTTTAGAGCAGTCTTCTCTTCCAATGCTTGTCCCAGAAGTTCTTCGATATGTAACAACCTCTCCTTGTATTGATTGGAAGCAAACCATGACGCTTTGAGATCTATATCTAGCCTTTGTCTCTTGGGGACCCCTTCTTCTAGAGCTACCCTTTATCGAACAATTACATCTTCCTTCTCTTGCAGTTGACTACAGAGCTTAGAACATTCCCCATTAGCAAAGTAGGATTTGTTTTCCCAAACGTCTCTTTCTTTCACTAATCGGGCGTTCTCTTCCTTTAGCTTCTCGAATTCCTCAAAAGAGACATGAGTGGGTTCCACAGGCTCACTATCCAAAGGTGGTGAAGGGAGGTATGACATTTTGAGCTTGGAGGCCCATTTCTTAACCCAAGGGGTATAAGCCTATTATGCTACACAGTTTCGGGGACCTAACTCGGACTTTTTCTTGCGAGAAATATGAGACCAATCCTTCACCACATATCTTTTGAGATTCATATTCTCCTCACCTTCTCAGATAAAAACATGAGTAACCAAAGGAGAGTTAGGTTTATTATCTAGGGAATAGCCAAGTTGACGGTATGCTAAAGATGGATTGTAAGTAATAAATCCCATGGTACCAATAAGAGGCACGCTGGGGAATTCTCCATAACTTACTACAATTGTCCCAATATCATAGGCTGCATTGTGCCATACTATGTCCTTAATGAGATTGTCCTTATTGTATAGAGTGGACTGCGGCAAGTACGAAATAAACCAGTTGTATAGTATAGGTGCACAACAACAGACCCATCCACCTTTCTTCTCGCTCCTAAAGTGGATAGAGTAATAGACATCTCCTAGAAGAGTAGGATTTGGATTACAAGTCACGAAAACTCGAATAGCCTCCATGTCGACAAAGTCTTTGAAGCTTGGAAAGAGTAGTCGAGACAAATATGGATCAGGAAAATTGAGTTGGAACCGACTTCTAATTTCTCTTTCCAAAGACATCCTCTGAACGAATGAAAAAAGCTTAGAAATGAGTATACCTTTGAATCCTTAAAATGATGATCAAAGTTTTTTTTTGACAATTTTCAATGCAAATGCTTTATCCCTTCAAGGATCACAAACCGATTTATTGTAAACTTGGAGAATAATACGGACATTGCAACCTTTAGGGACAAACCAGTGTATCATTAATCAGAGGGACAACCGAGGGACATACCAGTATTTTTTGTTAAAAGGGACATCGAGGGACATACCGGTATATTTTGTTGAAGCTACATTGAGGGTCATCAATGGACATACCAATATATTTTGTTGAAGGGTCATCGAGGGTCATCGAGGGACATACCAATATGTTTTTGTTGAAGGGACATCGAGGGTCAAATCAGTATGATATTCCAAGGGCCTTTCTTGGTCCAAGTTTGCAATAATCCGAGGAATTTTCCTTGAAAGTGGATAAAGGATGTTATGATGCATGAATGCATGAACACACAATGCAGGGTTATTGGTTTAGGATCACAAGCATGGAGCCAAGGTGGATAATGTCAAACCCCTTTCCCACAAGGTATGTGCTACAAGTTTTAGGAGATAGAAATAGTAACTGAGTTCTACAAAGGTGCTTGAATGTTAACAATCCATCTCGAAGTTATTACCGACTTATCACGTAAGTGAGGGCCAACAATAACCTAAATAGAATCTCGTTCAAGTTTGGTATCGGGTATCAATCCCACGAGGCCTAGGCCAAAAGGGCATTATCGCCCCACTATCTAAAACAGGCAAATATGTGTTAATTGGGTTCTATGGTTCTTGGTGTTCAGACCCTAGGGTCGTCCTCCTCTAATACCATTATGACAGAATCATAAGGCCTTGAGAAATCAGGGGGAGTCTCCACCAAGTGTGAATCTCATGTCAACCCCACATCACCTAAGCCAAGGGGGTCTTCACGACTATATCACGTTATATTCTTATGTATTTGCTCGAGCTCGGGTCAAAGCCCATCTCACCACTCATGTATCACCCACCTAACAAACCATTATATATAAGCAATTTGGTTTGACTTTTGTTTTGGGAAGTCCCCAGCAGAGTCGCCACTGTATGCAACGGGATTTCCTGAGTGCGGGATATAGGATTATCTGGACTCAAATCAGAATCACTTAAAAAAGCAAGAGTCGCCACCAAACTTTATTATATCTAAAGAAAAACATGGAAAGGTAAAAGATCTATAAAACCCTACTGAAGAGATATAGGTAAGCAAGTCGGTTATGCGAAGGGAAGGTGTTAGGCACCATTCGCATCCTTGGTACTCCAAGGGAGCCATTGGTCATATATTTGTTTGCCTTATTTATGGGTTTCAAAAGAGGGGTGAATGAGTTTTAAAAATAAGAAAAAGAAGGGTGAGGTTTTATTTTTTATTATGCTTGCAAAAATTTGTGTAAACATATCATGCATACGTACCCCCCAAGTGCAATGAGGGATCAAAGCTTCGTAGTTCACCCTAAAGGTTATTTTTGTTTGTTTTGGTAATTTTATTAGAGCGAGTGATAATAGGATTTATAATTTAAGATAATTTCCATTATACATCATTTTTTGTTCTTGCTTGCTCTTCTTGTGTTCCACCCTTGTGGTCGGTTGATTGCGAGGCTATAAAGACACTCGACTTACAACATTGGTTAGGTGCTTGGTATATGGACCAAGTGAATGCGGGGACTTAAAAATAAAGTGAGATTTGTGTTTTTTAATCTTTTATTAGGTTAAAACCTTTTTTAAGTGTTTTACAAAGTGTTTTGTCATGCAAAGTAGGTGGTTTGCTAAGTTAAGGACAAAGGATTGTGAAAAGTTTTTCATGCAAGAGATTAACTTTAATTTTGAATGATTGATTTTAGTTTGATTTTAGTTTTAAGGCATTAAAGCATACAACCTCTAACCTACCTCTCATACAAAGTCTCATACCCCCATCTAAGCATAGTAAGTATCCTTAGTGTTCTTATTACATTACTTTAAAAAAGCAAGAAAGATAAACTAGCCCTAAGGTGGGATATTCCTTTCCACCCATGGAATCTCAAAGACAAATAAAGGAAAAATGAAAGAAAATAAACAAATGAATATATGGGATATCTCTTGGTATCTTAATGGTTTCACTTGATTTGGATTGGTTCTTACTCTTGGTAATTTTCTTTTTCACCATTTTTGAATGGAGCACTCTTGAATGTAACAAGAAGAGAAACAATGCTAATGCAATGACTTAACAAATTTTAAACTATAACATAGAATCAAAATTGTTTGTAAAATTCAAAACACGAAATGAAGAAGTGTGAGTCCATAATAAAATAAATTTTTTGGATATTTTTCTCATGTAAGAAAAGTCACATTTAAACATGATTATCAAAACAAGTCACAAATGGAGTGAAAACTACACATGCTTTCTAAACATACAAAATGACACAAAGTGAGGTTAGAATCAAATGAAATTTAAACACATAATTTATCAAGAAAATTGACAAGGGGGGAATCAAAACAAGGCATGCTAGCAAGGTATAAACCCTAATCTACAACATGCTTGAACATTGAACCAAAAGTGAAAGATATAAACTTGATATATAAAAAATTTGGGAATATGAAATGAAACAAAATGATATGGAAAACCAATAATGTTCATGGATTGAATTTATGGTAAGTATCAATCATGTTATGGTGCTAATCATACAATGTACCACTTAAACATACCAATACTAGGTCAATCAAATATGAAATTAAATGAAAATGAAAAGAACCTAAAAATTCTAAGTGGACAGAAGAAAACATGTTCCAAAATTTCATGCAAACATCAATATGGAAACACAAATCAAGCATCAAGATTGGAGGTCCAATATCAAGTCAAAAAACAAGCATAAACATCGAAATAAAAACAGAAATGAGAACTAAATGAAAAAGGCTTCAAATGGAATAACTTCCAACATAAGAAAGTCTCTAAATCTCATATTAAAACCAGGGATGCAATCAGTTCACATTGATCATGCATCAAGAACAAGTTTCTACTTGAACCAAACAAAAAGGGCAAAAGGAAAACCCTAATTTTTAAATTTAAGAAATAAGCTTCAAATGAAAAAGTGTTCAACATAAAAAATGTTACCAATCACTCATGGAAACCAAAAATGTAATCATCTACCATTTATGGCCCAATTTGAAACACTTAGGATTTTCAAACCTTGGAAATAAATTGATAATAAACCATGAAATCAAACTAAATGAAAAATGCTTCAAAATAGAAAGCTCAAAGAATCAATAGTGTCCCCTATTGCATAAGGATCATTCACAATTTTTTTGGGATTTTTATCATGTAATTTGAAATTACTATGATTTAAATACATTAAAAATAATACATAAAAAGAGAAAAATGATTTTTAATTTTTTATTGGTCAGAAAAATAAACAAAAATCATATTATGGAAGAGAAAATTATCCCAAACAACTTCCATGTTGGATGTTTTTCCAAATTCTAAAGGGTTTGAGAAAAATTAAATAATCAAAATAAGTCCATTCCCCTCATTAATAGGTGGCATAATCTAAGCCACCTGATCCAATGGAGACACACGATAGCGTGTGTTCCTTAATGCACATAAAAACCAAAAGATTCAAATAATTGGAGGGACCACACGTCACACTCCCATTGGTCCAATTTGAATTTTTGGAGGGAGGGGCGTGTGGTAGCCTGAGAAGATGACTGGACCACCATGGGCGGTGGCCAGTTTATGGAGAAATACAAAAAGCTTCAAAATGGAAAACTCAAAAGAGAAAAGTTGCTCAGAATTTCATGGCGAGCAAGATGGTGGGATCCTAAATTATATAAAAACAACCAATAATGAAGATCGAAGCTAGTACCAAAATGAAACCCTAGACTACAAACTCAAGTTAAATGCTACTGAGTTCTTAAAAATGCAATTAAATGGCATGGTGATCATTAGGAACAAATTTCCAACAGCATAGCATCATAAAGTTTGAGATTTGTTCAAGTTTTATACCTCTTGAAAATCACTCGAATGGCTAACTTTAGAGAAATGGTTCTCTCTCCATAGGTCACTATTCCACTTGCTTCAAGTTGCTACACCTTCACCACACTTCAGAAAAGGTTGCTAAGCCAAAGGAAAAGCTTGAGGATGCTTGAGTTTTGAAAACCGATTCAAAGTTCAGAGGTTCCAATGGAAAACTTACAAAGGTTTAATGGCTATCCAAAGCTTAGAAATGATAGAGTAGTAGCCTATATTTATAGAGGGGAATGTGTTGGTCATTTGCTGAATCATTTAGATTAGGTTAGAGGGAAAAATGGAGTTTTGATTAATCTTGCCAACCAAGGTTTTGTGAGGTGGCTTTTGTACCTTGCAAAAATCATGTGCAGATATAATACACTCTCCACCATTATGTTTTGCAACCAAAATCGTGGCCAGCTGTCAATGCTCTTGCCTCTTTGTGTGTTTGGCTTCAAAAATTTGAAAAAAGAAAATTTGAGGTATGCGGGGCTTTGGAATGGTACAGGTCGTGTATGGGTGCAAACAACAAGTGTAAATGGGCTTTGTAACATCTGTTTGAAGTCCAATTGGAGCAACGGAAATTGGTTTTGGAGAAAGAAGCTTTTGGTCAAAAATTCAATATGGCTCGGGTTGGAAGGCAAGTCATGGTTTGAGCCCCCAACCATGACATATCTTGATGCACACACATCCCATAGTTGGTATATGGTGGAATTGCACCAAAAATTGAGCTTAAAAGTGTGCAATTTGGGATATGGTTATGTGACATAAATGGATAACTTGAAATGCAAGGTACAAGGTGGCCAATTGAGTTTTGGCCTGAATTAACCTCAAAACAATGATGCAAACGATTCATATGAACCATTTGTGAGGTGTTTGAGTTGGAAAATCAACCAAAAAACTCTTGATTTGTGGATTTTTGGATTTTGTACAATGAACTGAAGTTATAGATAATGTAAATATAAGATGATAGCAAAAAGAACCAGCTCAATTGGGTCAAAAATCAAAAAAATAGTGAAGTTGGCAAAATGATCTATAATGTGTGACCTTATTCACCCTTTCCACTCAAAACTGGCCTTGGATGTGTGAAGATAAAATGTCCATAATGGTTGTGAGATTGACTTTCCAAAATGAACCACCTCATTTTGCTAAATATTGAAGGAGTTGTGATGTTTTGAAGTTTGGCCCAAAATCACTGGGAACCAAAGATGACCTGTAATGTTTTCCCAAAATAAATGGGCTTCCACTCAAAATTGGACTTTGTGATCAAACTAAACCTTTCTAGGTATGTCCTAAATATTGATGTGGTGAAAATAACCACCCGATTTCGGTGAAAATTGACCATGTTATGGTCAATTGAAGTTGAGTAAAAATCAGGGCACTGAGTAGGGAGACCTCCAACCTCTAATGCTAAACCAAGACAAAATCTCTTCTTGAACAATGAATCAAACTTGTATAAGGTCTAAAATTGATTATATGGGAACAAGAATGGGCTTCATATGATAAGTATTGTCCAAGTTATGACTTTGTGAAGTTCAGCTTGAAAATTAGGTCAAAACCCTAGACAACTATAGATGTTTTGCCTTCAAAAATGGATTTCCATCCACAATTTGTTCTTGACACATGAATATAAGTTGTAGGTTATGAATATTAGAGTTCAATTCAAAAATAAACACATCCATTTATTTTTTGATGAAAAATTTAGGACTTTTGGAAGTCAACTTATCTAGCCTTAGAGCCAATGAAGCAATTCCTTGTGATGACTTGCACAAATAAAGGCCAAGTGATGTTGAGATCCATGCACATAATGATATTCAATGCCAAATGATAAATCTTGAATTATTAATACCACAATCCCCTTTATTCAAATTTCTCAAACCTTGCACCATCTAACTACAAAAGAAACAAGCACAACACAAAAGCAAAAACCTATCTAAATGCATGAAGTTAGTGATGAATGATGCAAATGCAATGTATATACTTTTGAGCCAAGTACATGGGGATAATAGAAAAAATAAGTAAAATATAACACAAGTAATAAGGTAATGGGTGATACAATGAGTGAGATACCAAATCCTAGCCTGAGGAAACAACCAATAGAGGTTATCAAGACCATAATCACTTAGATCCATGTTTGTGACCACATTAGGTATAAATTGAAAGTATGAATGCAATGTTTATTTAAGATGCTATGAAGCTTAGGGGTAAAAATTGGGGCATGACACACGAAATTATACATTTTGTGTTGTACGACTATCATACGTCAGTACTCACTTCAACATGGGAAACCCCTCACTCCTTAGTCTGGCATGGAAGCGGTCTTTCCGATAGAAGTTGAAATCCCCTCTATTGAGAGTACTAATGGAGGCTAAGTTAAACGAGGTAGAATGGGTTCAAACAAGTTTTTATGACATTGACCTTATTGAGGAGAAGCACCTGACAGTGTTATGTCATGGTTAACCCTTTCAGAGACATCCTAAGAAAACATTTCACAACAAGGTGGCCTGGTGCTTAAGAAGTTGATGTTGATTCACAAAGATTCCAGGGCAAATGGACACCAAATTACGAAGGTCCATACGTTATGGTAAGAGCTATTTCCGTAGGAGCTCTGATCCTTGCAACTATGGATAGTAAGAATTGACACACCCTGTGAATTCAGACTAAGTCAAAAGATACGTTTCCTAAAAGAGTGGAACACAAAAGCCGTTAAGCCAAAAACTTGAAAGGGAAACTTAGAAAAAAATGGCTATCCCAGTGAACTAAAAACTCGAAAGGACGATCTAAACAAAAATTAGGGATAAAAAAACTAACATGCTGAGTTGAAAACCCGAAAGGGCGACTCAGGCAAAAATGGGTGTCCCGATGGATTGAAAACCTGAAAGGGCGATCTAGGAAAAAGTTAGGGACAATTCCAAGGCAAAGACTGCAGTTTGTGATTCCACATTATCCCTAGAGGGCTACATAAGAGAAAAATCAATTCAATTGTCTTCCTCCGAAGCAAGGTGTTGAGATCTTCATAGACATATGGACTATAGTAGTATTAAAACTCAATGAAAACTCAGTGATTCCCATTACCATTTTAATTTTCTTCCACAACAATTACCTCTTTAAGGAATTGCATCTTTATGTACAAATTGCCTACTTACAGATCAAATAAAGGAAAAGAGAAATTTCTCATAAAATTGTGCCCAATTGTTTTTACATTATCTATTTGTTTGCAAAATGTCATTATTTTTTATAAACACTGCATTAATATTCTGGTCAATAACAATAACATTTGAAAAGAACGGTGAAATGGTTTTTGATTTTCAAAATATATGAAGGGAGATTAACACTTCAGAGTAATTCCCTTGTCGCATAAACACATAAGATCATTTTCATCATAAAACCTTAGATTTGTTAGGAATTTTCTTGTATATAACTCAATAGTAATGGATCTCTTGTAAAGTTACTAGGGGAATTCATGTTTTCTTGCCGCTCGCAACGATATTATATTTCGGGTGTCGAGAAGTCAAAACCTCTCTATTCAACAATCTATATTGGTATCCCAAAACAAAAGTCCACCCTGTTGGAACCATCATTAAACCAAATCCATTTGACATTGGTACCCGAAAAGTTCTCACCTTTGAACAATGAAGACCAATTGCAAACATATCCAATCAGTCACTGATCGCGTGACATATAAGTCAGTCACATTACTAACTGCAAGCGCATAGTCTATCGCATAATTTTAAAAGATATCGATCCCATATAGAATAATAATTAAACTAATGTTATCTATCGATTCTATATAAATCTAAGGCGAATGATTTCTTCGATTAAACGAATAAAAAGTAAAACTAAAGTTAGCTTAGAAAATATGCTAATAAAGAGAGAGAGAGACCGAAATGTGGATTCTGATCACCTTAGGGACTCTACAATAGATTGAATAAAACTTACGGTTAAATCGTGTTCAGTAGAAAATATCAGTTTAAAGACTAAACCTTACACTCTCGTGCTATTCAATAAAGCCACACTTCCTAACCATGAGATTTTGCTCTCGCTCGCCCGTTTTAATTAAGAAACATGTTTTGAAAACTGAACAAGTCCTAATCGATTCCTAAAACGCTCTCGCCCTCTTTAGGATTGATGCCCCATTCCTACTATCTGGTTCGACCCCCAAGCTCTCGCAGTGCCAACTCGAACTTTAATTGATTCTCACTCTCGTGACAAATCATATTAATTTTAACTTAGTGTAAGACCCCAATTTTGACCCTAAGATCCCTCATGCTATCTCATTATATGCATTAGCTTTGGGATCACACCTTGGCATCCTCCTTACCCCTCATTCATTGGGTTTGCATTGGGGGAGATCACCAAGCACTTTTGATTATATCATACTTTGTTTTTCATTATTTACTAACCAAAGAACCAAAAATATGTCAATGGATAGTCTAACTCTTTTCTATGTAGTGTGTGTCTTCACCCATGCTATATCAAGCTCATATCTAGGGTTTAAGACCCTAAATGCAAGGAGTTCAATCAAAAAATAGTTCACATTAATTATATGCATCATATATGGATCCCCATGGTCTTCACCCATCACTTTGATCACGAAATCATCAAGCATTTAGAGTTTGTTTGCCTAGGAAACCCTAATTCATCTGGGTATCTTGTGTAATTTCTTCAACAAGTTTCTTTAACATTTGATCAAATATTTCAAGGGGTACTTCATAATACATCATATTATGCATACATGAACCTCCATGAGTCCCAAAATTCAAGAGAACATCAAGCGAGCAAGGTGGTTTATGGTTGTTGACCAGAGAAAGTCAACTAGTCAAAATTGGGGTTCCCTAGACCTTATCTCCTACAATGTTTGTCATATGAAAATGATTCCAATATCAAAGTAACTCAAAATGGAATTCCAAACAACTTTCATGTTCAGGGAAATAGCTAGTTTTGCTTAGAAAGTCATTTTGTATGGTGAACGATTATAGGTCATTTTGTTTGAACCCTAGTTTGGAGGTCAATTTCCCAAGACCATAACTTGTTCATTTCTTATGACATGAAAGCAATTCGAATTCCATGATCAAATTCAAGATGCATACTTAAACTTTTATGTTTGGAGGAAGTTCAAATTCAACTTGCAAATTCATGTGCCAAGAGGAAACATTACAGGTCATTTTGGACCAATACCATTGAACAAGTGATTTTCCTCAACTTCTAAAATGCATAACTCCTCCATGCCAAATCCAAATGAAGTCAAATTTGTGACTAAATTTAATAGGATTTAAAGATCTATAACTTTGATGAATAGATTTTTTCCATTTGAAGTCTCTTGCAAAAGTTATTCGAGGTGTAAGAAGTGAACATTTGACTTGGGATTTAGAAAATTTTCAAATATGTTTGATTTCCCAAACTTCTGCCTCCAAATTCATCATGATCCAAGCTTCAAATGAAAAAGTGTTCAACATGAAAGTTTTTAACCTTGATCTCACCTTTTCAAAAAGTCTAACATCATCCCATTTGGATTAAAATTGAAGGACTTGCACATGGGTGCAATGTGAGGTACCATTTGGAGGATTCTCATGATCCAATTCAATTCAACAATGCATGACTTAATGCAACACCTTCAGCATGCCATATGCAGACTTTTGGACCTTTGCCAATGATTCTTTGGGCTTTATACACGCCCATGCAGCTCATGATGGAAGGTTTTTATTTTTGAACATTGAAAAGAAAGTGTGTAGAAATCAATTGGATTGGCTAAAAATAGAAGTGCATTGTGATCAGAACTTCAACCACAACCTGCCCAAGCTTTGCTAGACTGATCCAAATCCTCATTTACATAAAATTTCTGAAGTTTCTCTTGAAATCAAGCTTGAACTTCATCTTCTATTTGGAAGTTCAAACTCCAGAAATTCACTTCCCTTTTCATCTCAATTAGTTTATACAAGCAAGAGGAAGAGAAAGCAAGCAAATCCAGATCAAGATCAAGTGAAATTGGATCAACCCGAAGGTGATTTTTCAGAAACATCATCTCTTCGATTCTCTCTCAATTCTTCACCCTTCTTTGTGATTTTTGGTTGGATGATGTACTACCAATGTAGGTAATAAGATTGAGTTGCTTTGAGGTCAAATCGAAGCAACTCAGTTCATGATCCTTAAAATTCAAATCCCTGTATCTTTTTATATACTTGAAATTGGAGAAAAGATTCGTGCTCCTGAACATTTTTCCTTCAAATTAGTGTATACAGTTTACATTTTTCATGAAGTTGAGCTTGAACCAGACCTGTGGTGAATACCGGAGAAGATAATCGGGGATAGGGCTCCGGTGGTGCGTTGGCAATGTCCAAGCCATCTGATCTAATTCAAATGTTTTAATCTCAAGCGTTCATTGTGATTATCACGTGTACAACACATTGACCAAGGCATATGGTGAAACGCACGCATGTGGCCGTCAGATCTGCCACCTTAATTAATGAGGGAGATCTGATGGCCTTTGTCTTTTGGTATTTTTTAATTTTTCATTTAATCCACTTATTTTGATTAATTCATATTAATTTCATTTCTAATCCAAAAAATATGGGACTTTCACTAAAAATCTTTAAATATTTTCCTCTTTCATTTTCTGAATTAAAATTATTTTTCATGTATTAATTGTTTTTTTGCATATTTTTAATTATTTAAAAATATTTATGACTTTTCAAAAATCATGAAATTTTTTGTCTAATGTCCTTTGACCTTGTTTGACCAAGGATAAATCTCTTGGCCATTTATTTGGTGTTTTTAAGAGGTTTTAGGTTTTGACTAAACTAAATTTAATTTAAATGCATTTTTAATTGGATTTTTAATTGATTAATTGTATTAAAATTATGTTGATCCATTTTTATTGACTTGTGATGTTTGACTATGTGTTTGGGCCTTGGTCAAGGTTGATTTGACTTTTGTTAAGTTAAAATCATTAGATTTAGAGGATTGATGAAATGTACATTTTATCTTCGAAAATGAATGAATGATTTTAATTTGATAAAATTCTTCCCATGACCAATTTGTGTTTCTCTTATCTCCCCTTCCACTTCATCTTCAATCCCATTTTATCCCATCCCTTTCATTGACCAATGAAATCTCAAAATCCTAAGGCTAATTGGTTCATCAATAACCTTGTGTTAGATGAACCAATACAAGTGAGAATGAGATAGGTCCATCCCTTTGATCTTTTTCTTTTAGTGTGTGGTATGTTTTAGGAGTTTGGTTCATCTTACCAAATCTCTCACATGCATTAGCACCTAAATTTTTATTTCCCGACCTCAAATAGTTGTGACTTCTACGTAAGTCCAATTACGATTACTTAACATAAAGCTAAATTTTGACCCTAAAGGCATAACATTCTAGTAAGTGTGATTATAAGTCTCCCATATTTCATGGTATTGTGTGGAAACTTGGCCTTTTTCCTTCCTTTGGAAGATGTCTT
Source organism: Lathyrus oleraceus (assembly GCF_024323335.1). Classification (NCBI taxonomy): domain Eukaryota; kingdom Viridiplantae; phylum Streptophyta; class Magnoliopsida; order Fabales; family Fabaceae; genus Lathyrus; species Lathyrus oleraceus. The sequence continues at coordinate 315,442,086 of NC_066582.1, forward strand.
AGTTCAAGGATCCATGCTTGTGAATAAATGGTTGAGTGTTCTCGAAAGAATGACTTAATCAATTGAAAAGCGAAACTCCACTATTATCTAATAAACTTTGACTAACATTAATTATTATTAACTTTGCTTTACTTTCAAGTCATTTAATTTATTCAATTTAAATTCAAGTCATTTACCATTCATTTGTCATTTACATAGCATTTAAATTGTTTATGTTTATGTTATTTTCACTTTGCTAATTTGAGCCATATATTGTGATTGTATATATTTGTTTTTATACTTTGTGTGGACTGTTCGGTTTGATCTGGGCTTTGGACTTAGAATTAGGCAACATTCCATATGCCAACAATTTTGAGACCAGGTTATTGTGATTTGAGCTTTCATCTGATGCAAGTATTGGAATCCACTTGAATTCATATGCTACATGGTCTTGATGCAACTGTTGTTGTGATCTCATGCTACACCTTGTTCTGTGCAAAAATTAAGAAGTATTTCATCTGATACATGAGAAGACTGTCAGATATGGATCTGCTTGCTTGGATATGGTCATGTTTATTTAATGCCTTGCTCTTAATATTGTTAATTACTTGTTGATTATTACTTGATTCAAAGTCCAAATGGAAAGTGGGTTTTCTATATGACATTCTTGTTCGTTGGATTGCATCCTGTAAGACCCCAATTTTGACCCTAAGATCCCTCATGGCATCATAACATTGCATTTGCATTACCTCAAGGATCTTTAGCATCTTGGTTCCCTTTGCCTTTGGGTGAGACTCCTTGTGATTGATTTGAGATCACCAAGCATGCTTGAGTTATACATCATTGTTTCTCTTACTTTTGTTTACTAACCAAAAGCACAAAAATGTGTCACTAACATCTTTTGTTTGAAGCTTGAGTATCATCCAAGACACTTTGTGGGTGCTATTTAGATGATCAATCAACACAAGGGAATGGCTTGAGATACTTCCAACAGGTTCAAATGAGGTCTATTCGTCAGTCAAAACGTTAATCTTGAAGGAGCAAAAGTTTGTTCATGAGCTGTCATGCTCGCTAGGCGAGCAGAATGGGTCGCCTAGCGAGTCCCAAGAAAAGCCACCAGAATCACCTACGCTCATAGGAATTTCTTGAACTGTCATGCTTGCTAGGCGAAGCACACGTGTTTAAAAAAAAAGAAAATAATGAAAGAAATATAAATAAATAAAATATAACAAAAAAATTTTGGACTTGGGCCTCTCTCATTTAAGCCCACAGGTCCACAAAAATCAGGTTATAAATTCAGAGTTTCAGTGAAACAAAACGCAATTATATTCCTATTACCCTGGTAGGGAAAAAGATAGTGAGAGAAGAGCTAACAGAGTTCAGAGCACCCTCCAGAGACTGAAGGGAACTCATCGGCAAAGAACCAATTCTCTCTCATATAAACCCTCAGATTGCTTTGCAAACCCAACCGGGCAATTCAATTTCATTCGATCTCTCCAGTCAGGTTTGCCTTATTCCCATTACTTTATGCTTTTAATTTGAATGCTCTGAATGTATGAGGTATTATGGGTGAATTTGATACCCTTTTGATGCATGTGTTTGACAAGAGGTTTAGGCCTCCTACCCTTGGTTGCTTTTTGTGAGCTTTTTGTGAATTTTAATGGCATGATTCATGTGGTTACATTTTGATTTGGGGGCAACTCTTGATTACCCTATCTTGTTTATCTAACATGTTTGTTGAGTTTTATTTTGTGAGGGCTCACATACTCTTGCAGGGATAGCTTGCTTGGTGTTCCACTTTATTTGTGGGGTACCACCTGGAGGTCTATTCCGATTACCTGTACTGACTCGCTTTCTTTGATGGTGTTTAACTTGGAAGAGTCTTTGGGTTTCTTATTTATCTAATTGTTGTTACTTCGGATCTTTATCCGTACGGTAGATCTCTCGATCCCTTTACTTTTCCCGCATGTTACCGATTTCTTAGGTTTCGTATAGCCTCTCGTGGCATGTCATTTAAGGTAGCGCGGTTCCTTCATCTAGGACTGCCTTTTTGCATGAGCATCCCTAAACACCCCAAACTCATTGATTTTTCTTCTCCTAAGAACACATTATCTCCTTCTACTACAGGCGAGTAAGTCTCCAAAGGTCGAGCATCCGGTAGATTGCGTAGTAACGTCGTTCACCCCAAAACACAACCCTTACCCCATAGGTGGTCGAACTACGTTTTGCTCTGATTTTCATCCCATATGAGATACGTAGGCATAATACGCGATGTCTTAGCGAGCACACTCCTCTTTAACCCATAGGTAGCCGAGCTATGAAGACTTTGATTCTCAGAATCAGATGAGATACGTATGCAGTGGATGCGACGTCTGTGCGAGTCATTTTCTTTTGACCCTTCTTTCAGTAAGTAGGACATTAGATAAACATACACGCTTTTCTCGTCCCTTCAATCATGTTTGCACAAATAAATTTTCAAAAAAAAAAACAACAACCTTTGCTACAAATGTGAAAAGGGCTCCCTAGGAGTACCTAGGATGCTTTGGGTGCCTAATACCTTTCCATTGCATAACCAACCCCCTTACCCAGATCTCTGACATATTTACTAGTTTTTTATTCGATAAAACTTTTAGGTTTTTGTTCGCTTTCTAACCATTCCTTTGGATAAATAGAAGTGCGGTGGCGACTCGACTTGTATGATTTACCTTGGATTAATTCAATATCTCTAATGGTAACGAATACTCCGCTACAGAAAAATGGCGACTCTGCTGGGGAACGAAACATCCTAGTGGGTTTTGCCTACTTTTCATATTTGTTGTATTGTATTGTATATTTTTTTTTGTGACATATTTTGGTGCAATTTGGGATTACTGTATTGTATGTAATGATTGAATTGTTTGAATATTAATTCCTTGTATGCTTGGTGATCTTTGTGAGATGAGTTCTATACCTGGACTCGAGTGCACTTAGGATAGGAGAATGGCATAGTCTTGTCGACTTGTGTGGAGTTATTCCTTAGCAAGTTAACTTGCAAGTCCATTCACTTGGTGGAGGTTATGTTGGGATCAATAATGTCACACAAGTAAGTTGTGGTTAGACATTACTCTTTCCAATATAGACCTTAGAAGCCAAGGACCTTAGTTTACCAAGCCCATCTTGGCCTATTCTTAGGATGTAGTGTGAAAGTCGTTCAAGTGTAAGATTTGATATGATTGTTACGCGATACTACACTCATAAGAGTCTCTCTTGAGAATATTTTCGGAATACGAGTAGTCGTTTCTCCAATAATATCCGAAAGATGGGATGATGACTATGGGAACCTTTTGTAGAACATGTTTGGTAGGTTTAAACCCTAGTACACTCCCTTTTGGGTGGTTCTTAACCTAACTCCATGCTCGTGACTTACAACAAACCCTTGATTCATGGTTGATCTGTTCATGAATCCTTAATATCAATGGAACTTGGGTGTTGATAAGGTGTAAACCATAACCCACCAAAATGGATGATTGATATTAAGGATAACATGATCCATCCCATGACCTTTGTTTGGTGTGCTTTGCTTGATCCTTGGGTGTGATTGTTGCATTCATGCATTCATGCACCCATTTGCATCCATATCATCAATAAATAAGAAAGTTTTCAAGGAACTTAAGGGGTTTATTTGCAAAAATTTTAGACATGGAAAGACAAAGAGTGGAATACAAAGAAGTACAGCTTCAGGCAACCAAATTTGAAAGAGTTAAGGAATCTAACATCCTATGTATTAGATCCTTTGGGTTTCAAGGCTCGTTTTGGGAAGCTTCTTCCTCTTCTGACTACTCAGGTGGATGAAGGATTGGTGAGTGTATTGGTGCAGTTTTATGATCCCTTGTACCGTTGCTCCACGTTTCCGGATTTCCAGCTTTTGCCGACGCTTGAGGAGTATGCTTATCTTGTGGGCATACCTGTTCTGGATCAGTTGCCGTTCAGTGGCTTGCAAAGGGTTCCTACTTCTCAAGAGATAGCAGATATGTTGCATATAGATGAATCTCTGGTTGGTGCTCATATGACTACCAAAGGAGGAATTCAAGGTCTCCCTTCTAAGTTCCTCATTGCTCAAGCTACTATGCATGGGAAGGCTATGAGTGAGGACGCCTTTGAAGCCATATTTGTACTTCTCATCTATGGACTGGTATTGTTCCCCAACATCGACAAGTTTGTGGATGTGAACGCTATTAGGATCTTCTCTACTCTTAATCCCGTTCCGACTCTGTTGGGCGATACCTACTTCTCTTTGCATATGAGGAATGCAAAGGGTGGTGGCGCCATTGTGTGTTGTTTGCCTCTGTTGTATAAGTGGTTTATTTCTCACTTACCTCAGACGGTCGCTTTCAAGGAGAACAAGGAATGTCTACGGTGGTCCACGAGACTTATGTCTCTCACTAATGATGATATCTCTTGGTATAACCGTGTGTGTGATGGTGTGCAGATTATTGACTCTTGTGGTGAATTCTCCATTGCACTACAACCCTGTTTTAGCACGTCGTCAACTTGGGTTCCCCCTAAATGATAAACGTAATAAAATTTTGTTAGAGGGTGTGTTCTTTCAGGAGGGTAAAGATCCCCAAGGCTTGAAAGCTAGGATGATCCGCGCTTGGCGCAAGATTCATAGGAAAGGAAGGAAAGAGTGGGGTCCTAAGAATTGCATCACTTTGGAGCCTTACACTGTTTGGATTAGGAAGAGGGCGTTTGAGTATCTCATGCCTTATGAGTATCCGAGACCTACACCTATGATTATGGCTGGGCCTTCAACCCTCCCTAATCAAGGAGCAGAGGAGTTGAGTGACGAAGACCGTTCACGTGCCTGGATCCGTGAACGTGAAGAGTTGCTTCAGCAGATTAAGGAGAAGGATGCGTTGATTGAGTTTCTTGAGCATCAGATTATCGATGATCCTGATGATGCATGGACTTCTCTACTTCCTCAATCTTCCCGGTTCTGGAAGAGGAAGTATGATCGACTCGCCAAAGAGAAGGCCGATATGGAGGCAGCCTACGAGAGAGAGGTGAAGAGGCTTCGCGCATCTTATCTTCCTGTGTTCCGAGCTTTAGATGATTGTTTCTAGGGATCCATAGGATGATTATTTTCCTTTTCTCTTGTATAAGATTGACGATGATGCACTTCTTTTCCCTGATATTATTTGATGAGATATTTCCATATGTGATAAAATGCTTAATATTTCCAAAATTTGCAAATAAAACTCTAAAGTTCCTGTGAAATAAAAAAACAAATCATATGCACAAGAATTGCATGCATCATATGGATAAGCAGGTTTTATTTCCGGTCCCTTGCCCTGTGGTCTAACTATGTGTCCTTCATTTATTTCGAAGACTAGCTGACTCACCGGTACTACACTAGAGCCAACATTTCCAATCAAGATCGGACCAAGTGATTTCCAGATTACCTTCCAGGTTATGGACATTCACCCATCGTATAGTTGTCTCCTAGGAAGACCATGGATTCACGAGGCAGGCGCCGTGACATCCACCCTACACCAGAAAATGAAATTCATGAAAAACAAGAAGCTGGTGGTGGTAGGGGGAGAAAGGGCTCTCCTGGTTAGCCATTTGTATTCCTTCTCTTATATAGATGCTGAGGTTGAAGTCGGAACTCCTTTCCAAGCGTTATCTATTGCTGAGCCTATTGAGAAAAGAGCTCCTTCATTTGCTTCCTACAAAGATGCAAAGCTGGCCATTGAGCATGGTGCAATCACTGGTTTAGGAAAAATGATTGAGTTAGAAGACAACGAGTCCCGGGCTGGCATAGGTTTTTCTTCTGGTACTTTCAACAAGCAAGGGTTATTCAAGAGTGGAGGATTCATCGACACTGGCCTAGATGAGGAGGCTGCTGCCGTTTTAGAAGAAGATACAAAGGATTCTGGCAACTTCATCATCCCTGGTGGGGTCTGCAACAATTGGGTCGCTGTGGATATTCCAACAGTTGTCCATAAGTCAACATAATAATCACTTTGTTTGAAAACCCTTCTCCCATGCCAAAAGGAGGAGTGATGACATTGTTGGCAACATAAACACAATGATATTTTCATTCAATATATTAATGTTAAATGTTTGTTTTTCCATTTATTTTCCCTTTTCGCTTTTTGCATGAAATTGGTGATCACATAAAACCCTAAAAAATAGAATAAAATCGATCTTTTCATATGCATAATGATTTGCCTTGTTTGAATTCTAAAAACTTTTCATATCCAAAATCATTATGTAGGTTGATTTCTAAACCCATTGAACATAATGACCCAACACCATCTCCCAATTTTGAATTCCCTGTATTTGAGGCAGAGGGAGATGATGTTGAAGAGATTCATGATGAGATCACCCGGCTACTTGAGCATGAAGAGAAGATCATTCAGCCGCATCTTGAGATCTGGAAACAGTCAACTTGGGGTCTGAAGATTGTGTGCGAGAGGTAAAGATTGGGGTACTTCTGGAAGAATCTGTTAAGAAGGGGTTGATTAAGTTGCTACGAGAATATGTCGACGTCTTTGCTTGGTCGTATGAAGAGATGCCTGGTCTAGATACTGATATTGTGCAACATTTCCTACCTCTAAAGCCTGAGTGCATGACTGTAAAGCAGAAGCTCAGAAGAACTCATCATGATATGGTAGTGAAGATCAAAGAGGAAGTTCAGAAGCAAATTGATGCGGGGTTCTGGTGACTTCTACATATCCTCAATGGGTGGCCAATATTGTGCCCGTGCCTAAGAAAGATGGAAAATTTCGGATGTGTGTGGACTATAGAGACTTGAATAAAGCTAGTCCAAAAGATGATTTCCCTCTACCACATATTGATATGTTGGTAGACAATACATCTAAATTCAATGTATTCTCGTTTATGGACCAATTTTCCGGATATAATCAGCTTAAGATGGAACCCGAGGATATGGAGAAGACAACATTCATCACACCTTAGGGAACATTCTGTTATCGAGTGATGCCCTTCGGTTTGAAGAACGTCGGAGCCACATATCAACGAGCTATGACCACCTTGTTTCATGATATGATGCAAAAGGAGACTGAGGTATATGTTGACGATATGATTGCTAAGTCAAGAACGGAAGTTGAACATGTAAAGCATTTGTTGAAGCTTTTCCAGCGTTTGAGGAAATATAAGCTTTGTCTGAATCCCAACAAGTGTACATTTGGAGTCCGTTCTGGCAAGTTATTGGGCTTCATTGTTAGTGAAAGAGGTATTGAGGTTGATCCTGCAAAGGTCAAAGCAATACAAGAGATGCCTGCCCCCAAAACTGAGAAGCAAGTCCGAGGTTTTCTTGGCCGCCTGAATTATATCTCCAGATTCACATCCCACATGACTGCCACATGTGCGCCTATATTCAAGCTCCTCCGGAAAGATCAGTCCCATGATTGGACCGAGGATTGCCAGAAAGCTTTCAATAGTATTAAAGAATATCTGTCTGAGCCTCCGATTCTGTCTCCGCCTGTAGAGGGAAGACCTTTGATCATGTGTCTAACTGTTCTTGAAGACTCGATGGGTTGTGTCCTTGGTCAGCAAGACGAATCAGGGAAGAAGGAGTATGTTATTTACTACCTGAGTAAGAAGTTCACTGATTGTGAGTCTCGATATTCAATGCTTGAAAAGACATGATGTGCTTTTGCTTGGGCTGCGAAGCGCTTACCCCAGTATATGATAAATCATACGACTTGGTTGATATCCAGAATGGATCCAATCAAGTACATCTTCGAGAAGCCTGCTTTAACAGGGAGAATTGCCCGTTGGCAGATGTTGTTATCTGAGTATGATATTGAGTATCGAGTTCAGAAGGCTATTAAAGGTAGTATCTTGGCTCACCATTTGGCACATCAGCCTATTGAAGATTATCAGTCAGTTCAGTATGACTTCCCGGATGAGGAAATTTTGTATTTGAAAGTGAAAGATTGCGATGAGCCTACACTTGATGAAGGGCCAGAGCCTGGTTCCAAATGGAGTATGGTGTTTGATGGCACTGTAAATCAGTATGGAAATGGTATTGGGGTCGTGATTATTACTCCTCAGGGCGCGCATATTCCTTTTATAGCAAGGCTAACTTTCAAATGCTCGAATAATATGGCTGAGTATGAGGCCTGTATTATGGGATTGGAGGAATGTATTGATCTAAGGATCAAGCATCTTGATGTATATGGTGATTTGGCCCTCGTTGTTAATCAGATTAAGGGTGAATGGGAAACTAATCAGCCTGGCCTCATTCCATACAGAGATTATGCGAGGAGGATTTCAACGTTCTTTACTGAGGTTGACTTCCATCATATTTCTCGAGATGAGAATCGGATGGCAGATGCTCTTGCTACGCTTGCTTTAATGATTGTGGTTAAATTGTGGAATGAAGTCCCCAATATCACCGTGATGCGCTTGGACAGACCAACTCATGTATTTGCAGTAGAAGAAGTAAAAGATGATAAGCCGTGGTATTATGATATCAAGTGTTTCCTTCAGAGCCAGATTTACCCGCCTGGGGCATCTGTAAAAGATAGGAAGACTTTGAGGAGATTGTCAGGCAGTTTCTACCTCAATGGCAAAGTGCTTTACAAAAGAAATTTTGACATGGTTCTGCTCAGATGCGTGGGTGGATAGACACGAAGCAGACCTGTCGATGACTGAGGTCCATGAGGGTTCATTTGGTACTCATTCCAATGGATATGCCATGGCTAGAAAGATGTTGAGAGCAAGCTATTATTGCCTGACAATGGAGTCTGACTACTGCAAATTTGTGAAGAAATGCCACAAGTGTCAGATTTATGCTGATAAGATTCATATTCCCCTGACACTTTTGAATGTGATCTCATCACCATGGCCTTTCTCCATGTGGGGAATTAACATGATTGGCATGATAGAGCCAAAAGCGTCCAATGGACACAAATTTATTCTCATAGCAATTGATTACTTCACTAAGTGGGTTGAAGCGGCATCATACGCTAATGTGACCAGACAGGTGGTCGTGAAGTTTATCAAGAATCAACTCATATGCCGATATGGTGTGCCAGATAAGATCATTACTGATAATGGATCTAACTTGAATAACAAGATGATGAAAGAGTTGTGTTGTGAATTCAAGATTGCACATCATAATTCTTCTCCGTAAACACCCAAGATGAATGGGGTTGTTGAAGCTGCTAACAAGAATATCAAGAAAATTATCCAGAAGATTGTTGTTACGTACAAAGATTGGCATGAGATGTTACCATTCGCTTTGCATGGCTATCGTACATCTGTCCGCACTTTAACAGGGGCAACCCCTTTCTCTCTTGTCTATGGCATGGAGGTGGTACTCCCAGTAGAGGTGGAGATCCCATCAATGAGAGTCTTGATGGAGGCCAAGTTGACTGATGCTGAATGGGTTCAGAGTCGTTATGACCAGATGAACTTGATTGAAGAAAAGAGATTGACCGCCATGTGCCACGGTCAGTTATATCAGCAGAGGATGAAGAAAGCTTTTGATAAGAAGGTCAAGCCTCGTGTGTTCCGAGAAGGTGACCTTGTGCTCAAGAAAGTTTTGTCTTTCGCGCCCGATTCCAGGGGCAAGTGGACTCCGAACTATGAGGGTCCGTATGTTGGTAAGAAAGCCTTTTCAGGCGGTGCTTTGATACTTACAACTATGGATGGGGAGGATTTCACTCGTCCTGTGAATTCAGATGCAGTCAAGAAATACTTCGCCTAAAAAAAATAAAAACAGAATAGCTCGCTAAGTTGAAAGCCCGAAAGGGTGGCTTAGGCAAAAATGAGCGTCTCGGTGGATTGAAAACCCGAAAGGGCGATCCAGGCAAAAGTTAGAGACACAAAAAAATATATAATAATGATATATGTATCCTGCTAGATTGAGTACCTCATCCTGGGGCAATCTAGGCAAAAATTAGGGATTTGGCAAGTAACTGCATCCTGACAAAACTTTGTTCTACAACTGTCGTCCGTCAGAGATCCTTGCTCATTATCAGCCAAAGCTTCAAATACATCAGATTCAAAATTGGTGGAGAAATGGTCATTATGTTCAATGTAGCCCTTTTCCAATATATATCACCAATTTCAAATTTGTAAAGATCTATGGAGTCTTGCCATTCGCAGACTACCATTCTATCAAATAAATTTGAGCCTTTTATCCAATTATTGGCACTCTTATCTGTTTCTATTCAACAAATGTTTTGCATGTTTTGATTAAGAAAATATCATTGTTTTAAACGATCAAATTTTTTATAATTTGTTTTTAAACAAAGTGAACATTCACAATGACGAAAGGATACTTAGGAGATCCTCGGTGCTCTCCCAAGGGTGGTACGATCCCCAACAGGGTAAATTTTTTGTCCATATTCCTGGCATGACTGTATCTCCTCCCTTCGAAACCCCTTGTGGTTTATCCTACCAAGTGGATTGCTTGTTGAGAGTCACCTCTCTTCCCTTCAGTAGAGTAGCAATCTTTCTTCCTCAGTATCTTGGATCTCTTTGGGCAAGAGCGATATTTGGTGGTTGATCCCGATAAATCCTTTATCTCCTCGGATAGATTCCCCAGTAGAGTTGTTGGTGTGGTGGACCTTGTCTGTGATAACTCTCGTCCCCAGCTGGAATGATTGATGATTCATCCCCTACAGAGTTCTTTGCTTCCTGGTATCTCTGATCCCCAGCAGATTGGATACTCTCCGGTGAACTTGGCTTTCTCTCTTGAGATGTTGTACCGGGTAGTTGATTCCTGGATCTGGTTATGTTAGATATGTCTGTTTGTCAGCATACATCATACATAAACCATGCACATACATGCATAATTATAACATTCAGATATTCATGTGCATTCTTTGCCATATATCATTGTTTGCTGTCTCTTGCTATTTGGTGATATACTTCCCCAAGCAGACGTGTGTGTCTGATCTCTCCATATAGAGGCAGCTTCATAGGCAGAAAGTGTCTATCCTTTCTTCCATATTCCCCACCGGGTTATATCCTCGTGGATGTTGATTGTTCCTTCCCAACACATATACTGGGATGGTTTTCCCCATTGAGTTATATCCTCACCGGGACAAGTCTTGATTTGGTGTGCCTATCTAGTTTGATTCTAGATCAGTCTCTTGAGAGTCTTTTCCTGTTTCCCCGTGGTAAATGAATAATTGCTCAATAATTAGTAATTATTATCCCCGGAGGAGTCTGTGGTTCTCTACCCTCACACCGGTAGTTGTAAACCCTATTTCTTCCCTTTTTGCAGAGTAACTATTTTTTCTCATCTTTAATTGGTGACAGTTATCTTCATCCAATATTTGGTGATGATATACCCTCATCTGCTTGGATAATTGCCCTGATTACGCAATTTATCCCCAGCGGGTCATCTCTCGTCTACCTTGTTGTTGTTGGTAACGATTGTTTCTCCCCTGAATTGGTCATCATTATATACCTAGTTTCGGTATCCAGATGCCTTTTCTTTTCGGTCGATTTATCCTTTATTAACCCAGTAATCGGTTGTGGATAATCGTCCATGCGAGTATATTATCTACGTTCTGACGGTAATAGATAGTATATCTCATGCACTCTCGGGTCTGAAGCCTTTTGTTCTTCCCTAGTTGAGTAAGATTCGTATCCCCTTTGTGGAGTCGAATATCCATCCTGTAATCGAGTTTGCTTTTAGCCCTCTTTTGGATGATGAGTGTTTTGGGAATATTCCCCAATTCACACCTTGGTTGGTCACCTATTATATGCCCAGTAACCGGTATCCCTGGTGTTCCTTCCTCTCTGCTCCCTATTATGACTTTTTGTCCCCTGTGGAGTCAGAATCCCTGAGTTGAAGTATACCTTTTAGGTTTTCCTCAGACATTTTGAAGTTTTGATATCTCTCATCCTTATACCGGTCATGGATATTCATCTCTTCCTGAGCATGTTGTATCTCTCACCCTCATACCTGGCGTTCAGATCACATGTCTCCTTGAGCTTATTACCTAGTAACCGGTAATACCTCATCCCGCTGCTTCCCCAGGAGTGTCCTTGTGGACATCCCCAGTGAAGTCCCTTAGTGGATTATTTTCATCCGGATTTTATCCGAAGTATCCGCTGCGGATAGTTTTTTGTTGTATTGGCATATTCCCCAATACATGCATCTTCAAGTCAGCTCGAGTCTTTCCATTGGATCTTTTCCCTTTGGAATTCTGTTCCCCACGCTTTGAGTCGTGACCTGGTCGCGGATTTTTATCCCTTTTCTATCCCCAGGAGAGTCCCAGGGTCTTGGTCCCATGGAGTGAATTGCTCATATGGATTATCAGTGGCTTCTGATTTCTTTGCTTTAGTGGACACATATCTCCGCAGAGTGCTACCATTTTTCGTACCTACATTTGCATCATGAGGTCTCTTAGGGACCAAAATTTGTCTCTTTGTTATTATCTAAGCCCATTCTACCCCGTCGAGACGAAGATTTTAACCTTCACTTCTTCGGCTAGAATGACCTTAAATAGGGGCATCTGTAAGACCCCAATTTTGACCCTAAGATCCCTCATGGCATCATAACATTGCATTTGCATTACCTCAAGGATCTTTAGCATCTTGGTTCCCTTTGCCTTTGGGTGGAACTCCTTGTGATTGATTTGAGATCACCAAGCATGCTTGAATTATACATCATTGTTTCTCTTACTTTTGTTTACTAACCAAAAGCACAAAATTGTGTCACTAACATCTTTTGTTTGAAGCTTGAGTATCATCCAAGACACTTTGTGGGTTCTATTTAGATGATCAGTCAACATAAGGGAATGGCTTGAGATACTTCCAACAGGTTCAAATGGGGTCTATTCGTCAGTCAAAACGTTAATCTTGAAGGAGCAAAAGTTTGTTCATGAGTTGTCATGCTCGCTAGGCGAGTAGAATGGGTCGCCTAGCGAGTCCCAAGAAAAGCCACCAAAATCACCTACGCTCAGAGGAATTTTTTGAATTGTCATGCTCGCTAGGCGAAGCCCACGTGTTTAATATATATATATATATATATATATATATATATATATATATATATATAAATAAATAAATAAATAAATAAATAAAATATAACAGAAATTTTTTGGATTTGGGCCTCTCTCATTTGAGCCCACAGGTCCACAAAAATCAGGTTATAAATTCAGAGTTTCAGTGAAACAAAAGGCAATTCTATTCCTATTACCCTGGCAGGGAAAAAGATAGTGAGAAAAGTGCTAACAGAGTTCAGAGCAACCTCCAGAGACTGAAGGGAACTCATCGGAAAAGAACCAATTCCCTCTCCTATAAACCCTCAGATTGCTTTGCAAATCCAACCAGGCAATTCAATTTCATTCGATCTCTCCGGTCAGGTTTGCCTTATTCCCGTTACTTTATGCTTTTAATTTGAATGCTCTGAATGTATGAGGTATTATGGGTGAATTTGATACCCTTTTGTAGCATGTGTTTTATAAGAGGTTTAGGCCTCCTACCCTTGGTTGCTTTTTGTGAGCTTTTTGTGAATTTTAATGGCATGATTCATGTGGTTACATTTTGATTCTGGGGCAACTCTTGATTATCCTATCTTATTTCTCTAACCTGTTGTTGAGTTTTGTTTTGTGAGGGCTCACATACTCTTGCAGGGATAGCTTGCTTGGTGTTCCACTTTATTTGTGGGGTACCACCTGGAGGTCTATTCCGATTACCTGTACTGACTCGCTTTCTTTGATGGTGTTTAGTTTAGAAGAGTCTTTGGGTTTCTTATTTATCTAATTGTTGTTACTTCGGATCTTTATCCGTACGGTAGATCTCTCGATCCCTTTACTTTTCCCACATGTTACCGATTTCTTAGGTTTCGTATAGCCTCTCGTGGCATGTCATTTAAGGTAGCGCGGTTCCTTCATCTAGGACTGCCTTTTTGCATGAGCATCCCTAAACACCCCAAACTCATTGATTTTTCTTCTCTTAAGAACACGTTATCTCCTTCTATTATAGGCGAGTAAGTCTCCAAAGGTCGAACATCCGGTAGAGTGCGTAATAACGTCGTTCACCCCAAAACACAACCCTTACCCCATAGGTGGTCGAACTACGTTTTGCTCTGATTTTCATCACAGATGAGATACGTAGGCATAACATGCGATGTCTTAGCGAGCACACTCCTCTTTAACCCATAGGTAGCCGAGCTACGAAGACTCTGATTCTCAGATTCAGATGAGATACGTATGCAGTGGATGCGACGTCCGTGCGAGTCATTTTCTTTTGACCCTTCTTTTAGTAAGTAGTATATTAGATAAACATACACGCTTTTCTCATCCCTTCAATCATGTTTGCACAAATAAATTTTCAAAAAAAAAACAACAAACTTTGCAACAAATGTGAAAAGGGCTCCCTAGGAGTACCTAGGATGCTTTCGGTGCATAATACCTCCCCATTGCATAACCAACCCCCTTACCCAGATCTCTGACATTTTTACTAGTTTTTGATTCGATAAAACTTTTAGGTTTTTGTTCGCTTTCTAACCATTCCTTTGGATAAATAGAAGTGCGGTGGCGACTCGACTTGTATGATTTACCTTGAATTTAGTCAATATCTCTAATGGTAACGAATACCCCGCTACACATCCCATTGGTCAAATCTTTTCAACTCTTAACTTTTAATTTTATGCTTAGGATTAGTCCCTTCATCTTCTCCCACTTCTTAAATTTAAAAATCTCTCCCCCTCTTCAAAAACTTTCTTTGTTTGTGATTTCAAAACTTAGACCTTATTCCAAATTAGAAACTTTGGCCTTATGCCATTGCATATTTTAAAACTCTTTTCTCAAATCAAACTTGTAAATGAACTTAACTATATTGACTTAAAATTTCAAAAGACAAAAAGAGCTAACACTCATTCAAACTTTTAGGCCTTTAGTGTCTCTTTCAAACTTAAATTTTGACTAAAAGCAATCCACTCATTTTGAAATTGATACCACGAACTACTAGGTTTTGATCCCTCATTTTTATGTTGGTACGTAGCCACAAGTCTGAAGGTCTTGTCAAACACAAAAATATAATTAATGAATTCTTTTCTCATCCTCACACTCTATTTATTGCAAAAATCTTTTATACCAAAAACACATACACACATAAAAAAGAGTTGCCTAGGAGTACCTAGGACACTTTGGGTGCTAACACCTTCCCTCTTTGTAACCAACCCCCTTACCTGTAATCTTTGGCATTTTATTAGTTTTGATTTGAAAGCTTCTTATTTTTTGGTTTTGTTCGTACTTTTCCCTTTTCCTTTAGAAACAATAAAAGAGCGGTGGCGACTCTGGTTTTATTGACGTGAAGTTTACCCATAGCTTAATGGTCATGAATTTACCGCTACACTTAGAAACAAAGACCAAAACAAAATTTAATGAAGTTCATAAACCAATTTCATTACTGAGTCCCGCCGGAAACGATGGTTCTCACAAAATAGACTCAAAACGGTTTAGCTAGACATGAACTTAATTGAAAACGACTTAAACATAGTAATTGCAATTGAAAAAAACATGCTTAAACACTTATAGAACGCGATAAAAATAATAATAAAGCAATATAATAAACAACTTGTAAATGCAGGAAAATAAATGCGAGACTGGAAGTAGAAAGAGAACTGAAATAACGTCAATTAAAATGGCAAGATTGTTGATCCAAGAGTACAAGCAAATCCTAAAACTAGTTTGTGGTAATCGCTCAATCGAGTGATTATCACTTAAAAATATAATTTGTTTTCAAACTTAACCGACAACACTTCACCTCTATCTCTGGATGTCAAAAACTAGGTACAAGAGTGTCTTATATAGAGTTACAACACTGTGAAACTTCTTCATTCACGTTGCAAGGTAGTTGAGGAAAACTAAGGGAAGTGGGAAGGAGTGACTCCTACCCACTTCCACATATTTTGTTTATGTAGGAAGATGGCGGTCACCATAAGACTCATGGCGGTCACCATGAGCTTTAAATTAAGGGGCTGACGTGTCATGGTGCCATGGGAAACGCCATGCATAAGAATGCTGCATTTTAGCATTTTTCTTCACTATTTCGCTCCCTTTTCCACTTCGTACACACATGTGCTCTATAATAAACAAGTACGTGAAACACGGATAGAACAAGACATAATAGTGACAAGACATAGTAAAATAATGATAAATAACATACGAAACGAGTCTAAAAACACGATGTGTTTTTACAATATCAAACTCCCCATACTTAGACCACTACTTGTCTTCAAGCAATAAACCAACTCGGATAAAAATGAATTAAGCACAGTTCGAAACAAAAATACATAACACTTTAATCATATGAAATTGCTAGGCTATGTTAAATCAACTGGGAATAGAAATTAGGACCAAGGATACTATAACGACACAATCTGTTTTTCAAAAACTCCGTCTTTATGAAAATCAATGTGAATCATACCATTATAACTCAACTTATGTCCATCATTCTCTTTCACTCCTTTTCATTCAAGTGCAATCATATTAAGCTTGTTATCACTTCTCGTACATAGTAAGTTAACTTGTTAGTGTTTAATGATCTCATTTTGAACTTTTCTTTTTTCTTTTTCACGGCTCATCGAATTCAAAGAGTCCGTTCCGTTAGGCTAAGTGGTTGGGTGAGAACCATCTAACTTAGAGGGAATATATCCTATCATTCATTTTTTCTATCTGAATATTTTTTTCTTCTGTTTCTTTTCATTTTAGCTTAGAGATCATACACATATTTGCATCGGCTACTTACGTAGTGCTTGCATAAGGATGGTGCTGACTGCTATTATAAACTACATAGGAGCTACTTTGAAAACTTGGATCCCGAGGTATTGGCGTAATGGTTACTCAAATTGATATTACATGACGAGGGGGTTTAGGGTGTTAGAACCGTATCGGTGTTATTGAAATTTCCCAATATTTTCTAACAAGCCTAAAGTGTAACAACCAACATACTTTCAAGTGCGTGCAATGAATAAAAGTGATTTTTTTGTTGGGGTCAAATATAAGGGAATTCGATAGCAAGTGAAACAAAATCATGCAAACAAGACTCAACAACACATGTTACTACATCGACCAGAAGCAAATAATATGAAAACAAAAATTAAATTAGAAAGTAGTAACTAAAATAAATACAGAAAATGATAAAAGTTCCTCGCCCACACTTAAACCAAACATTGTCCCCAATGTTTTGATAGAAAGTGGAAAAAGAACTGAAAACCTGGAAATGACGGCTACTGATGGCCTCTGCCTCGTGCTCGTCCATGCCCACCTTTCCCATGTTGGTAAGGCGACATACCCACATGATTGATGTATTCTTACAAATCCTCCACACATACCCTCATCACTGCCATCTCGTCAATCAAGTTCAACATGTTGTGCTTGGTCCTGCGAGCATAGTCGTGCTGGTACTGATGGATCTGCTGAATATACGTCATCATCTCAAGCTGTTAAGCTTGTATGTTGTGCATCATCTGATCATGTGCGGAATCCAGTGTGTTTCTTTTCCTTGTGTGTGATCCCTTATTTGTGATTGTTGCATTCATGCATCCATGTGAATCATGACATTCATCACACAAAAATCAATTCAAGGAACTAAGGTCTTATTTGCAAATATTTCCAGACTATGAATTATGGATGAAGGAACACTAAGAAGTATGGTTTCAGATGTCCTGATTTGAAAGAGCTAAGGAAGTTATCATCCTTTACATTAGATCCTTTGGACTTCAAGCAACGTCATGGGAGGCTTTTATCTGTGTTATCTACTGATGTGGTTGAAGGATTTCTGAGTGTTTTGGTTTTGTTCTATGACCCTCTCTACCGTTGCTTCAGTTTTCCCGATTATCAGCTCGTGCCTACGTTAGAGGAGTATGCCCATCTCTTGGGAATACATGTTTCTGACAAGGTGTCTTTTAGTGGATTGGAGGAGATTCCCAGATCTCATATCATAGTTGAAGCTCTTCATCTGAAGAAGTATGATATTAAGGCTCATTGGGTGAAGAAAGGAAGAATGTTTGGGTTGACTTATGAGTTCCTCATTGGTAAATCTACTGTATTTGCTTAAGCCGGTAGTATGGATGCTTTTGAATCCATCTTTGTGTTGCTCGTCTATGGTTTGGCTTTGTTCCCTAACATTGATGGTTTCGTTGATGTTAACGCCATTAGGATATTCTTGATTGGGAATCATGTACCTACGTTGTTAGGTGATATGTACTTCTCTTTGCATTTGAGGAATTCTAAAGGTGCTAGGACTATTAGGTGTTGTGTTCCTCTTCTCTACAAGTGGTTTATTTCGCACTTGCCTCCGACGCCTGCTTTCTTGGAGAATAAATAATGTCTAAGGTGGTCCCAGACACTTATGTATCTCAGTAATGATGATATTGTTTAGTATGATTCTACATTGAGTAGTTTGGATATTTTAACAGTTGTGGAGAATTCTCTAATCTCCCTCTCATTGGTACATAAGGAGGAATCAACTACAACCCTGCTTTGGTTCGTCGTCAGCTTGGGTTCCCCTTGAGAGACAAACCTAATAACACTCAGTTAGAAGGTCTTTTCTATCACGAGAGTTAGGATCCCCAACTTTTCAAGCAGAATATAATACATGCTTGGCATAATGTGCATAGGAAAGGAAGATCCGAGCTTGGTCCGTGCAATTGTGTAGCTTTGGAAGCTTACACTACTTGGGTGTAGAAGAGAGCTTTAGAATTGAAGATGTCGTATGCTTGTGAGAGACCTATGTCTTTGGTTATGGATGAGCCATCAACTCTCCATAACCAAGATGTAGAGGAGTTGGAAGACGCACTCGCCAAGATGAAGCAAGAGAAGCATATATGGGAAGATCAGTTCCATGCTTTGTGCCGAAAGCATGAGGAGTTGCAGCTTGAGTCAAAGGACAAAGACGCGCTTATTGAGCTTCTTGAAGACTGAGTAAAGAAGAGACAGAGATTTCCAGAGGGTCCGTTTTCCTCTAGTACGCCTCAACCTTCTAGTGCTTGGAAGAAGATTGTTGATCAGCTTGTCCTCCAGAAGGCTCAGATGAAGATATCTTTTGAGACCGAGATCCAACGCATCCTAAGGAAGTACGCGACAGTGTAATCCTTCCTTGGTTTCTGAAAGTGCACTCAGTGTAATCCTTCCAAATTTTATGAATAAAAAGAGATTTTATGGTCAATCAATTTAATATTATTGCAAGTAAAGCGACATGTTCCTTGAAATTAAAAAAAAACAAAAGCATTGCATTTCATGCATCATTTGCATAGAAGTTTTTCTTCTGCCAGATGTCTTATCAGTTATTCTTCTATGCTTCAGCCAAGCTGACTCACCGATAGAACACTCACGCTAATCTACCCAAGATCATGGAACATTTGGAATAAGAGAACAAAGAGTTGAAGGATGAGATTGCCCGACTAACTGCCATGATGGAGTCTGTTCTTGGTGTGTAGAATCAGTCTTCACCAACTCCCACAACTAATCTCCAAGGGATTGTCATCTTCAAGGTTGCTACTTCAACCATTCCTGTTGCTGCTACTCAATTCGGTCCAACTATGCCTGCTGGATTCCTGTGGGGGATGCCACCAAATTTCATGCCTGAAGGGTTTGTGCCTGGATTTGCTTCTATGCCGGCATCTAGCCCGATCATGTTTATGCACCTCCGGTTGTTCATACTTTGCCTCGTGTTGAGGAAACCATCTACCATTATGAGCCATCTGAGAGCCTAGATATATATGAGAAGATGGATGAAATGAAGGATCAATTCCTTGAGTTGCACAAGGAGTTGAAAACATTAGGAGGAAAAGACATGTTTGGTAAGAGTGCTGCTGAACTCTGCTTGGTACCAAATGTGAAGATCCCGATGAAGTTCAAAGTCCCTGACTTTGAAAAGTATAAGGAAAACACCTGTCCATTGAGTCACCTTGTGATGTATGCCAGAAACATGTCAACTCAAACTGATAATGATCAGTTACTGATTCACTACTTTCAAGACAGTTTGACTGGTGTCGCTCTGAGATGGTATATGGGGCTAGACAGTGCAAGTGTTCGCACATTCGACGACTTGGGTGAAGCTTTTGTGAAACAATACAAGTATAATGTGGATATGGCGCCTAATAGAGACCAACTGAGGTCTATGTATCAGAAGGATAAAGAGACATTTAAAGAGTATGCTCAATGAAGGAGAGAACTTGTTGCTCAGATGAATCCTCCATTGGAAGAGAAGGAGATGACCAAGATTTTCCTGAAGACCTTGAGTTCGTTTTATTACAAGCAAATGATTTCCAGTTCCCCTAATGACTTTACCGAAATGGTAACTATGGGGATGAGGTTAGAAGAAGGAGTCCGTGAAGGACGTCTATCCCAGGAAGAGGTGCCATCCAATAAGAAGTATGGGAGTGGGTTTTCCAAAAGGAAGGAAAGGGAAACAAACTCAGTATCAGTGGGAAGGCAGAGGAGGCTTCATGTTAGAAAAAGTTCTCAACCACGTCAGCATCAACATCAAGTTTCATCAATAATTCCAGCATTTTTCGGTAATTCCAACAATCAATCAGTTCCAATTCAACAACAACCGCAACAAAGAACCAACTACAACAACAACAATAATCAACAACAGAACTTCGAGAGGAAGAAGGTCTCTTTTGACCCTATTCTTATGTCCTATTTCGAACTGTATCCATCCTTGGTTCTCAAGAACCTACTTCAACCCAAAAATCAACCTCAAATTCCAGAATAACTTCCATGTTGGTACAAGCCTAAACTTCGTCGTGCCTTTCACCAAGGAGCTCCTGGCCATGATGTTGAGAATTGATATCCATTAAAGTATGAGGTACATAAGCTTGTGAAGAGTGGGATGGTGTCATTTGAGGACCATGCGCCGAATGTGAAAGCCAATCTGTTGCCCGCTCATGGTAATGCTTCAGTCAATATGGTATATGGTTGTCCTGGAGAGTATAAGGTTTATGATGTTCGCTATATCAGACAGTCTTTGGTTGCAATTCATAGAGATATCTGTTTTGTCGGTGATTGTGAGCATGATCATGATGGTTGTGTAATATACAGCGTGAACCCTCGCAGATGTGTCATTGTCAAGAGGGATATTCAGAGGTTGATAGATGAAGGGCTTATCCAAGTCTGTCTATCAAGAGAGGTAGATGATGTGAATGTGATAGTACCAGTGTTCAAGACCCCTGAACGGGTAGTGATTCAGTTTGATAGTAGCAGCAACAACAACGTCAATAGAGCAGTATCTCCGTTGGAAATATGATTAGTGAGCCTCGTCCCGTATACATCTGATAAAGCTATGCCTTATCAGTATAATGCCATCATGGTGGAGAATGGCCAAGAGGTTCCGTTGCCTATGGCAAATTCTGTGGTAAATATAGTTGATATCACGAAGGTGACCCGTAATGGTCGTGTATTTGGTCCCGTCTTTTCAAAGGAAACAAAAGAGGCTGCAATTAGTAAAAAGGTGGATGTGCCTGTGGTGAATCTAATTAGTGCCCCAGTGTGTCAGTATGGTGAATCCAGCAAGATAAAGCCTAATGATGATGATGAGGTATTAAGGTTGATTAAGATGAGTGAGTTTAATGTGGTGGAACAGCTACTCCAAAATCTGTGAAAGATTTCAATGTTGTCTCTGTTGATGAATTCTGAAGCACACAGAGAAGCATTGTATAAAGTGTTGAAGAA
This sequence comes from Lathyrus oleraceus, assembly GCF_024323335.1. Lineage (NCBI taxonomy): Eukaryota > Viridiplantae > Streptophyta > Magnoliopsida > Fabales > Fabaceae > Lathyrus > Lathyrus oleraceus. The sequence goes on from NC_066582.1 coordinate 315,463,730, forward strand.
AGCATGTGTTGAGCACGACGTTATCGTGGATCACTTTGACCACATTGTGGCTAATATTACTTCCTACAATAATCTAAGTCTTTGTGATGAGGAGCTTCCTGAGGAAGGTAGAAGTCACAATCTGGAATTACATATTTCAATGAATTGCAAGGAGGATACGATGTCTAATCTGTTGGTCAATACTGTGTCATCTTTGAATGTGCTCCCAAAATCGACTCTATCTAGACTCTCTTACCAAGGCTCCCTGATGAGGTATAATGGCATAATTGTCAAAGCATTTGATGGTTTTTGGAAAACCTTCATTGGAGAAGTGAACCTTCCAGCGAGGATAGGTCCAAGTGATTTTCAAATTACTTTTCATGTAATGGATATCCACCCGGCCTATAGCTGCTTATTGGGAAGGCCATGGATTCATGAGGCTGGAGCTGTGATATCTACTCTGCACCAAAAGCTTAAATTTGTGAAGAATGGCAAGCTTGTCGTTATTAATGGAGAAAGGAATTATTGGTGAGCCATTTGTCATCTTTTACATATGTTGAAGCTGAGGAGGATGTTGGAAGTCTGTTCCAAGCCTTGTCTATTGCTGAAGTGAAGAAAATTGGGGCACCCATGTCTTCTTTCTAAGATGCTCAAAAAAATATTGAGGCAGGCAGTATAGATCAGTGGGGCCGAATGGTAGAAATTGTTGAGAACAAAAATAGAGTTGGATTGGGATTTCGAAAGGATTGTTTAATGTCAAAGCTGAAGAAGTTAAACCGAGTTTCCGCAATGGAGGGTTCATCCATGATAATGAACAACACTCAACTGCCGTGATTGAAGGTGATGAAGACAAAGACTGCGCCAACTTTGTGACGCATGGCGAGACTTGCAACAATTGGGTTGTTGGATATTCCTGTTATCGTTCCCCTCTCTAAGTAATTTGTTTTCATGTTGTAAGATAAATCCTTCTCTTTTTTGCCTTTCTGAAAATGGTAATCACGAAAAAACCTAAATAAATAAATAATAATTGCCCATCTGCATAATATTTTATTACAATTCACTTCTCTAAAATCAAAATATCAAATCATTATGCAGGTTGGTTCCCAAACCCATTGAATACAATGATCCTACTCCCTCTCCAAACTTTGATTTCCCTGTGTTTGAGGCTGAGGAAGAGACTGATGAGGAGCTATCTGATGAACTATCTCGTCTACTTGAGCATGAGGAAAAAGCCATTCAGCCGTTTGAAAAGCAAATTGAGTTAGTCAACTTGGGTTCCGAAGATGATATGAAGTAAGTCAAGATTGGGTCTCAACTGTCTCCTGAAACTAAGAAGGGGTTGATTGATCTTCTTCGAGAGTATTCATATGTGTTTGCCTGGTCCTATCAAGACATGCCTGGTTTGGATTCTGAGATTGTGGAGCATAGATTGTTGTTGAAGCCAGAATGCCCTCCGGTCAAGCAGAAGTTACGGAGGACTCATCCTGATATGGCAGTGAAGATCAAAGAAGAAGTGCAGATGCAGATTGATGCCGGTTTTCTTGTTACGGCTGAGTATCCACAGTAGGTGGCCAATATTAAGCATATTCCAAAGAAAGATGGAAAAGTACGTATGTCTGTTGATTATAGAGATTAGAACAAAGCTAGTTCAAAAGATGATTTCCCTCTGTCACATATTGATATGTTGGTAGACAATACAACTAAATTCAAAGTGTTTTCGTTTATGGACGGATTTTCCGGTTACAATCAAATCAAGATGGCACCTGAAGATATGGAGAAGACCACATTCATTACGCCCCGGGCAACATTCTATTATAGAGTGATGCCTTTCGGGTTAAATAATGCCGGTGTAACATACCAGAGAGCCATGACCACTCTTTTTCATGATATATTGAATAAAGAGATCGAAGTTTATGTCGATGATATGATTGCTAAATCGAGTAATGAAGAACATGTTGAGCATTTCTTGAAGTTATTCCAGCATTTGAGGAAGTAAAAACTCCGCTTGAATCCCAATAAGTGTACTTTTGGTGTTCTTTCTAGTAAGTTGTTGGGCTTTATTGTCAGTGAGAAGGGTATTGAAGTTGATCTTTCCAAGGTCAAAGAAATACAAGAGATGCCTGCGCCCAAAACTGAGAAGCAAGTTAGGGGTTTTCTCGGCCGCTTGAATTACATCTCAAGATTTATATCGCATATGACTGCCACGTGTGCGCCTATATTCAAGCTTCTTCAGAAAGATCAGTCTTGTGATTGGATCGAAGATTTCCAGAAAGCTTTTGACATTATCAAAGAGTATCTTCTAGAGCCCCCGATTTTGTCTCAACCTGTTGAAGGAAGACCATTGATCGTGTATTTGATTATGCTTGAAGAAAGTATGAGTTGTGTTCTTGGTCAGCAAAACGAAACTAGAAAGAAAGAATATGCAATTTACAACCTCAATAAGAAATGTATCGATTGTGAGATTCGGTATTCTATGCTTGAAAAGACTTGTTGTGCATTGGCTTGGGCTGCTAAGCATCTGTGTCGGTATATGTTAAATCATACTACTTGGTTGATATCCAAAATGGATCAAGTCAAATATATTTTTGAGAAGCCTGCTTTAACTGGGATGATTTCTCGTTGGCAGATGTTGTTATTTGATTATGATATTGAATACCGATCTCAAAAAGCTATTAAGGGTAGTGTCTTGATTGACCATTTGGCTCACCAACCAATTGAAGATTACCAGTCAGTACAATATGATTTTCCTGATGAAGAGATTTTGTACCTGAGGATAAAAGATTGTGATGAACCATTGCTTGAAGAAGGGCCAGAGCCTGGTTCCCGTTGGGGCATGGTATTTGATGGAGCTGTTAATCAGTACAATAATGGCATTAGGGAAGTGGTTATTACTCCTCAAGGCACTCATTTTCTATTTACAGCAAGATTAACTTTCAAGTGTACGAACAACATGGATGAGTATGAAGCTTGCATTATGGAGCTTGAAGAAGCCATCAATCTCAGAATCAAATATCTTGACTTCTATGGAGATTCAACTTTGGTTGTGTATTAGCTCAAAGGTGAATGGGAGACGAATCAACCCGGTTTAATACCATATAGAGATTATGCGAGGAGGATATCAACTTTCTTTACAAAGGTTGAGTTTCATCACATCCCTCGAGATGAAAACCAGATGGAAGATGCTCTTGCAACATTGGCTTCAATGATTATGGTGAAATTCTGGAATGAAGTTCCCAATTTAACTCTGATGCTTCTTGATAGGCCAACTCATGTGTTTTCCATTGAAGAAGTCAAAGATGAAAAGCCGTGGTATTTTGATATCAAGTGTTTTCTCCAAAGTCAGATTTACCCGCCTGGGGAGTCTTTGAAAGATAAAAAGACTTTGAGGAGATTAGCTGGCAACTCCTACCTGAATGGTGATATGCTTTACAAGAGAAACTTCGATATGGTTTTGCTCAGATGCGTGGATAGACACGAAGAAGACTTATTGATGCCTGAAGTTCATGAAGGTTCCTTTGGTACTCATTCCAATTGACATGCTATGGCTAAGAAGATTTTGAGAGCAGGTTACTATTGGCTGACAATGAAATTTGACTGTTGCAAGTTTGTGAAGAAATGCTACAAGTGTCAAATTTATGCAGATAAAACACATGTTCCTCCTACACTGTTGAATGTCATTTCTTCTCCATGGCTCTTCTCCATGTGGGAAATTGATATGATTGGAATGATTGAGCCTAAAGCTTCAAACAAACATCTTTTCATTCTGGTGGCTATTGACTACTTCACAAAGTGGGTTGAAGTGGCATTGTATGTGAATGTAACCAAGCTAGTTGTTGTGAGGTTTATCAAGAATCAGATTATATGCTGTTAGGGTGTGCCAAGCAAGATCATTACTTACAATGGATCAAACTTGAACAATAATATGGTGGAAGCTCTTTGCAAAGACTTCAAGATTTCACATCATAATTCTTCTCCCTACAGACCTAAGATGAATGGGGTTGTTGAAGCTGCGAATAAGAACATTAAGAAGATCATTCAGAAAATGGTTGTGACGTACAAGGATTGGCATGAGATGCTCCCATTTGCTTTGCACGGGTATCGTACATTGATCTGCACTTCAACAGGGGCAACCCCTTTCTCACTTGTTTATGGTATGGAAGTCGTGCTCCCAGTAGAGGTGGAGATCCCATCATTGTGTGTCTTGATGGAAGCCAAGATGATAGAAGATGAATGGTGTCAGACCAGGTATGATAAGTTGAATTTGATTGAAGAGAAGAGGTTGACTGCCATGTGCCATGGTCAGTTCTATTAGTAAAGAATGAAGAAGGCATTCAATAAGAAGGTCAGGCCTCGTGTGTTCCGAGAAGGTGACCTTGTGCTCAAGAAGATTTTATCTTTCAAACATATGCTAGGGGAAAATGGACTCCTAATTATAAAGGCCCATATGTTGTTAAGAGATCCTTTTCAGGTGGTGCTTTGATTCTTGAAGCTATGGATAGTGAAGAGTTCACCCGTTCTGTGAATGCCGATGCAATCAAGAAATACTTCTCCTAAAAAAATAAAAGAACAACTCGCTAAGTTGAAAACCCGAAAGGGCGGCTTAGGCAAAAATGAGCGTCTCGGTTGATTGAAAACCCGAAAGGGCGATCTAGGAAAAAATTTGAGACACAAAAAAGAAAAATTACCCCAAAATATTGAGTACCCCACCTTGGGGAAATCTAAGCAAAAAATAGGGATTATGGCAAGTAACTGCATTCGTATGGTCTCCGATCTTGAGAACAATTTTGAGCAAGTCAATCAACTCTTATTCATCCTCAACTGAAGCCAAGAGCACATTAGATATTGAAGTTGGTAGAGGGATTAGTGATCATTGTATTCAATGTAACCCTTTTCCATGTAAATTACCATTTTTTAACTTTTGTAAAGATCTATGGAGTCTCGTCATTTACAGACTACCATTCTATTAAATAAAGTTGAGTTTTTTATCCAATTGTTTCCACTCTTATTTATTTTTCAGCTAAATAGAATTGAATTTTAGGATGATAATTTTGAAGTTTTGAAATAATAAAAATCATTTTCTTAAAATAATAAAAGAAATTACGTTTAAAAACAATTGATTTTAGTGAGGAATATCAACAGCAGCTTGAGAATAGGTGAGCCCAAAAGTGCAGAGAATTGTTAGTTTTCCCCAAGCAGTTGGTTTGGTCACTTTTTCCTCCCCAACGACAAATTAGTGTCCCCAGCTAAGTTGATTAATCGCCTCCCTGTCTGAGTTGTAGGCGTACATTCTCAATGGTTTGCATAGATCCAACACGGAGTTTTATTTCCCTCAAGTCCCCCAGCGGAATTCACTCCTGATCCCCGCCAGCACTGATTCTTAAGCAATATTTTTGGTCCTCCACAAGGTTGTATCCCATTTGGTATGGTGTTGACCTAAAATTCCCCACAGAGTTGATAATTCAGGTCCACAACAGATCTTTTCTCCCTCCGCAACAGGGCTTGACATATTCATCCCCAATTTTTTTTCTCCAGTTGATGCTTCCATACTGTCAAGATTAGCCGAGTGTTGTAGCGATGACTCAGATCAGTAGCATTTGTATCCTTTGTGGTGGTTTTGTCAACATAATCATCAATCAAACATATACATATACATTCATGCATCGGATATTTCATTATGCCTTATTATTGCATTTGATTCCTTATTATTCTGATCCTCTGCTATGGTGATATTATTTCTCCATATAGATTTAGTACGTCTATCCTCCCTCAATGGTAGAGTGTCAGCTCCCTTAAGCAAAAAGAATTTAACCTTTCTCATTCCCTACTTAGTTATTTCCTCGTGGATGATTATTATTTCAGTTTCCTCCCCAGTCAATTGTTTGGATGGAACCATTCCCCTCGAGTTATGTTCTCATCGAGTCGAGTCTTTGTTTGAACGTTTCTTTCTAGCTCTTACCTAGATGAATATTTTTGGTCCCCCGAAAGTCTATTACCCAGTAACTGGTAATATTCTTTTCGATTTGCGAGTACTTTACTTTTACCCAATACCTGGTAATAATAATCTACTTCCTATTATTTTTCCCTAGTGGATTCATTTTACGTTCCCTACAGTAGTTTATCCATGATATGTTCATCCTAATTGATGACGAATATTCTTCCTTTTTGAGTCTATCCTTGATATGTTCATCATTAACCGATGACAGATATTCTCCTCTTTGGTTTTCTACCCGGGAAAAAGGTAGTTGTAATCCTTATTTCCTTCCCCAGAGAGTTAATCCTTGATATGTTCATCCTAACCGATGACGAGTTTTCTCCTCTTTGCGGTCTTCTGTTCAGTAACCTGTAGTTGTAAATCCTGCTTTCCCCTGCTGACTCTATCCTTGATATGTTCATCTTAACCGGTGACAAATATTTTCTTTTCGGTATTCTATCCAGTAACTGATAGATATAACTCTTACCTTTCTTTGGCACTCTATCCTTAATATGTTCATCTTAGCGGATGATGGATATTCTTCCCCTTGAGTGTGTGTTCACTTTAACCAGTGATGAATATTCAATTGCTTTAGTCTTCTGCCCAGTAACCGGTAGTTGTAACTCCTATTTAATATTTTCCCCGACAGGTTTTTATATTACCCAGTAACCGGTAACGAACATACCTTTTTTTCCTCAGCGAGTCATCCTTGATATGTTTACCCTAACCGGTAACGGATGCCTCTCTGTCAGGGTATGTTATCTTCCTACCTAGTAACCGACAATGAATAATATACTTTTGGTACTCCTGTGTTGAAGTTTATTCTTCCCCAGTTGAGTTTGAGTGCGTATTTCCTCACTGAAGTCGCCAATCCCCTGTCTGGTTCGAGTATTTTAGTTTTGTTCTAACTTACCCGCTTCCCCTACAGATTTTCCCTTTGTCCCCAACTGAGACTTTCCATTGATTTATTTTCATGGAATTCCCCTCGTGTCTCCAGCAGTTTTAAGTCGTAGGCTGGCCTACGCACAACCTTTTATCCCTAGAGTCTCTGTGTCCCTAGTGAATTTTCCTTATGGAATGCATTATGCTCCTGTGGACTTTCAGTCTCTCCGGATTCTTTTCCTCTGTGGCAATATTTTCCCCATAGAGATTCCTCTTAACATTCATATCATATGAATCATTAGGTCTCTTAGGGACCAAAATTTGTCTATATCGTTGTTATTTAAGTCCATCCTACTGAGTCGATACGAATATTTTAACCTTCATATACTCAGCTAGAATGTCCATCCTACTGAGTCGATACGAATATTTTAACCTTCATATACTCAGCTAGAATGTCCCCAATTTTGAGCCTAGGATCCCTCAGCTATCTCATCATATGCATTAGCTTTAGGATCACACCTTGGCATCCTGCTTACCCCTCATTCATTGGGTTTTCATTGGGAGAGATCACCAAGCACTTTTGATTGTATCATACTTTGTTTTTCGTTATTTACTAACCAAAATACCAAAAATATGTCAATGGATAGTCTAATTGTTTTGTAGGTAGTGTGTGTGCTCACCCATGCTATATAAAGCAAATATCTAGGGTTGGAGAACCTCAATGCAAGGAGTTCAATAAAGAAATGGTTCACATTTATTCTATGCATCATATATAGATCCCCATGGTCTTCACCTATCATTTTGATGAAGAAATCATGAAGAGTTTGGAGTTTGTTTGCCTTGGAAACCCTAATTCATCAAGGTATCTTGTGTAACTTATTTAACAAGTTTCTTCAATATTTGATCAAATATTTTAAGGGGTACTTCGCACTAAATCATATTATGCATATATGATCCTCCATGAGTCCTAAAGTCAACAGAACATCAAGCTAGCAAGTTGGTTCATGGTGGTTGACCAGAGAAAGTCAAATGGTCAAAACTAGGGTTCTCTAGACCTTATCTCCTACAATTTGTGTCATATTAAAATTATTCCAAGAGTAAAGTTACTCAATATGGCATTCCAAACAACTTTCATGTTGAGGGAAATAGCTAGTTTTTCTTAGAAAGTAATTTTTTTATGGGAAAAGATTATAGGTGATTTTGTCTGAACCCTAGTTTGGAGGTCAACTTCCCAAGACCATAACTTGTTCATTTCTTATGAGATGAAAGCCATTAAAATTCCATGATCAAATTCAAGATACCTACTTCTACTTTTATGTTTTTAGGAAGTTCAAATTCAACTTTCAAATGCATTTGCCAAGAGGAAACATTATAGGTCATTTTTGACCAATACCATTGAATAAGTGATTTTCCTCAACTTCTAAAATGCATAACTCCTTCATGCCAAATCCAAATCAGGTCAAATTTGTGACTAAATTGAATAGGTTTGGAATAGCACCAACTTTGAACTCCCTAGCAAAATTTATTCAAGGTGGAAGAAGTGCACATTTGACTTGGGACTTAGAAAATTTTCAAATATGTTTGATTTCCCAAACTTCCACCTCAAAATTCATCATGATCCGAGCTTCATATTAAAAATTGTTCAACATGAAAGTTGTTCCCCTTGATATCGCCTTTCCAAGAAGTCCAAGATCATTCCATTTGGATAAAAGTTGAAGGACTTGCACATGGGTGCAATGTGAGGTACCATTTGGAGGAATCTCATGATCCATTTCAATTCAACAATGCATGACTTAATGCAACACCTTCAACATGTCATATGCATACTATTAGACCTTTTCCAATGATTTTTTGGGCTTTGTACACGCCCATGCAGCTCATGATGGAAGGTTGCTATTTTTGAACATTGAAATGAAAGTGTGTATAAATCAATTGGATTCGCTATAAATAGAAGTGCATTGTGACCAGAACTTCAACCACACCCTGCCCAAGCTTTGCTATACTGATCCAAACTCTCATTTCAATAGAAATTCTGAAAGTTTCTCTTGAAATCGCGCTTGAACTTCATCTTTTGTTTAGAAGTTCAAACTCCAGAAATTCATTTCCCTTTTCATCTAAATTGGTTTTTGCAAGCAAGAGGAAGAGAAAGCAAGCAAATCCAGATCAAGATCAAGTGAAATTTGATCAACTTGAAGGGAATTTTTCAGAAACTTCATCTTTTTGATTCTCTCTCAATTATTCACCATTCTTTATGATTTTTGGTTGGCTGAAGTCCTACCAATGTAGGCAACAAGATTGAGTTACTTTGAGGTTAAATCGAAGTAACTCAGTTCATGATCCTCAAAATTCAAATCCATGTATCTTTTTTATATACTTGGAATTGGAGAAAATTGAGGCCAGATTCGTGCTCCTGAGCATTTTTTCTTCAAATTAGGGTATCCACTTTTCATTTTTCATGAAGTTGAGCTTGAACCAGACCGGTGGTGATCACCGGAGAAGATGATCGGAGCTAGGGCTCCGGTGGTGCGTAGGTAATGTCCAAGTCATCTGATCTTCTTCAAATATTTTAATCTCAAGCGTTCATTGTAATTACCAGGCGTACAATGTATTGACCAAGGCGTACGGTGGAACGCGCGCGTGTGGCCATCATATTTGCCACCTCAATTAATGAGGGATATCAGATGGCCCTTGTTTTTTTGTATTTTTAGATTTTTCATTTAATCCACTTATTTTGATTAATTCATATTAATTTATTTTTAATCCAAAAAATATGGGACTTTCACTAAAAATCTTTAAATATTTTTTTATTTCATTTTCTGAATTGAAATTATTTTTTTGATTAACTTTGATATTTTTCATGAATTAATTGTTTTTGTGCATATTTTTAATTATTTAAAAATACTTCTGACTTTTCAAAAATCATGAAATTTTTTGTCTAAGGTCCTTTGACCTTGTTTGACCTAGGATAAATCTCTTGGCCATTTATTTGGTGTTTTTAAGAGGTTTTAGGTTTTGACCAAACTAAATTTAATTTAAATGCATTTTTAATTGGATTTTTAATTGGATTTTTAATTGATTAATTGTATAGAAATTATGTTGAGCCATTTTTATTTACTTGTGATGTTTGACTATGTGTTGGGCCTTGGTCAAGGTTGATTTGACCTTTGTTAAGTTAAAATCATTGGATTTAGGGGATTAATGAAATGTACATTTCATCCCCAAAATCAATGAATGATTTTAATTTGATAAAATTCCTCTCATGACCAATTTGTGTTTCTCACATCTCCCTTCCCTCTTCATCTTCAATCCCATTCTATCCCATCCCTTTCATTGACCAGTGAAATCTCAAAATCCTAAGGTTTATTGATTCATCAATAACCTTGTGTTAGATGAACCAATACAAGTGCGGATGAGATAGGTCCATCCCTTTGATCTTTTTCTTTTAGTGTGTGGTATGTTTTAGGAGTTTGGTTCATCTTACCAAATCTCTAATATACATTAGCACCTAATTTTTCTTGCCCGACCTCAGATAGTTGTGACTTCTACATGAGTCCAATTACGATTGCTTAACATAGAGATAAATTTTGACCCTAAAGGCATATCATTCTAGTAAGTGAGATTGTAAGTCTCCCATCTTTCATGGTATTGTGTGGAAACTTGGCCTTTTTTCCTTCCTTTGGAAGATGTCTTGGTTCAAGGATTCATGCTTGTGAATAGATGGTTAAGTGTTCTCCAAAGAATTACTTAATCAATTGAAAAGCAAAACTCCACTAACATCTAAATAATTTTGACTAACACTAACTATTATTAACCTTGCTTTACTTTCAACTCATTTACTTTATGCAATTTAAATTCAAGTCAGTTACCATTCATTTGTCATTTACATAGCATTTAAAATGTTTAAATTTATGTCATTTTCACTTTGCTCATTTGAGCCATATATTGTGATTGTATATAGTTGTTTGTGTACTTTGTTTGTGTTTGTGGTCTTAGGACCTTAAAATACTTAATAAACAACAAAAACCCTAAAAAAGGTTTGTGTGGACTATTAGGTTTGATATGAGCTTTGGACTTAGAATTAGGCAACATTCCATATGCAAAAGAACTTCGCCAATACCAACATTCCTGAGACCAGGTTATTGTGATTTGAGATTTCATCTGATGCAAGTATTGGAATCAACTTGAATTCATCTGCTACATGGTCTTGATGCAATTGTTGTTGTATCTCATGCTACACCTTGTTCTGAGCAAAAATCATATACATGAGAAGACTGTCAGCTATGGATCTGCTTGCTTGGATGTGGCCATCTTTATTTGATGCTTTGCTCTTCGTATTGATAATTGCTTGCTGACTATTACTGGATTCAAAGTATAAAGGGAATGTGGGTTTTCTATATGACATTCTTGTCTGTTGGATTGCATCCCGTTTCTCAGATCTTTTCAACTCTTAACTTATAATTTTATGCTTAGGATTAGTCCCTTCATCTCCTTTCACTTCTTAAATTTAAAAATCTCTCCCCTTCTTCAAAAACTTTCTTTGTTTGTGATTTAAAAACTTAGACCTTACTCCAAATTAGAAACTTTGGCTTTATGCCATTGCATCTTTTAAAACTCTTTTCTCAAATCAAACTTGTAAATGAACTTAACTATATTGACTTAAAATTTCAAAAGACAAAAAGAACTAACATTCATTCAAACTTTTAGGCCTTTAGTTCCTTTTTCAAACTTAAATTTTGATTAAAATAAATCCACTCATTTTGAAATTGATACCACAAACTACGATGTTTTGAGCCCTCATTTTTGTGTTGGTATGTAGGCACAAGTCCGAAGGTCTTGTCAAACACCAAAATATAATTAATGAATTCTTTTCTCATCCTCACACTCTATTTATTGAAAACATCTTTTATACCAAAAAGACATAACCACATAAAAGAGGGTTGCCTAGGAATACCTAGGACACTTTGGGTCCTAACACCTTCCCTGTGAGTAACCAACCCCCTTACCTGTAATCTTTGGCATTTTATTAGTTTGATTTGAAAACTTATTATCTTTGGGTTCTGTTTGTACTTTTCCCTTTTCCTTTGGAAATAATAAAAGCGCGGTGGCGAATCTGGTTTTATTGACGTTAAGTTTATCCATAGCTTAATGGTCATGAATTTACCGCTACACTTAGAAACAAAGACCAAAACAAAATTTAATGAAGTTTTTAAACCAATTTCATTCTGAGTCCCTCCAGAAACAATGGTCCTCACAAACCAGACTCAAAATGGTTTAGTTAGACATGAACTTAACTGAAAACAACTTAAACATAGTAATTGCAATTGAAAAAAACATGCTTAAACACTTATAGAACGTGATAACAATAATAATAAAGAAATATAATAAACAACCTGTAAATGCGGAAAAAAAATGTGAGTCTGGAAGTAAAAATAGAACTGGAATAACTTCAATTAAAATGGCAAGATTGTTGATCTAAGAGTACAAGCAAATCCTAAAACTAGTTTGTGGTAATCACTCAATCGAGTGATTATCACTTAAAAATATAATTTGTGTTCAAACTAAACCGACAGCGCTTCACCTCTATCTCCGGATCTCGAAAGCTAGGTACAAGAGTGTCTTATATAGAGCTACAACACTGTGAAACTTCTTCATTCGCGTTCCTAGGTAGTTCAGGAAAAGTAGGGAAGTGGGAAGGAGTGAGTCCAACCCACTTCCATGCATTCTGTTTTTGTAGGTAGATGGAGGTCGCCATAAGGCTCATGGCGGTCACCACAAGCTTTAAATGAAGGGGCTGACGTGTCCTGGTGCCATGGCGAACACAATACACCAGAATGCTGCATTTTTGTACTTTTCTTCACTATTTCACTCCCTTTTCCGCTTCGTACGCACATATTTGTAATAAACAAGTACCTGAAACACGGATATAACAAGACGTAATAGTGACAAAACATAGTAAAATAATGATAAATAACATACGAAACAAGCTTAAAAAATGATGCATTTTCACGCTATCAAACTCCCCATACTTAGACCATTGCTTGTCCTCAAGCAATAAACCAACTCGGATAAAAATGTCTTAAACACAGATCGAAACAAAAGTACATAACACTCTAATCATATGTGATTACTAGGCAATGTTAAATCAACTGGGAATAGAAATCAGGACCAAGGATACCGTAATGACACAATTTCTTTTTCAAAAACTCCCTCTTTATGAAAACCAATCCGAATCATACCATTATAACTCAACTTATGTCCATCATTCTCTTTCGCTCCTTTTCATTCAAGTTCAATCATATTAAACCCGTTATCACTTCTCGTACATAGTAAGTTAGCTTGTTAGTGTTTAATGATCTCATTTTGAACTTGTTTTTCTTTTTTTTTCTTCTTTTTCTCGGCTCATCCAATTCAAAGAGTTCGTTCTGTTAGGCTAAGTGGTTGGGTGAGAACCACCTAACTTAAAGGGAATATATCCTATCGTTCATTTTTTCTATTTCAATATTTTTTTCTTCAGTTTCTTTTCAATTTATTTTAGACATGATACACATATTTGCATCGGTTAATTAGGTAGTGCTTGCATAAGGATGGTGATGACTGTTATTATAAACTACTTAGGAGCTACTTTGAAAACTCGGATCCTGAGGTATTGGCATAATGGTTACTCAAATTGATATTACATGACGAGGGGGTTTAGGGTGTCAGAACCGTATCAGTGTTACTGAAATTTCCCAAGTTTTTCTAACAAGCCTAAAGTGTAACAACCAAAATACTTTCAAGTGTGTTCAATGAATAAAAGTGATTTTTTTGGTGGGGTCAAATATAAGGGAATTCGATAGCAAGTGAAACAAAATCATGCAAACAGGACTCAACAACAGATGTTACGACTCGACCAGAAGAAAATAAAATGAAAACAGAAATTAAATTAGAAAGCAGTGACTAAAACAAATACAGAAAATGATAAAAGTTCCTCCCCCACACTTAAACCAAACATTGTCCCCAATGTTTTGATAGAAGGTGGAAAAAGAACTGAAAACCGGGAAATGACGGCTATCGATGGCCTCTTCCTCGTGCTCGTCCACGCCCACCTTGTCCATGTTGCCAAGGCGGCATACCCACATGACGAATGTATTCTTGCAAATCCTACACATGTACCCTCATCACTGTCATCTCGTCAATCAAGTTCAACATGTTGTGGTCAGTCCTGCGAGCATAGTCGTGCTTGTGTTGTTGGATCTGCTGGATGTGCGTCATCATCTCAAGCTATTAAGCTTGTATGTTGTGCATCATCTGATCATGTGCGACATCCAGTGTGTTTGTTTGCCTTGTGTGTGATCCCTTATTTGTGATTGTTTCATTCATGCATCCATGCGCATCATGACATTCATCACACAAAAATAAATTCAAGGAACTAAGGTCTTATTTGCAAATATTTTCAGACTATGGATTATGGACGAAGGAACACTAAGAAGTACAATTTCAGATGTCCAAATTTGTAAGAGCTAAGGAATTTATCATCCTTTGTATTACATCCCTTGAACTCAAGAAACATAATGGGAAGCTTTTATCTGTGTTATCTCCTGATGTGGTTGAAGGACTTCTAAGTGTTTTTGTTCAGTTCTATGACCCTCTCTACCAGTGCTTCACTTTTCCCGATTATCAGCTCGTGCGTAGGTTAGAGGAGTATGCCCATCTCTTGGGAATACCTGTTTCTAACAAGGTGCCTTTTAGTGGATTGGAGGAGATTCCCAGATATTATATTATAGATGAAGCTCTTCATCTGAAGAAGTCTGAGATTGAGGCTCATTGGGTGAAAAAAAGAGGAATGTTTGGGTTGACTTCTAAGTTCCTCATTGGTAAAGCTATTGTCTTTGCTCAAGCCGGTAGTATGGATGCTTTTGAAGCCATCTTTGTGTTGCTCGTCTATGGTTTGGATTTGTTCCCTAACATTGACGGTTTTGTTGATGTTAACGCCATTAGGATCATCTTGATTGGGAATCATGTACCAACTTTGTTAGGTGATATGTACTTCTCTTTGAATTTGAGGAATTCTAAAGGTGGTGGGACTATTGTGTGGTGCGTTGCTCTTCTGTACAAGTGGTTTATTTCACACTTGCCTTAGACGCATGCTTTCTTGGAGAACAAACAATGTCTAAGGTAGTCCTAGAGACTTATGTCTCTCACTAATTATGATATTGTTTGGTATGATTCTACATTGAGTAGTTTGGATATTATTGATAGTGTTGGAGAATTCTCTAATGTGCCTTTCATTGGTACACAAGGAGGAATCAACTACAACCCTACTTTTGCTCGTCGTCAAATTGGGTCCCTTTGAGAGACAAAGAGGGTTAAGATCCCCAACTTTTCAAGAAGAAGATAATACATGCTTGGAATAATGTTCATAGGAAAGGAAGATTCGAGCTTGGTCCATGCAACTGTGTAGCTTTGGAAGCTTACACTTCTTGGGTGAAGAAGAGAGCTTTGGAATTGAAGATGTTGTATGCTTGTGAGAGACCTATATCTTTGGTTGTGGCTGAGCCATCAACTCTCCCTAACCAAGATGTAGAGGATTTGGAAGACGCACTCGCCAATATGAAGCATGAGAAGGATATGTGGGAAGAGCGGTTCTATGCTTTGAGCTTAAAGCATGAGGAGTTGCAGCTTGAGTCAAAGGACAAAGACGCGCTTATTGAACTTCTTGAAGACCAAGTAGTGAAGAGACAGAGAGATCCAGAGGGTACATTTTCCTCTAGTATGCCTCATCCTTCTGGTGCTTAGAAGAAGATTGTTGATCAGCTTGTCCTCAAGAAGGCTCATACGAAGATATCTTTTGAGACCAAGAACCGACACATCCAAAGGAAGTATGCTCCAACAACCAGATCATCTGACACTGTTGCTAAGGGATCCTTAGGATGATTAGTTTCCTTTTCTCTTGTATTTGTACTTTGGTTTCTGAAAGTGTACTCAGTGTAATCCTTCCAAATTTTATGAATAAAAACAGATTTTAAGGTCAATCAAATTGATATTATTGCAAGTAAAGAGGCATGTTCCTTGAAAATAAAAATAAACAAAAACGTTGCATTTCATGCATCATTTGCATATCAGGTTTTCTTCTGCCAGATATCTTATCAGTTATTCTTCTATGCTTCAGCCAAGATGACTCACCGATACAACCCAAGATCATGGAACATTTGGAACAAGAGAACAAAGAGTTGAAGGATGAGATTGCCCGACTAACTGTCATGATGGAGTCTGTTCTTGGTGTGTAGAATCAGTCTTCACCAACTCCCACAACTCCTCCCTAAAGGATTGTCATCTCCGAGGTTGCTACCTCAACCATTCCTGTTGCTGCTTCTCAATCCGGTCCAACTGTGCCTGCTGGATTCTCGTGGGGGATGCCACCAAATTTCATGCCTGAAGGGTTTGCACCTACATTTGCTTCTAAGTCGGCATCTATCCCGGTCATGTCTGTGCCACCTCCGGTTGTTCATACTTTGCCTCGTGTTGAGGACACCATCTACCATTCTGAGCCGTCTGAGGGCCCAGATGTTTATGAGAAGATAGATGAAATGAAGGATCAGTTCCTTGAGCTTCACAAGGAGTTAAAAACGTTGAGAAGAAAAGACCTGTTTGGTAAGAGTGCTACTGAACTCTACTTGGTACCAAATGTGAAGATCCCGATAAAGTTCAAAGTCCCTGACTTTGAAAAGTATAAGGGAAACACCTGTCTGTTGAATCACCTTGTGATGTACACCAAAAAGATGTCAACTCAAACTGATAATGATCAGTTACTGATTCACTACTTACAAGACAGTTTGACTGGTGTCGCTCTGAGATGGTATATGGGGCTAGACAGTGCAAGTGTCCGCATGTTCAACGACTCAGGTGAAGCTTTTGTGAAACAGTACATGTATAATATGGATATGGTGCCTGATAGAAACCAGCTGAGGTCTATGTCTCAGAAGGATAAAGAGACATTTAAAGAGTATGCTCAAAGATGGAGAAAACTTGCTGCTCAGATTAATCCTCCATTGGAAGAGAAGGAGATGACAAAGATTTTCCTCAAGACCTTGAGTTCGTTTTATTACGAGCGAATTATTTCCAGTGCCCCCAGTGACTTTATCCAAATGGTAAATATAGGGGGGGTTAGGGTGTCAGAACCATATCGGTGTTACTGGAATTTCCCAAGTTTTTCTAACAAGCCTAAAGTGTAACAACCAACATACTTTCAAGTGTGTGCAATGAATAGAAGTTATTTTTTTGTTGGGGTCAAATATAATAGAATTCGATAGCAAGTGAAAAAAAATCATGAAAACATGACCCAACAGCACATGTTACGACTCGACTAGAAGCAAATAAATTGAAAACAGAAATTAAATTAGAAAGAAGTAACTAAAACAAATACAGGAAATGATAAAAGTTCCTCCCCCACACTTAAACTAAACATTGTCCCCAATGTTTCGATAAAAGGTGGAAAAAGAACCGAAAACCTAGAAATGACGGCTATTGATGGCCTCTGCCTCGTGCTCGTCCATGCCCACCTTGTCCATGTTGGTAAGGCGGCATACCCACATGATGGATGTATTCTTTCAAATCTTCCACACATAGCCTCATCACTGCCATCTCGTCAATCCAGTTCAACATGTTATGCTTGGTCCTGCGAGCATAGTCGTGTTGGTGCTGCTGGATCTGCTGGATGTGCCTCATCATCTCAAGCTGTTAAGCTTCTATGTCGTACATTATCTGATCATGTGCGGTGTCCAGTGTGTTGCGATATCTCATCTCATCAAGGACATCGTCAAGGAAGCTCTTGATAGCGGCATAATAATCCCTCCTATAGGGTTGGTGTCCGGAGGATGTACCTGAAAAAGTGTCAGAAGTACCGTGTGTGGTGTGTGTATGTGTAGAGGTTTCAGGAGGACCATGCTCCATATCATCATAATCATCATCAATTTCATGGCCCTTATTAACCTGAGCATGAATGTTATCGCCAGGTTCTGGGGCATTCAAATCAAAAGTCAAATTATGCACATTTTGGACATCAATCCTTGCGGAGCAAGGGAGGATTATACTCTTAAAAAATTTATTTATAACCATCAAATAATACCTGCCATCTTGTTTGTTACTTATCATGCACATACTATGACATGCATCCTTATCAAGAAAGGGTGTGGGCAATGGCACTAGCATGGCCAACTCAACATGAAGATTCATTGCAAGGGCTAAAGATGTGATCAGCCCTCCGACGTAGATAACACATGTGGTCCTTCGAGCAACATATTGCATATTGTAAGACTCCAATTTTTACCCCTAAGATCCCTCATGCCATCTCATAACTTTGCATTGGCATTGGGATCACACCTTGATATCCTCCTCACCTATCATTCATTGGGTTTGCATTGGGAGAGATTACCAAGCATTTTTGATTGTATCATACTTTATTTTTCTTTGTTTACTAACAAAAATACCAAAAATATGTCTAGTGTAGCTTTGTTTCATTTGTAGGTAGTGTGTGTGCCCACTTGTACCTCATCAAGCTCACGACTAGGGTTTGAGACCCTCAGTGCAAAGAATAAATAAACACAACCATTCATATTGGTTCTAATCATCATATATGGATCCCCATTTTCTTCATTTGTTTTTTTGGTCAAGAATTCATCAAGAGTTTGAAGCTTGTTTGTCAAGGAAGCCTTAATTCATTTAGGTATCTTGTGTGCCTACCTCAACAAGTTTCTTCAACATTTGATCAAAGATATAAAGGGATACTACATTAAACTTCATAACAAGCATATATTATCCTCCATAATCCCCAAAGAGTAAAATAACTTCAAGTTTGCAAGTTGGTTCAAGGAGGCTGACTAGAGAAGTCAACTCATCAAATCTAGGGTTCCCTAGACCCTATATCCTACAATTTTTGTCATACGAAAATTATTACAAGAGAAAAGTTCATCTTTATGACATCCCAAACAACTATCATGTTGGCATCAAGAGCTAATTTTGCTTCGAAATTCATTTTTTATGGTGAAAGATTATAGGTTATTTTGTTCGTGCCCTAGATAGAAGGTCAACTTCCAAGAACCGTAACATGCCCAATTTTTATTATATGAAGGTCATCCAAGTTTCATGATTAAATTAAATATGTCTTATTCAACTTTCCTTCTTTTAGAAAGGTCAAATTACACATTCAAGGGCATGTGCCATGAGGAAACATTATAGTTCCATTTGGGTCCTTATCATTGAACAAGCAATTTTCCTCAACTTCTAAAATCCATAAATCCATCATGAATGATCCAAATGGTGTAAAATTTGTGACCAAACTGAATATTATTGAAATAAATACAACTTTGAAGAAGGAATCAAAGTCATTTGAAGCTCATAGCAAAAGTTATTCATGTTGGAAAAAGGGGTCATTTAACTTTTAACTTAGAAAATTTTCAAGTATGTTTGATTCCTCAAACATCAACACCAAAATTCATCATGATCCAAGCCTCAAATGGAAAAAGTTCCAATAGAAAAGTTGTTCCCCTTGATGATAGCTATCCAAAGGGTCCGAGATCATTGCATTTAGATAAAATTGAGGGACTTGTGCATAGTTACTTTGTATGGCCCTATTTGGAAACATTTGAACACATTTGCTACACACCTTTGCATGCTTCGATGTAATGACTTGAGTATCAATTGTGCATGAATTAGAAGTGGATTACATCATTGTTTGGTCCTAATTCCATGGCCATGCACCCTTGCACAACATTGCTATTTTTGGCCAAATTTTGAATTGGTGTGGAAATGAATTCAAGAGGCTATTTATGCATGTCCATTGCCTCAGCATTGGAAGATCCTTGCCCAAGCTCTGCCCTACAATTCCCATAACCTCCATTGAAAGACTAACCTTGAAGATTTCATTAAAATAGAGATTTAGTTCACTTTCTATTTTTGAGCTAGAACTCCAAGGGTTCACATTCATTTTTGTTCTAATCATATTCTGCAAGCAAGAGGAAGCAAAGCCAAGGAGAATTGCGTCGAGATCAAGCCAAATCACTTCCACCCTAAGGTGATTTTTCCATATTTTTAAGTATTCGATTCTCTCTCATTTCTCCATAGTTTTGCTTGATTTTGTGATTGGATGAAGTCCTACCAATATAGGCAACAAGATTGAGTTGCTTTGAAGCCAAAATGAAGTAACTCAGTTTACATACCTCGTTTTTCAATTCCTCATATCTTTCTATATAGTGGGAATTGGAGAAAATGGAGGTCAAATTCGAGATCCTGGCATTTTTCTCTTCAAAGTAGTGCATGGTTCTTTCTTTTTTGTGAACATTTTGGTTGGACCAGTCCGGTGAGGGTGACTAGAGAAGACGACCGGAGCTAGGGCTCCGATAGTGCGTTGGCATTGTCTAAGCCATTTGATCCCATGGTCACGTTATAATCTCATCCTTTGATCCTGATTACCATTGGTGTAAGCGCGTTGACAGATGATCACGATGTATGATACGTGCTTGGCCATCAGATATGCCACCTCAATTAATGAGGGAGATCTGATGACCCTCGTTTTTTCGATTTAGTTTATTTTCTGTTTTAATATTTTAAATGCTATTTTCTTATTAAATTCATTATAAATTCAAATTTAATCCAGAAAATATGGGACTTTCACCAAAAAATTTAAAATAATTTCCTCTTCCATTTTCTGAATTAAAATTATTTTTTAGATTAGATTTGATATTTTTAGTCTATTTAATGTTTTTTGACTTATTTTTAATCGATTTTAAATACTTTTGATTTTCAAAAATTCCCAAAAAAAAATGTCTAAGGTCCTTTCACCTTGTTTGACCTAGGATAAATCCCTTGCCCGGTTATGTTGACGTCTTCGCTTGGTCATATCAAGATATGCCAGGGTTAGACACCAACATCGTTGAACGTGACTTGCCACTCAAGCCCGAATTTCCTCCCGTCAAGAAAAAGCTCAGAAGGACTAGACCCGACATGGAACTCAAGATCAAGGAAGAGGTTAAGAAGCAGTTTGACGTTGGCTTTTTGGCCATTTATGAGTATCCACAGTGGGTTGCTAACATCGTCCCAGTTCCGAAGAAAGATGGTAAAGTCAGAATTTGTGTAGATTATCGAGACCTCAATAGAGCGAGTCCGAAGGATGACTTCCCTTTGCCTCACATTGATGTTTTGGTTGATAATACAACTCAATTTTCCATCTTTTTCTTTCATGGATGGGATCTTCGGGTATAATCAGATACAAATGTCGCTAGAAGATATGGAGAAGATAACTTTCATCACACCCTGGGGAACTTACTCTTACAAAGTAATGCCTTTCGGCTTGAAGAATGTAGGGGAAACACATCAGTGTGCGATGGTAACCCTCTTTCAAGACATGATTCATGAAGAGATTAAGGCTTACGTGGACGACATGATTGCCAAATCTAAAACTGAGGAAGATTAGTTGGTGAACCTGAGGAAATTGTTTGTCAGACTCCGAAAGTTTAAATTACGGCTGAATCCAGCTAAGAGCACTTTTAGGATCCGATTCGGTAAACTCTTGGGTTTCATAGTCAGTCAGAAAGGTATTCAGGTTGATCCCAACAAAGTTTGAGCCATCCAACAAAAACCCTCTCCTCAAACAGAAAAAGAGGTCTGAGGTTTCCTTGGCCGACTCAACTACATCTCTAGATTCATATCACACTTTACGGCTACATGCGAACCGATATTGAAACTGTTGAGAAAGAATTAATCGATTATGTGGAATGACGACTGCCAAGCGGCATTCGACAAAATAAAAAAGTACATGCAAGAACCACCAATTCTGATACCACCGATTCCTGGCAGGCCTCTCATTATGTACCTCACAATACTCGATGAATATATGGGCTGTGTTTTGGGCCAACATGATGACACAGTCAAGAAGGAACATGCTATTTACTATCTCATCAAGAAATTCATTGAATGTGAGACCAGATACTCACTTTTAGAGAAAACATGTTGTGCTTTTACTTGGGCTGCTCGACGCCTGTGACAATATATGATTTGCCATACCACTTTATTGATATCCAAAATGGATCCGATAAAGTATATCTTTGAAAGGCCTGTTGTTACTGGTAGAATTGCCTGATGGCAAGTGCTGTTGACTGAGTATGATATTCAGTATGTGACCCAGAAAGAAATATAGGGGAGTGTTCTGTCTGACTACCTTTCTCACCTACCCGTCAAAGGTTATCAACCGTTGAGGTTTGACTTTTTAGACGAAGACATTATGTTTATCAGAGACTTCACTATGCCAGGCTACAAGATAAGCCCTAAGGAAGGCCTCGAACCATGATCGCGATGGACGCTTGTGTTCGATATGCTTCCAATGCTCGAGGACATGGCATAAGTCATGTTATCTCTTCTCCAACCGATTTCCACATTCCATTTACTGCTAGATTGTGTTTTGATTGCACCAAGAATATGGCAGAATATGAAGCATGTATCTACGGTTTAGAGGCGGCCATCGACTTAGGGATCAAGATTCTTGAGGTATATGGTGATTCAGCTCTGATAATAAGTCAGGTGAAAGGGGATTGGGAGACTCGGGATATCAAGTTGATACCTTACAAGGAGCATATCAGAAAACTGATACACTACTTTGATGAAATCTCTTTTCATCATATTTCTAGGGAAGAAAATCAGTTAGCAGATGCTCTAGCTACGTTGGCATCTATGTTCAAAGTCAAATGGAAGAATGAAGCACCAGCTCTAAATGAACTAGCGCATTGTCTAGCAATCGAGGTCGATCCTGATGATAAGCCCTGGTTCTATGACATAAAGACATTTCTGGAAAAACGGCAATATCCCGAGGGTATATCCATTACCAATAAGAAGGCTGTAAGAAGACTCTCTTCTAAGTTCTTCCTAAACGGTGAGGTGTTATACAAGCGGAATTATGATTCCGTACTACTCAGATGCATGGATAGACACGAAGCTAGTACAATCATAAAATCGATACATGAAGGCTACAAGGGTGTACATGCAAATAGTCCTACCATGGCTACGAAGATCCTTTGGGTTAGGTATTACTAGACGACTACGGAGTTTGGTCGTTAACACTTTGTTAGAAGATGTCAGATATATGGTGACAAGATCTTCGTGCCACCAACTCCATTGAATGTTTTGACTTCTCCATGGCCTTTTTCTATATGGGGTATGGATATGATTGGGATGATAGAGCCTAAAGCTTCCAACGATCATCGATTCATCATAGTCGCCTTCGACTACTTCACGAAATGGGTCGAAGTTGCTTCGTATGCCAACGTCACTCGACATGTGGTTACCCGGTTTATCAAGAAAGAGATAATCTGCGGCTATGGGATAACTAGCAAGATCATCATTGACAATGCCAGTAATCTCAACAACAATATGATGAAGGAGTTGTGCGAAGAATTTAAGATCGAGCACCATAACTCTTCACCATACCGGCCCAAGATGAATGGCACCGTAGAAGCAACTAATAATAATATCAAGAGAATCATCCAGAAAATGGTCAAGACATACAAGGACTGGCATGAGATGTTGCCCTTTGCTCTACACGGTTACAGAACCTCGGTCTGCACATCCACTAGGGCAACTCCATACTCGTTGGTATATGGGATGGAGGTTGTCCTACCGATTGAAGTCGAGGTGCCTTCACTCAGAGTCATCATGGAGGTTGACCTCGATGAAGCTGAATGGGTTCAATCACGATATGACTAACTGAATCTGATCGAAGAGAAACGTTTGACGGCCGTTTGTCATGGTCAATTGTACCAAAGACGTCTCAAACGAGCTTTTGATAAGAAATTTCTTCCTCGTGAGTGTAATACCCCAAATTTTGGCCCTAAGATACCCCAAATTTTGGGATCACACCTTGGCATTCTCCTCACCCCTCATTCATTGGGTTTGCATTGGGAGAGATCACCAAACACTTTTTATTGTATCATACTTTGTTTTTCATTGTTTACTAACCAAAATACCAAAAATATGTCAATGTATAGTTTGTTGCTTTTGTAGGTAGTGTGTGTGGTCACCCATGCTATATCAAGCTCATATGTAGGGTTTAAGACCCTCAATGCAAGGAGTTTAATCAAGAGATGGTTTACATTGACTCTAGACATCATATATGGAGCCCTATGGTCCTCACATATCATTTTGATCAAGAAATCATCAAGAGTTTGAAGCTTGTTTGCCTTGGAATCCCAAATTCTTATAGGTATCTTCTGTGACTTCATCAATAAGTTTCTTCAACATTTGATCAAATATTTCAAGGGATACTTCTTATTACATCATCCTACACATATATGATCCTCCATGAATCCCAAAGATCAAGAGAATATCAAGCTAGCAAGATGGTTCATGGTGGTTGACCAGAGAAAGTCAACTGGTCAAAACTGGGGTTCCCTAGAACCTATCTCCTACAATTTTTTGAAGGTAGAGAAAAACAAGAAAGGGGGGTTTTGAATTGTTTTTAACGAAAATAAAAACTTTTTGAAATGAGACACACGTAAAAACAAAAAATATCAATGTCATACCCCAATTTTGTCCGGGTAGTTTAAATCTTCGTAAATTTGATCTCATTTTTAATTTGCATCATATGCATAGCGTGACATGCATTTCATCATGAATAATATCTAAGATATCAGTCAGAATAAATTCTTTGAAAATGCAGACAAAATGGTTAAATCATTTCTCAAGAACATGCAACATCAGCGCGTAAAAAGTTTCAAAATTAAAATTGCAGGCGCCAGTATTATTAATCTACGGTTCACGTAATTTAACCTGGTGTGCTCGTTATATTTTTCAGCGACTATTTCAGCTGCATTTTAACCCGTCTGAGCCTTTTAACTGGTGAAATTTTATTTCAAAATTAAAAGAAACGTTGTATTTTTTCAATAAGTATATTTCGTGCTGATCATTTTATTGCATCCGATTTTATTTTTCGAGAGAATTTTTGCTCCACTTTTACTCATTTTCAGTAGTTTTAATTTTTATTCTTTCGCTAGAATATTCATAAAAAATAAATAGAAATTTCCATGTTCTCATTTTATTTTTTTAATGTGTATCTAGAAAGATGTGAATTTTATTTGATTTAAGTGATTTAAGTTCTTTAAATAAATTAAATCATCTAGAAGGGGCATTTTAGGCATTTTAAATTATTCAATCATTTGTGTTTCTTTATGTGTTTCTTTGAGTTAACCGTGATCATTGGATCAGGGTTAATCAATGGTCAACATTTTCAATCCTTGTCCATTCCAATTTGGCCAATTAAAATTAAGATTCAAATAATTATTAGAAAAAATAAGGGAAACAAAAGAATATCTTCTCATTGCCTATGAGAAGTTGCCACGTACTACTTCAATAAGGGGAAGGCGGAACAGACAAAACTAGAGAGCTCCAACGACTCTCTCAATAGCCAATAATGGGGATAGTTGATCATGTTTAAAAGGAGAATAAAAATAAAAAAAAACACCATGGAGACAAGATGGAAAATGAAAAAGAAAAGAATATTCTTCTTTCGGTCCCTCATAATATTTCATTAAACACCTTCGCTATTGACGATGCTCACAGGCAACACACGCGTCCCTCACTGAGTACCACTCCCTAATTGCCACTCTCTCTCACCACTCACAACAACCTATTACACTACCAATCACCTCTCTTCTCTCTCCACTCCACCTTCACATTCTCGCCAAAAAAAAAAAAACGAAAAAGGAAATGGAAGGGAGACACTTTTCATCTCCGTTGTCCCTTATAAACCGCCGGCGCAAACCACCCTTTACCAACATCCACCTGGAACCGTGGCACCTCCCTCCGCCTTACAAATCACCATCGAACATACACCTTCCATCCTGCAACTTCGCCGAAATTCTTCCATCACACTAAACTTCATATTGAAGCCCCTCAATACACTACTCATCCACCGTCTTTCTTCTTTCTGACGAGAAACTACACCAAGCTCCGACAACACTTATAAGCATCCTCAATCAATATCTCTTTCAACCACCTAGCCAACATCCAAACCAAAAACGTATTTCCTCGACTCACCTTTAAAATTTCTTCGACACAGTCCACCATTCCGGCGGTGAAAACACACCGGATCTGCAACTTCCATCCGCCGACCACTACACAACACATCACCTCTTCCGATCTTCTTCAACTTTGCTTTCCGCCCATTGTGGATAACCACCGCGCTCCCTTCACCGCCTTCCATCACCTCGCGCCTTCACTGCCTCCGCTCTTCCGTGATTCCCTGCGAGCCACCACAAACTGCACCATCTTCGATCCGCCGTATCCTTCTCACCACTCTCACTTCCGTAATCCTCCAAACGTTTTCCTCTGCCGATTTTCTCGTCGGAACAACACACTCATTTCCGGCTTCAAACACACTGACACACACGTGTTACTTCCGTAGGTCCTACAACAAACCCTCACCCCGCTGAAAAAGGCTTCAACACTTAGTTCTGAATCTCGATGTTTCTGATACCAGAGGAACTCAAAGGTAGGATACAATATAAGCGACAATTTCAAAATTATTTAGCATTGAGTTGTTTGGTATTAATGTCTGTTACGATTATATTTTTATTTTTGATAACTTTGCATCTTTGAGCCTGTTTTAACTTCTGGTTTGCATAGAGTTTTTTTTGTGATTTTTCTATGACATTGTCATCCTTTAGTTTAAGGTTAGCCGAATTATTTAGTTGATGAATATTGTTGCTATTAATCCACTCCGTTTACCATGAGTGAGAGGTTGGGTTTTGGTTCAAGCACATTTTTTTTTGTGACCATATATTTTATTTAAGGCTGCAGAATGAATTATGCAGAATGAATTATTTTTCAGTCCACTACTGTTGCTGCTGATACAGTTGGAATTGTTAACATCGGAGGTATTTAAAAAATAATAAACTCCTAAGTTTTTCTCCCACCTGCATTAATCTGACTTATATTTGGCTGTGATGAGAAACTCAGAGTAAATGTTTATGTGATACTTTGTAGATTGGTAGTCATTTTATAAAGAGGGTGTGTTTCATTTTAGTTATAATAATGTGATTATGTTAGTAAAATAGTGTGTTGTATCGTGTTTTCATTTCAATTACTTTATGGCATGTTTGATTGTTGATGGTATTAGGGATGTTGCAAATAAAATTTGTTTACATTGCATAGTCAGACTTTGAACCGGGGATCCACGCATATATGTCGTTATGCCACCAAGGTTTCAATATATTAATGGATAATTTCACCGCGTTTTGATCCGCATACGACACTCTAATTCTGTTGTCGCTATGTACAAACCGGTTTATGAGCACATTGTTACCGATTTCAATTAAATAAATCGATATCACCACTTAGTTCTTGATATTTAAATTATAATAAATTAATTAATTGAGTTCCAAACATTTTTAATTAATTTTAGGTAATTTGATTATTTGACTTAATTAAATAATTTTGATAAATAATCTTAATTAATTAATCGATTTAATCAAATTTTAATCAATTAGTCAAAAGTGGATCGATTTAGTCCACCATCACTATTCCATTTCAAACAAACTCGAATTCGTCCAATTTCTTCATCATCCAAAACCATGGTTAGACCACTTTTAGTAAAATCACACAATTCTTGATTTAACGTCAAACCCATTTTCAAATACCCTTGTAAGTCGATAGCTTTTAGCATCGCCATCAACCTCACATAGCTTTCTCTTGGGATTTATTACAATGAGACCGATTCGGTTATTAATTAACCGATTAGATGATTGACACACCAAAATAATACAATTCACTCACAAAACAGAAATTCAAAACCTCGATCCAACATTGAGTATTTTTCCATTCAAATTAAATTAAAATACCTAATCACAATCAAATATCATTTCATTTAGAAATAAAAAGGGGGGATGGTTTTGAGTTTTCAACTCCTCTCCTCGATTATTTGAATACGAGTTCTCTTACTTGGTTAGTCAAATGGTCGTCACTTCTATCCACCTAAGCAAACAAATTGAATCATTTTTATAATAAGAAACAAAAAGGGAGATGACTTTGAGTTTTCAATGTTTCTCCTCGATTATTTGAATACAAGTTCTCTTAATTGGTTAGTCAAATAATTGTCATTCCTCTACAAACTTCCAAACCCTGATTAAATCAAATTATTTTCATAATAAGTGAAACAAAAAGGGAGATGGCTTTGAGTTTTCAATTTCTCTCCTCGGTTGTTCGAATACGAGTTCTCTTACTCGGTCAATCGAACAATTGTCGTTTTTCCATAAATTAATAAATTATTCAAATCAATTAAAACTACATGAAAAGGGAGATGGTCTCGAGTCTTCGATTCCTCTCCTCAAATGCTTGGATATGAGTTGTCTTACTCAGCCATTCGAGCACTTGTCGTCTATTCTAAAATACATCAACCGTATACAAATCTATTTTCATAATCGCTCAGATGAAAAAGAAAGTGATCTAGACTCTTCTATTCTCTTTCCCGGTTATTAGGATACGAGTTGTCTTACTCGGCTATCCGAGTATTCATCATCCATTCAAAACACCTTAATCCTCATTAAATCCTTTTACAATTAAGGATCAAAAAGAAAGTGGTCTAGAGTCTTTTATTCCCTCTCCCGACTATTAGGATACAAGTGGTCTTACTCGATTATCCGAGTAATCGTCATCCAACCAAAAATATCTTAACACAACAAACCTATATTTTCTCACCTTCGTGCGATCAAAACCAATCAAACAAAACATTCAAACACATTAACTCAACTCGTCACCTCCCGCGTAACCAAAACCCCTTTTCAAAAGAACATTGTTAATCATTTCTAATGCGCACAACAAACTAGTGCTAGAGCCTCCACCGAGAGTAGACAAGCCAACGTTTAGCCTTTAGAACGCCGACCTACACAGTCTTTCATAAATCAAAACACCCCAATTAATCGTAGTTTCCCGAACTACGAATGCTCTGATTTCCTTATTGCATCATAAGGATACGTAGGCACGAGATTGCGAGATCTTGGCGAGCACACTAATAAAAAACCTCCCTTTTCCCCCTTCTAAGGTTGCCATCCGTCTCCATTCAATATTTTATGACTAGAAAAAACAAACAACGTAAGTTAACACTCAAATCACAAAATTGAACTAAAAGGTTCCCGTTGAGTACAACGGACGTGAGGGGTGCTAATACCTTCCCCTTGCGTAGTCAACTCCCGAACCCGAATATGGTTGCGATGACAATTAATCTATTTTCTAAAGGTTTTATCGATATTTTCCTATTCCTTCGTTGGAATAAAAAAAGTCCGGTGGAGACTCTGTTCGAACAACGTTTTTTCCGCGTCCATCACGAGGGATCGCATTTTTTTGAGGTGCCACAATCAACACTGAATTTTATACTGGTTCGCTTGAAATTCAAAGCTACTCCAGTCCACCCAACCAAGGTGATTTCGCCTTAGTAAATGACTTAATCCACTAATCTTGAAAGATTACACAAACGATCGTCTAAGAGGATAAATATCTCTTAACCTTCTCAATTTTACAGACTTCACAAGTCACTTGTGAAGAGTTTCAGCAAATAAATAGAATTACAGTAATGCTTGGTGCTTCTAGGTAAGCAGAAATTCCACAAGATAAAAGAAAAAGAATTGTTCACACGTTAGAGCAGCAGCTCGTGTGAGAAGGAGAATGAATCATGGATGTGAAAGTAGTGTTGTATTCTCGTGTGTTTCAGTTGTATTCTTAGTGATGCATTCCATCCTTTATATAGGAGTGATGAGAAGCCCGTTGAATGTTTGAATGTCAAAATCTTTGGCAATGATGAATGATTAATGTCATTAATCTTTGTATTCTTTCCTAAGAAGTTTTGGAGTGCCATAAATTTCTTCCTAAAATAGATTCATTCCATACGTGAAATTCTTCATAGCTAAGTATTCTGAATATGCGGGTTCGATCATCAGACTCTCTATTCAGCAAGTGTATGCTCAGATAGATGCTTGTTGTTGATTGTTCTTTAGAGTTTCTTCTGATTGATTTCATATAAGCGCAAGGCTTCAGATCTTAGAGTGGGTGCTTCCGCTTCAGAGTGTCTGATGTCTCTTGTTGAGTTTAGACTCCCTTTAATCAGAGTCAGAGCTTTTGCTTGCGTATCTTCTAAGTGGTATCTCAGAACTTGTAAATGTATCTGATGAATGTCTATCTGACTATTTATATTAGAGTTCTGCATACTTAGATAAATTTTGTTACGATACTATTTTTGTTTATCCTTTATTATCATCAAAATCTTAGAGATACATTGTAGATACTAGATTTGTTCTTACAATCTACCTCTTTTTGATGATGATAAAAAATTATTCAGAGTGAAGATGAAACAGTGGTATAATCAAAATAATATCTCAAAGTCAGATGAAAGATGACTCCCCCTGAGATGAATCATCGAATTTCTCAGAAGTTCTTACAAATCCTTCCTTGTGTGACAACTAGTTTGTACCTTTATCCTGCATAACTTTTAGGTCTCTTAAGTTATTAAGTTATTAATGTCAGAAAGGTATTCAGGTTGATCCCGACAAAGTTAGAGCCATCCAAGAAATTCCCTCTCCCCGAACAGAAAAAGAGGTCTGAGGTTTCCTTGGCCGACTCAACTGCATCTCTAGAGTCATATCACACTTAATGGATACACGGGAACCGATATTGAAACTGTTGAGAAAGAATCAACCGATTGTTTGGAATGATGATTGTCAAGCGGCATTCTACAAAATAAAAAAGTACTTGCAAGAACAACCAATTCTGATACCACCGGTTCCTGGTAGGACTCTCATTATGTACCTAACAATACTCGACAAATATATGGGTTGTGTTTTGGGCCAACATAACGACACAGGCAAGAAGGAACATGCTATTTACTATATCAGCAAGAAATTCACTAAATGTGAGATCAGATACACAATTTTAGAGAAAACTTGTTGTGCTTTGACTTGGGTTGCTCGATGCCTAAGACAATATATGATTTGCCATACCACTTTATTGATATCCAAAATGGATCTGATAAAGTATATCTTTGAAAAGCCTGCTGTTACTGGTAGAATTGCTCGGTGGCCAGTGCCTTTTGACCGAGTATGATATCCAGTATGTGACCGAGAAAGAAATAAAGGGGAGTGTTATGTATGATTACCTTGCTCACCTACCCGTCGAAGGTTATCAACCGTTGAGGTTTGACTTTCTAGACGAAGACATTATGTTTATCAAAGACTTCACTATGCCAGGCTTCGAGATAAGCCTTAAGGAAGGCCTCGAACCATGATCGCGATGGACGCTTGTGTTCGACGGTGCTTCCAATGCTCGAGGACATGGCATAAGTGATGTTATCACTTCTCCAATCGATTTTCACATTCCATTTACTACTAGATTATATTTTGACTGCACCAATAATATGGTAGAATATAAAGCATGTATCTACGGTTTGGAGGCGGAAATCGACTTAAGGATCAAGATTCTTGAGGTATATGGTGATTCAGCTCTCGTAATAAGTCAGGCGAAAGGCAATTGGGAGACTCGGGATATCAAGTTGATACCTTACAAGGAGCATATCAGAAAGCTGATACCCTATTTTGATGAGACTATTTTCATCATATTTCTATGGAAGAAAATCAGTTAGCAGATGCTCTAGCTACGTTGGCATTTATGTTCAAAGTCAAAAGGAAGAATGAAACCCCATCTCTAGATGAACCAGCGCATTGTCTAGCAATCGAGGTCGATCCTGATGATAAGCCCTGGTTCTATGACATAAAGACATTTCTGGAAAAACGACAATATCCTGAGGGTATATCCATTACCGATAAGAAGGAATTGAGAAGACTCTCTTCCAAGTTCTTCCTAAATGGTGAGGTGTTATACAAGCGGAATTGTGATTCCGTACTGCTCAAATGCATGGATAGACACGAAGCTAGTACAATCATAAAATCCATACATGAAGGCTGCGAGGGTGTACATGCAAAAGGTCTTGCCATAGCTAAGAAGATCCTTTGGGTTGGGT
This sequence comes from Lathyrus oleraceus, assembly GCF_024323335.1. Lineage (NCBI taxonomy): Eukaryota > Viridiplantae > Streptophyta > Magnoliopsida > Fabales > Fabaceae > Lathyrus > Lathyrus oleraceus. The sequence goes on from NC_066582.1 coordinate 315,495,583, forward strand.
ATTACTAGACGACTATGGAGGTTGACTGTTACAACTTTGTTAGAAGATGTCACAGATGTCAGATATATGTGTCGCATTACGCGAAAAACTGGCGGGAAACGAAGACAACAGAGCCGCCAACGTGCGTTATTTATCCCAAAAGAGGGAAAGGAAACGCTCGAAGTAAACCTGGAAAAGACATGGTCTTGCGACCAAAGAGAATGGGATCGGGAGTCGGTTATGCGAAGGGAAGGTATTAGCACCCCTACGCATCCGTCGTACTCGACGGGATCCACGCACAAAAGGAAGGAATATGGTTGCTAAAATACTGCTCACAAACAGACACACTGGCTGAAAGAGACACAAGAAAACAAACGAAACTAACTCGGCAGGATATCGCATCCTGGGCCTATGTAGTCTATCAGGCATAGACATCAGAGTCGACGTAGTTCGGACTAGGGGAAAACGTGCTCGCTAGGATGTCGCATCCTATGCATACGTATCTTCTCTGACTGGAGAAGAATCAGAGCACTCGTAGCTCGGCTAACGCACGCCAAACGAAACCACACGGGAAATCGACTGCCAATCGTTGGGCTTACGTCAAACTCCACACAAAAAGGCAAACATGGAAATCGAATGCCAATCACTGGACTTACATCAGACTCCGAACCAAACACACGCACACTGGAAACCAAATGCCAATCGCTGGACTTACATCGGACTCCAAGCACACAACAAGAGGATACGGAATGCCAATCGCTGGTCTTACATCCATCTCCTAACACACACAAAGACAAAACAAAAAGGGCGCCCGGAGAGATCAGCTCATCTCCTACCTACGTACCTCATCTGGTATGAGGATCAGGGCGACGTAGTTCCCCTACGCAGGGACACAAGACTAGCCTAACCAGAGACAAAGGGAGACACGACTAGGGAGACTACGACTCGAGCCTAGATGTTATCATGCATATCATCCCTAAGTTAAGGTTGCTATCTAACTTGCACAGGGAGCAAGCTATCCTAAACAACACAAACAGTCATACAAAAGCACAAAGCAAGCACACACACTATATACAAACAGAGGGGCTCAAACAAGGCTAGGCTTTAGTCAAGGGGTCATGTCAACCTCGACAAACAAGCCACTGTATCAGGGTGTTGTTAGCTCTTAACCCTAACATTGAGAGTTAGGGTGAAGCAGATGAAATGGGAAGTGAAGATAAGACTTCACAGCTCTTATCCCTGGCCTGGGAGAGCTTTAGACAAGGAATGTGTGGGTTCAGAAAGCTGGAACCCTTCTACACATATGACTGACTCAACTGTACAAGGATCTTGGGTTGATATCCACAATGCATCAACACAAGGTGTGTGAGCAAAGGGATGACTCAACTGAATAGCAGGAGATGGATTGCACATCTCTTGTATCTGCCAATTGCCTTATGAAAGGTCTTTTCCTGCTTAGGGACAAAGATAAACAATCACAAGCATTGCCTCTTAAGGAGGACTTCAGACAGGTGCCTGACCAAATAACAGGCCAGGTCTTCCAGACTACATGAAGTTAGAGACATTATACCTCAATGCTCAAGCTATCAAGCAAAGCAAAAGCAAGTTCACAATGAACTATAGCAACTAAGGTACCTGAAAACAATCCAACATAATCAGTACACCACTTAAACAAAAGGCAAACAGACAATACAGAAGTTAACAGTTAACTGTACAAACAGACAACAAGCAATGCATCAAGCAAATCACAAGCTCAACTCAAAGGAGCTAATCCACCTACAAAACAGCTTAATTTTAATCAACATCAATCAAATATCAATCCAAATGAGCAATTGAATCAAACTCCTCAAGGCCATATGCTTCTTGTCCTGAAAACACAACTCAAACATAAGCACTAACCACTAGGACAAGGCCTAGGGTCAAAGAGGGAGAAATAAACCAAAACAGAACATGAAAATTGGCAAGAATCAAATTAAACCATGTAAGAACAATATCCAAGTGATCCCATATCAATAGCATACACCAATTTCATTTCATAAAGCAAACATGGCAAGGCATGCATTTCAAAGCTAATGGAAGCAAACAAAATGAATCAATCCTCATCAACTCAAAAACAAATCAATAAATTCCAAGAAAAATCATGCTTAAACAGCATACATCACATGGTCATCATACAAAAAATCAGGTCATTTGGATAAGTGGAAGCATGCCAAATAAATTCCCTAAGGCAACGCAAGGCAAAACAAGCTCAATGAGGGAACAAAATCATACATCAACTTCTCACAAGCATAAAACAGAATCCAAACATGATAAATGTATCAAACCAAAGCCACAATAAACTTCATAGTGTCTAGAATACATGTGAAAAATTTCAAGTTCATCTAATACACATCAAGAATTTCACAAATCATCTAAGTTCATGACTTTCCAAAAGTCCAAACATGACAAGCCAGAAGAGAAAATCTCAAACAAATTGGAAATGTATCCAGAAATTCTACAACAATTCACAAGCCATCCTAACATCCATAAGTATCATCATGCAAAAAATCAGATTAATTGAAGTTCATATGGCATGGCAAATAAAATTAGAAAGTCAAGCAAGCAAAGGTGTGACACACATTGTCACACCTCCATTAACCAAAGCATAACTCCACAACCAGAAATGATAAAATTGCAAACTCTGTACCAAAAAATCCCTAAAGGTGTCTAGTTTAAGCATGCAAAGTTTCACAATCATAGGATCAAAACTCATCATTTCACAATCAAAATGGCAAAGCATATCAAGCAAACACACATGTAAACATTCCCTAGACAAAATTAAAATCCATGCGTGCATAATTTCTGGAAAAATCACCATAAAATACTAGACATCATGAGGAACATAGTGCAAAAATCCCAGCTCAATTGGACAATCCATCAAGGAGTTATGAATTTTTGAATGAATGAAGAAATTAAAAAACATGGAAAGGCATAGCATGATCATGGAAGCATAAAATGAAGAAATTGCCAAAGCCTAATGTGAAAAGTCCCTCGCCCGGAATCGAAGAGTGTATCAATTCAAATCTGAGCATGCTACAATGAAGCGCTGCGTTTCATTTAAGCTGACATGGAAATGTGGAACGCGCTACACCAATTAAAATGACCGCTGGAGCCAAGTGGACCAATACATGGCGGTAAACAACAAATTTCATGCAGGCAAGGCAAAAACAGATCAAATCATCTTCTGGAAACGCAAACCCTAATGTTCTTCATGTTCTTCAACCTTCATACACTCAAGAACAAAGTTGCACAGAAATTCACAATCGATACATCATTACACTCGTCTTCTAATGTACATTAACATGCTATCATCAATTAAACCTAATTCTTACTATCATGCCTGGATCGAACAGAATAAAATTCACATGTCAATCTTGAATTCAACATAACTTTCTTAATTCTCAATGAAAATCATCGCAACAAAGCCCAGTGTACTCTCCAATCAAAGATATACCAAAAGCCTAGCATAATTTCATGTATTGTGATCATCGAAAACTGGCCTTCAAGAGATTGCAGAAGTGGATTCGTGGATTTCAGGCCTTGGCAAGGTGAAACAGGTGCTCTACAATGCTTGGATAGGTGAATGAATGAAAGATTGTAGCTCAATAGTGCTTGATTTCTCCAGAAATCTCAACTGCCATGGATAAAGCTTACTTTAACAATTCTTGATTCAGCTTCGAAAATGACGATTGCTTGCTTCAATTCAACTCCAAAATGCTTGTGGATGATGGTTCAATGAAGAATAAGCAAAGGATCGTGCAAAGTTTTTGCAGAAAAGTTGAGAGAAAAAGTTTGTGAAACTTGTGATTGGATCTAGATCTGGTTTGAATGAAATGTTAATGGTGTTTTCTGTTTTGATTATGCATATATACCATCTGTTAATGATCTTTGCTAATCAGGATTAAGCCAAGCCAAAGATATTAATGAAATGCAAGTGTTATGGCCAATTGGGAATTCACCCTCATGTGCATGAAGTGCATGCTGCAGTACACGTTTTTCTTTCCAATTCAACTCAAAATGTCATGTAGAAGCCAAATGCCATGCTTGGAAGTGCATACCATGCATAATTTTTAAATTGTAATTTTTCCCTCCAATTTTCAAATGAAGTTCAAATGAAAATGCCAAATTTTTGTGATGAGAATTGATGAAATATGATGAATGATTTGGATAGCTTATGTCAAAATATGAATGTAGTTAAAAATCCCACTCCATTTGGCCTTGTGGTGTGAAAGTTATCCTCTTTTGAACTTCAAATTGACTTGGCAAAGATTGATCCATAATTTCTCAACCACACATGAGAAATTCATGTTCTTGGAGTTTTTGGAAAGGTGAGAGCAATATATTCAACTTTCCTGTTGGACAAAATTACATTTGAAGCTTCCTTGATGATGTAAACTTGAGGAGAAGACCCTTCCATTTTTGGCAGTTTGAAATTACAGGTCACTTACTATTTCTGGAAACGTTTCCTCTGACCTCAAATTCTTCATTGTTGATCTTTGAAATGTCAAATGAGACTTGTATGGACATGAATGAGGCCTCTCTAACCATCTCCCACCTTCAAATCCATGATTTCATGCACAATTGACTTTGGTTGACTTTCTAGGGTTTCAGATGAATTGATCATTGACTGATAATTTCTGAACATCCTACCTTTGGCCAAACCTCTTCAAAATGATCCCTAGGTCATATGAACTTGATGAACCAAGCCTAGGGCTTTGCTTCAATAGGAATTGCGCTTGCTTGCTTGCACAACTGGATCTCCTTACCAGTCTTGATCGATGACTTTCACTTGGGCAATGGACAATGCAATGCTATGCAGTGGACAATGTAATGTTAATGACCTAACATGAAAATGTATGTACAAAATGGGAGGTGCAAATTTGGGGTTCTACAGCTGCCCCTATTCAATCAACTGGGAACCAGAACGGATGAGAGCAACGGCTGTCAGACTTTCAGGGTAAACAGGGATTGAATACCAAGAACCGTAGAAATTTGCACCATGCGGGGATCCACCAACAGAAACGTCCACTGGGATCTAATATTTATTACTGGGGATTTTGATTTTTTCAAAGGTACAACCACATCCATACATCGCAAGACGATGAATGGGGATAGAAATCACAACTAGATGCCAACGGACAACTAGGAAAAACTCGACGTTTATCAAAACCAACGGAGAGGTGACCAGACATTAATGAATGACTGGAAAGGTACAACTGTACGTCAACAGACGTAGTGGGAAAAACTCATCGTTTACCAAAACCAACGGAGAGGTAACTCTACTGGGGACGACCAGGAAAAACTCGACGTTTACCAAAACCAACGGAGAGGTGACCAGACATCAACGGATGAATGGGAAGACTCGACCAGACGTCAACGGACGAACGGGAGAAGCTCGACGTTTATCGACACCAACGGAGAAGGAGACCACTTCACCAAGGAAGGGATACAACAACCGGAAACCGAATAGGACGTCCACCGACGACTCTACTGGGGATTCTGGCTGGGAATCGACCAGACATTAATGAATGACTGGGGAATAGGATATACAATCAGACGTCAACGGACGAATGAAAAAAACTCAACGTTTATCGAAACCAACGGAGAGGTAATTATGAGGGGAAGGATACAACTATACGTCAACGGACGAATAGGAAAAACTCAACGTTTATCGAAACCAACGGAGAGGTAACTCTTCTGGGGAGAGAAAATATAACTCAACCAAACGTCAACGGACGATCGGGAAAAACTCGACGTTTTTCGAAACCAACGGAGACAGGTAACTCTGTGGGGATCAACAGCCATTATCAAATGATCTGTGGGGAATAAGCAACTATACGTCAACGGACGCATAGGAAAAACTCAACGTTTATCGAAACCAACGGAGGGGTAACTCTTATTGGGGATGATTCGACTAGACGTTCGCGGACGACTAGAAAAAACTCAACGTTTATCGAAACCAACGGAGAAAGGTGACCTCTGGGGAGGGTATTACGAACATCGAAAGATGATGTTTACCGACATCAAAAGAAGACCGGACACCAACGAATGACTGGGGTAGGACTCGATGTTTACCGACACCGAAAGATGGTGTTTACCGACACCAAAGAAAGACGACCAGGCATTAACGAATGACTGGAATGGGACTCGATGTTTACCGACACCGAAAGATGGTGTTTACCGACACCAAAGAAATAACACACGTGGGTGCTAACATGACACTGACCGGTATCACAAGATGACATCTACATATGTCAGGGCAAGGCTAAACACTTGTCGGGGATCTCACTGGGGAGAAAACAGGCTTTCCTTTCACCAACGGATGAGGAAATAAACCTCTCTGGGGGGTACCAATCCTGAATGCTGTCAGGAGTAACTGTAGGAAACGTGCCGTACAGATGTTGAACAAAGATCCGCTTCTGCCGGGGATATGGTCTGATTGTTAACACATGAATGCATATGTTTGGATTTTTCTATGGCATAATGCTCCATATTGAATGGAAATGCTACGCGATTTGAGGATGCAATGATTACTACATGCAAAATGATAAACTCTGGTTGGGGAACCAGAGGATCAGATACTCCAACTTTGTGGGGAAACTCTGCTTGAGGAATACTCTGCGGGGAAATAACACTGATGCTGGGAAAAGGATAGACTCCGTTGGGGACATCCTTCATAGGACCTAATCCACTCGGGGACTCCACTTGGGGAATAATCAAAGCAACTTTGCTGAGGACTACCCAACGGCGACTGCGTTGAGGAACCATCAATGCTACTCCACCGGGGAAAGTAAACAAGGCAACTCGCTGGGGGAGTAACAAATCGACTTTGCTAGGGATAATCAGGCGACTTCACTGGGGAAAGCCAACCAATCCACAAATAGGATAAACTCTACTTTGGGAAATAAATGCTACTCCGCTGGGGACGACTAACCCAGTCCACAGGTAGGATAGACTCAACTTGGTGATGCAGACATCATTCCGCTACGGAAAACTCAACCAATCCACAGATAGGATAGACTCTACTGGAGATAAATTTCATTGAACCCGCTCCACTCGGGGACTCCGCTGAGGAAAATCATCCACACCAACCTCTACTCGGGAGATCTGCTAGGGAAAACAACTCTGTCGGGGATAACACACCAACTCTTCTGAGGAAGAGCAAAGCGCTGGTGGGGAAAGTAATATATCAGACTCTGTGCTGGGGAGAGACATACACAACCCTACTAGGGATGAGCGCTCACGACCACGATGGGGATAACAGTACTTCGAACCCGACTGCTGGGGGACAACACTCCACTGACACCTCCGCTGGGGATACCACATCCTTCATACTCAGTGGGGATCTCAACTGGGGAACTATTTGCTGGAGAATACACCCACTTCCAGGCCTGCTGGGGATAGGCAATCCATAGATCTGCTGGGATAGAAGACACTGTCCAAAAGCGTCTCTGCAGGGGAGAATATAGCTCTGACAGCTTCCATACTTGCTTGGGAAATAAGTGCTGTGGAATCGTCTGCACAGATGACAACCTGCAAAACAACACAACCAAATGCCCCAGGGGATACATGGACAAGATACGCTCAAGTGTCCTCAACATTCAAAATGATTTTCAAATGTTTTATCTTTCTGCAAGTTATTGTTTATCCTTCATGTTTTTACATGCAATGTTTATCAAAAATTCGGACGTTTTTGCAAACAAAACGGTAAAATAAAAACAGGAGAGCTATCTATCTGAATAACGACTTTTATTGATTGGAAAATGGGCGTGAAAAGGCGAATACATTGGGAAGCAATTCCTAGAAAGAGGTAATTGCGCACAAAAGGGAAAATCTATCCTAATGGCAATGTGAACACGGCCTCCACTATATCCCAATTCTGTTATAACTCACAGATCATCATCTTTCCTCCCAACTCCCTTGCTTTCTGAGAAGAATGACTGGACCGATCACATCTTTCGAGATGGAAGACGACAAAGCACGATGAAGTACATATAACTCAGACTGTAGTCTTCGCTTTAATCCCTCTTTTGGCTGGATCGCCCTTTCGGGTTTTCAATCCACCGGGATACCCATTTTTGCCTAAGCCGCCCTTGCGGGTTTTCGACTTACCGGGTGTACAAATTCTTTTCATTTTATATCCCTAATTTTTGCCCGAACCTTTTCTTTCTTTTTTTTTTTGGTTCGCCGGGATACCCTTTTTTGCCTGGACTCTTTTATTCTTTTTGTCCAGCGGGTCAATTTATGCGAAGTATTTTTTGACTACATCTGAGTTAACAGGGGACGGAAAATCTTCACCATCAATAGTTGTAAGCATCAAGGCTCCACCGGAGAAGACCTTCTTCACAACATATGGACCTTCATAATTAGGAGTCCACTTGCCCTGTTATCTGTACCGGGAGGAAGGACCCTATTCAAGACTAGATCACCGATCTGATAGCTTCGAGGACGCACTTTCTGATCAAAGGCTCTCTTCATCCTTCTCTGATATAACTGCCCATGGCACATAGCTGCTAGCCGTCTCTCTTCGATAAGGCTCAACTCGTTAAACCTTGTTCGAATCCACTCGGCTTCGTCCAGCTTGACATCTAACAAAACCCTCAGAGAAGGGATCTCCACTTCAACAGGCAGGACTGCTTCCATACCATACACGAGGGAGTACGGGGTTGCCTCGGTCGACGTACGTACTGAGGTACGGTACCCATGCAAAGCGAAAGGCAGCATCTCATGCCAATCCTTATACGTTACGACCATCTTCTGCACAATCTTCTTGATATTCTTATTAGCCGCCTCTACAGCAGCATTCATCTTTGGTCTGTAAGGAGAAGAATTGTGATGTTCAATCTTGAAATCTTTACAAAGCTCTTTCATCATCTTGTTATTGAGATTCGAACCATTATCAGTGATGATTCTCTCAGGAACTCCATAACGACAGATGATTTCTTTCTTAATGAACCGGGCAACCACTTGTTTGGTAACATTAGCATAGGAAGCTGCTTCCACCCACTTGGTGAAGTAATCGATCGCAACCAGAATGAAGCAATGTCCATTTGAGGCAGTAGGCTCAATCTTCCCAATCATATCAATGCCCCACATGGAAAACGGCCAAGGCGAGTTCATGACATTCAGAGGGCTTGGTGGTACATGCACCTTATCAGCATAGATTTGACACTTATGGCACTTCCGAGCGTACTTGAAGCAATCGGATTCCATAGTCATCCAATAATAACCGGCTCTCAACAATTTCTTCGACATTGCATGACCACCAGCATGGGTACCAAACGAACCTTCATGCACTTCTTGCATCAACATGTCTGCTTCGTGTCTATCCACGCATCTGAGCAGAACCATGTCAAAGTTCCTCTTGTACAACACATCATCCTGATTCAAATAAAAGCTTCCAGCTAGCCTTCTCAGGGTTTTCTTGTCATTCTTCGATGCAAAATGATATGAGTATGATGCTAATGCATATGATGCACATGATATGATCATTTCTCAGGCATTCAAAGAGCCTGATTCATCTTCAAAAGATGGCAACCTGTAGCAAGAACAACACAGGAAGCACAGGATCAACATACACAAGAGCAATGAATACAGAGTGAAACCAACAACCTCATCTATAAATGAGCAACAAGATCATACAACAATGTCAACAAAGATCCAGATACATCAAAGTACAACAATGAATCCCACCCAACAAGCCTGGGGGTGATTCACAAACATAAACATCAGGAATACGAGCTAAGACAAATGACTTCCATGAATGAGCGTCTTCAAGTAGTGACACTGGTCTATCAACAGGTCACACTCCGAACATTCTGGCAAGGGAGTAATCTTCTCCTTCAACTGTCTTCTAAGCTCTACAACTTCTGCCCCAAGTTGGTTCTCTGATACAAGTCTCTATTCGACTTCCCTCTTCAACTGGACATCTTTGTCTCTGAGTTGCTTCTCCAAGTCTCTGATCGTTTTCTGATAACTGGCCTCAACTCTCTGCAATCTCAAACACTCTCTGTGCTCTGCATTCAGCAAGTTCTCCATCTCTTCATAAGATCTCTTCTTGCTCCTTACTCCACCAACCTCTACACTCTGGATGTCTCTGAGTTGATGAGTCAGGTTCAACCTATCAGCTTTGGCTTGATACAACTCCATCTGGGCATCTTGCTCTTTCTCCTTCAATCGGCGATTCTCCATCAAGGCTTGCTTGTAGTTCTCAGCAGGTACACTCTCAGCAAGAATCAAAGGTGGTTGCACTTGCAAAGGATTCATCCTATCATAGGGCAACAACAAAGTTTCCACTCTCTTCTTGACCCACTCAGTGTAATCAGGCATAACAATGGCAAACTTCTTCCCTAAGACAGATCCATCCTGGACACCAATAGACTTCCAAGCTCTTCCTATCTGCTCCAATCTAGCAGGGTCGCTTCGCTTCTCAAAATACACACTCTCAGCTATCTCAGCATCAAGTGGTCTTCCACTCATCACGAACCCCAACTGGCGAAGAGAAAGAACTGGGTTGTAGTTGATGCAACCCTTAGTCCCTACAAGTGGCACATTCCGGAATTCTCCACAACTCATGATAACATCACGCACACCCATCCGATACGACTTCCATCTGATATCATAAGAGGTAAGAGACATAACCCTCTGAGTCCACCTATGCGTACTCTAAGCATCCACAAAAGGTCCACTGACTGGCAGGAGAGACAAGAACCATCTGAGCAACAGTGGGAGACAACATCTGATAGCTCCACCCTTACCATGCCTACTGTCAATAGCATAGTAAGTGTCAGCTAACAGAGTAGGAACTGGGTTTCCTCCAATGAAGAGGGTGATTGCAGCATAGTCCACAAAGTTGGGCATACTCGGGAACAAGATGATCCCATAGATCATAACAGCTAGCTGGGCATGAAAAGCTTCCCAATTCCCCTTCTCTGCTTCTCCTCTAGCAACTCTCAGCAGAAACTTCAAAGGCAAACCCACAACGTCCCCACTGGACTTCCAACTATCACTGACTTCCTTGATACCCAAATGGAGAGCTCTAGCAACAACTCTGAAATCAACTTCCTTAGGCACGTCCAAGAAAGGCACCTGATGCAAGATAGGAACATTCAATAGAATGGAGTACTCCTCGAGAGTAGGCGCCAACTGATAATCCTGAAAAGTGAAGCAGCGAAGCTCTGGGTCGTAGAACTGAAGAAGAGTCTGTAACGGCACTTGATCAACTACCATCTTCAACAGTGTCAGAATATCCCCATACTGATCGACAAACCCCTTCAGATTACCACTGGTCACAAGGTTGCTCAACTCTATCAGAGACGTCAAAGGCTCATGGTGAAAGCTATAGGAACACGTCTTCCGCTTCGGCTCTGGGACTGTTGCCATCTCTATCAGTGAACAGACTCTGGAATGTACCTTAGAAATGATATGCATGCAGGGATTAGTTTTTTCCTTTTCTTTTTTTTCAATTTTTTATTGCGTATCTTTTGAAAATAAACATGCTATGATGCAAATGATGCAGACGAGACTGGCAAGCTGTGCATCTCGGAACACAGGATCGAAGCTTCGGCTCGAACTTGGAACCATAATTCATCTGAAACCCGAAGTCATCTGATAAACTGTCATCTGAACCCAATCTGAGAAAACAAGTCACCAACAGGACCACAAGTCACCAACAAGTCACCGACAAGTCACCGACAAGTCACCAACTGTACATGTAATAATGATCATTCCCTCCCCACTCACGGGTGTCATCTAGGCCAGGGTAAGGTCGAAAGAAACGCAACATAAATAACCTTTCGCAGAATATCATCATATACACACCCGAAGTATGTAACGATAATATCCCACCAGGGTCTGAACTGCTCGTGATATCAATATTCCGCTAAGTGGCGCATACCACCCGCTTCCCATGAATCACTCTATTCCTAGGTTTCCTAGATTTCACTCATAGCCTGGGTATTGGGCCTTTTACCTCGAGTAACTCCCACCCCAAACAGAGAAACACAGCACAGCCAGCACAGATGAATATGAATGAATGCAAACATTAATGCACACATAAATGCAAACAATGAATAAATGAATGCAATAAATAAAGCAGCAAACAGCAACCAAAACCCTAACCTAGAGAGCGCTAGGAGAGACTCGCTTAGGGAAGATGGACCAGCAAGAGGTCAACTTCTCTATATCTCCAGCAGAGTCGCCAGCTGTCGCATTACGCGAAAAACCGGCGGGAAACGAAGACAACAAAGCCGCCACCGTGCGTTATTTATCCCAAAAGAGGGAAAGGAAACGCTCGAAGTAAACCTGGAAAAGACATGGTCTCGTGACCAAAGAGAATGGGATCGGGAGTCGGTTATGCGAAGGGAAGGTATTAGCACCCCTACGCATCCGTCGTACTCGACGGGATCCACGCACAAAAGGAAGGAATATGGTTGCGAAAATACTGCTCACAAACAGACACACTGGCTGATAGAGACACAAGAAAACAAACGAAACTAACTCGGCAGGATATCGCATCCTAGGCCTACGTAGTCTATCAGGCATAGACATCAGAGTCGACATAGTTCGGACTAGGGGAAAACGTGCTCGCTAGGATGTCGCATCCTATGCATACGTATCTTCTATGACTGGAGAAGAATCAGAGCACTCGTAGCTCGGCTAACGCACGCCAAACGAAACCACACGGGAAATCGACTGCCAATCGCTGGGCTTACGTCAAACTCCACACAAAAAGGCAAACATGGAAACCGAATGCCAATCACTGGACTTACATCAGACTCTGAGCCAAACACACGCACACTGGAAACCAAATGCCAATCGCTGGAGTTACATCGGACTCCAAGCACACAACAAGAGGATACGGAACGCCAATCGCTGGTCTTACATCCATCTCCTAACACACACAAAGACAAAACAAAAAGGGCGCCCGGAGAGATCAGCTCAGCTCCTACCTACGTACCTCATCTGATATGAGGATCAGGGCGACGTAGTTCCCCTACGCAGGGACACAGGACTAGCCTAACTAGAGACAAAGGGAGACACAGCTAGGGAGACTACGACTCGAGCCTAGATGTTATCATGCATATCATCCCTAAGTTAAGGTTGTTATCTAACTTGCACAGGGAGCAAGCTATCCTAAACAGCACAAACAGTCATACAAAAGCACAAAGCAAGCACACACACTATATACAAACAGAGGGGCTCAAACAAGGCTAGGCTTTAGTCAAGAGGTCATGTCAACCTCGACAAACAAGCCACTGTATCAGGGTGTTGTTAGCTCTTAACCCTAACATTGAGAGTTAGGGTGAAGCAGATGAAATGGGAAGTGGAGATAAGACTTCACAGCTCTTATCCCTGGCCTGGGAGAGCTTTAGACAAGGAATGTGTGGGTTCAGAAAGCTGGAACCCTTCTACACATATGACTGACTCAACTGTACAAGGATCTTGGGTTGATATCCACAATGCATCAACACAAGGTGTGTGAGCAAAGGGATGACTCAACTGAATAGCAGGAGATGGATTGCACATCTCTTGTATCTGCCAATTGCCTTATCAAAGGTCTTTTCCTGCTTAGGGACAAAGATAAACAATCACAAGCATTGCCTCTTAAGGAGGACTTCAGAAAGGTGCCTGACCAAATAACAGGCCAGGTCTTCCAGACTACATGAAGTTAGAGACATTATACCTCAATGCTCAAGCTATCAAGCTAATCAAAAGCAAGGTCACAATGAACTATAGCAACTAAGGTACCTGAAAACAATCCAACATAATCAGTACACCACTCAAACAAAAGCCAAACAGACAATACAAAAGTCAACAGTTAACTGTACAAACAGACAACAAGCAATGCATCAAGCAAATCACAAGCTCAACTCAAAGGAGCTAATCCACCTACAAAACAGCTTAATGTTAATCAACATCAATCAAATATCAATCCAAATGAGCAATTGAATCAAACTCCTCAAGGCCATATGCTTCTTGTCCTGAAAACACAACTCAAACATAAGCACTAACCACTAGGACAAGGCCTAGGGTCAAAGAGGGAGAAATAAACCAAAACAGAACATGAAAATTGGCAAGAATCAAATTAAACCAATTAAGAACAATATCCAAGTGATCCCATATCATTAGCATACACCAATTTCATTTCATAAAGCAAACATGGCAAGGCATGCATTTCAAAGCTCATGGAAGCAAACAGAATGAATCAATCCTCATCAACTCAAAAACAAATCAATAAATTCCAAGAAAAATCATGGGTAAACAGCATTCCTCACATGGTCATCATACCAAAAATCAGGTCATTTGGATAAGTGGAAGCATGTCAAATAAATTCCCTAAGGCAAGGCAAGGCAAAACAAGCTCAACGAGGGCACAAAATCATACATCAACTTCACACAAGCATAAAACAGAATCCAAACATGATAAATGTATCAAACCAAAGCCACAATAAACTTCAAAGTGTCTATAATACATGTGCAAAATTTCAAGTTCATCTAATACACATCAAGAATTTCACAAATCATCTAAGTTCATGACTATCCAAAAGTCCAAACATGACAAGCCAGAAGAGAAAATCTCAAACAAATTGGAACTGCATCCAAAAATTCTACAACAATTCACAAGCCATCCTATCATCCATAAGTATCATCATGCAAAAAATCAGATGAATTGAAGTTAATATGGCATGGCAAATAAAATCAGAAAGTCAAGCAAGCAAAGGTGTGACACACATTTTCACACCTCCATTAACCAAAGCATAACTCCACAACCAGAAATGATAAAATTGCAAACTCTGTACCACAAAATCCCTAGAGGTGTCTAGTTTATGCATGCAAAGTTTCACAATCATAGGATCAAAACTCATCATTTCACAATCAAAATGGCAAAGCATATCAAGCAAACACACATGTAAACATTCCCTAGACAAAATTAAAATCCATGCGTGCACAATTTCTGGAAAAATCAGCATAAAATACTAGACATCATGAGGAACATAGTGCAAAAAATCCCAGCTCAATTGGACAATCCATCAAGGAGTTATGAATTTTTGAATGAATGTAGAAATTAAAAAACATGGAAAGGCATAGCATGATCATGGAAGCATAAAATGAAGAAATTGCCAAAGCCTAATGTGAAAAGTCCCTCGCTCGGAATCGAAGAGTGTATCAATTCAAATCTGAGCGTGCTACAATGAAGCGCTGCGTTTCATTTAAGCTGACATGGAAATGTGGAACGCGCTACACCAATTAAAATGACACGCTGGAGCCAAGTGGACCAATACATGGCGGTAAACAACAAATTTCATGCAGGCAAGGCAAAAACAGATCAAATCATCTTCTGGAAACGCAAACCCTAATGTTCTTCATGTTCTTCAACCTATATACACTCAAGAACAAAGTTGCACAGAAATTCACAATCGATACATCATTACACTCGTCTTCTAATGTACATTAACATGCTATCATCAATTAAACCTAATTCTTACTATCATGCCTAGATCGAACAGAATAAAATTCACATGTCAATCTTGAATTCAACATAACTTTCTTAATTCTCAATGAAAATCATCGCAACAAAGCTCAGTGTACTCTCCAATCAAAGATTTACCAAAAGCCTAGCATAATTTCATGAATTGTGATCATCGAAAATTGACCTTCAAGAGATTGCAGAAGTGGATTCATGGATTTCAGGCCTTGGCAAGGTGAAACAGGTGCTCTACAATGCTTGGATAGGTGAATGAATGAAATATTGTAGCTCAACAGTGCTTGATTCCTCCAGAAATCTCAACAGCCATGGATGAAGCTTACTTTAACAGTTCTTGATTCAGCTTCGAAAATGACGATTGCTTGCTTCAATTCAACTCCAAAATGCTTGTGGATGATGGTTTAATGAAGAATAAGCAAAGGATCGTGCAATGTTTTTGCAGAAAAGTTGACAGAAAAAGTTTGTGAAACTTGTGATTGGATCTAGATCTGGTTTGAATGAAATGTTAATGGTGTTTTCTGTTTTGATTATGCATATATACCATCTGTTAATGATCTTTGCTAATCAGGATTAAGCCAAGCCAAAGATATTAATGAAATGCAAGTGTTATGGCCAATTGGGAATTCACCCTCATGTGCATGAAGTGCATGCTACAGTACACGTTTTTCTTTCCAATTCAACTCAAAATGTCATGTAGAAGCCAAATGCCATGCTTGGAAGTGCATACCATGCATAATTTTTAAATTGTAATTTTTCCCTCCAATTTTCAAATGAAGTTCAAATGAAAATGCCAAATTTTTGTGATGAGAATTGATGAAATGTGATGAATGATTTGGATAGCTTATGTCAAAATATGAAGGTTGCAAAAAATCCCACTCCATTTGGCCTTGTGGTGTGAAAGTTATCCTCTTTTGAACTTCAAATTGACTTGGCAAAGATTGATCCATAATTTCTCAACCACACATGAGCAATTCATGTTCTTGGACTTTTTGGAAAGGTGAGAGCAATATCTTCAACTTTCATGTTGGACAAAATTTCATTTGAAGCTTCCTTGATGATGTAAACTTGAGGAGAAGACCCTTCCATTTTTGGCAGTTTGAAATTACAGGTAACTTACTATTTCTGGAAACGTTTCCTCTGACCTCAAATTCTTCATTGTTGATCTTTGAAATGTCAAATAAGACTTGTATGGACATGAATGAGGCCTCTCTAACCATCTCCCACCTTCAAATCCATGATTTCATGCACAATTGACTTTGGTTGACTTTCTAGGGTTTCAGATGAATTGATCATTGACTGATGATTTCTGAACATCCTACCTTTGGCCAAACCTCTTCAAAATGATCCCTAGGTCATATGAACTTGATGAACCAACCCTAGGGCTTTGCTTCAATAGGAATTGCGCTTGCTTGCTTGCACAACTGGATCTCCTGACCAGTCTTGATCGATGACTTTCACTTGGGCAATGGACAATGCAATGCTATGCAGTGGACAATGTAATGTTAATGACCTAACATGAAAATGTATGTACAAAATGGGAGGTGCAAATTTGAGGTGCTACAATATGGTGACAAGATCTTCGTGCCACCGACTCCATTGAATGTTTTGACTTCTCCATGGCCTTTTTCTATGTGGGGTATCGATATAATTGGGATGATAGAGCCTAAAGCTTCTAGCGATCATCGATTCATCCTAGTCACCATCGACTACTTCACGAAATGGGTCGAAGTTGCTTCGTATGCCAATGTCACTCGATAGGTGGTTACCCGGTTTATCAAGAAAGAGATAATCTACCGCTATTGGATAACTAGCAAGATCATCATTAACAATGCCAGTAATCTCAACAACAACATGATGAAGGAGTTATGCGAAGAATTTAAGATCGAGCACCAGAACTCTTCACCATACCGTCCCAAGATGAACGGCGCCTTAGCAGCAGCTAATAAGAATATCAAGAGAATCATCCAGAAAATGGTCAAGACATACAAGGACTGGCATGAGATGTTGCCCTTTACTCTGCACGGTTACAGAACCTCAGTCTTCACATCCACTGGGGCAACTCCATACTCGATGGTATATGTAACGGGGTATTCGTTACCATTAGAGATATTGACTAAATCCAAGGTAAATCATACAAGTCGAGTCGCCACCGCACTTCTATTTATCCAAAGGAATGGTTAGAAAGCAAACAAAAACCTAAAAGTTTTATCGAATAAAAAACTAGTAAAAATGTCAGAGATCTGGGTAAGGGGGTTGGTTATGCAATGGGAAGGTATTAGGCACCCAAAGCATCCTAGGTACTCCTAGGGAGCCCTTTTCACATTTGTTGCAAAGGTTGTTGTTTTTTTTTTTGAAAATTTATTTGTGCAAACATGATTGAAGGGATGAGAAAAGCGTGTATGTTTATCTAATGTACTACTTACTAAAAGAAGGGTCAAAAGAAAATGACTCGCACGGACGTCGCATCCACTGCATACGTATCTCATCTGAATAGGAGAATCAGAGTCTTCGTAGCTCGGCTACCTATGGGTTAAAGAGGAGTGTGCTCCGTAAGACATCGCGTCTTATGCCTACGTATCTAATTTGGGATGAAAATCAGAGCAAAACGCAGTTCGACCACCTATGGGGTAAGGGTTGTGTTTTGGGGTGAACGACGTTACTACGTAATCTACCGGATGCTCGACCTTTGGAGACTTACTCGCCTGTAGTAGAAGGAGATAATGTGTTCTTAGGAGAAGAAAAATCAATGAGTTTGGGGTGTTTAGGGATGCTAATGCAAAAAGGCAGTCCTAGATGAAGGAACCGCGTTACCTTAAATGACATGCCACGAGAGGCTATACGAAACCTAAGAAATTGGTAACATGTGGGAAAATTAAAGGGATCGAGAGATCTACCGTACGGATAAAGATCCGAAGTAACAACAATTAGATATATAAGAAACCCAAAGATTCCCAAGCTAAATACCATCAAAGAAAGTGAGTCAGTACAGGTAATCAGAATAAACCACCAGGTGGTATCCCACAAATAAAGTGGAACACCAGGCAAGCCATCTCTGCAAGAGTCATATGAGCCCTCACAAAACAAAACTCAACAAACAGGTTAGAGAAACAAGATAGGGTAATCAAGAGTTGCCCCCAAATCAAAATGTAACCACATGAATCATGCCATTAAAATTCACAAAAAGCTCACAAAAAGCAACCAAGGGTAGGAGGCCTAAACCTCTTGTCAAACACATGCATCAAAAGGGTATCAAATTCACCCATAATACCTCATACATTCAGAGCATTCAAATCAAAAGCACAAAGTAATGGGAATAAGGCAAACCAGATTGGAGAGATCGAATGAAATTGAATTGACCGGTTAGGTTTGCAAAGCAATCTGAGGGTTTATATGAGAGGGAATTGGTTCTTTGCCGATGAGTTCCCTTCAGTCTCCGGAGGTTGCTCTAAACTATGTTAGCTCTTCTCTCACTATCTTTTTCCTGCCAGGATAATAGGAATAGACTTTTTTTTGTTTCACTGAAACTCTGAATTTATAACCTGATTTTTGTGGACCTGTGGGCTCAAATGAGAGAGGCCCAAGTCCAAAAATTTTCTGTTATATTTTATTTATTTATTTTATATTATTTTTTTTCGTTTTTCGTTTTTTTTTATTATTTTTTTACGTTTTTTTTTAACGTTTTTTTTTAAACACGTGGGCTTCGCTTAGCGAGCATGACAGCTCATGAACAAACATTTGCTCCTCAAGATTAATGTTTTGACAGACGAATAGACCCCATTTGAACCTGTTGGAAGTATCTCGAGTCATTCCCTTGTGTTGACTGATCATCTAAATAGAACCCACAAAGTGTCCTGGATGATACTCAAGCTTCAAAAAAAAGATGTTAGCGACACATTTTTGTGCTTTTGGTTAGTAAACAAAAGTAAGAGAAACAATGATGTATAATTCAAGCATGCTTGGTGATCTCAAACCAATCACAAGGAGTCCCACCCAAAGGCAAAGGGAACCAAGATGCTAAAGATCCTTGAGGCAATGCAAATGCAATGTTATGATGCCATGAGGGATCTTAGGGTCAAAATTGGGGTCTTACAGATGCCCCTATTTAAGGTCATTCGAGCCAGAGAAGTGAAGGTTAAAATCTTCGTCTCGACGGGGTAGAATGGGCTTAAATAATAACAAAGAGACGAATTTTGGTCCCTAAGAGACCTCATGATGCAAATGTAGGTATGAAAAATGGTAGCACTCTGAGGAGATATGTGTCCACAAAAGCAAAGAAATCAGAAGCCACTGATAATCCATATGAGCAATTCACTCCATGGGACCAAGACCCTGGGGACTCTCCTGGGGATAGAAAAGGGATAAAAATGCGCGAGCAGGTCACGACTCAAAGCGTGGGGAACAGAATTCCAAAGGGAAAAGATCCAATGGAAAGACTCGAGCTGACTCGAAGATGCATGTATTGGGGAATATGCCAATAAAGCAAAAAACTATCCACAGCGGATACTTCGGATAAAATCCGGATGAAAACAATCCACTAAGGGACTTCGTTGGGGATGTCCACAAGGACACTCCTGGGGAAGCAGAGGGACGAGGTATTACCGGGTACTGGGTAATAAGCTCAAGGAGACATGTGATCTGAACCCCAGGTATGAGGGTGAGAGATACAACATGCTCAGGAAGAGATGAATATCCAAGACCAGTATAAGGGTGAGAGATATCAAAACTTCAAAACGTCTGAGGAAAACCTAAAAGGTATACTTCAACTCAGGCATTCTGACTCCACAGGGGACAAAAAGTCATAATAGGGAGCAGAGAGGAAGGAACACCAGGGATACCGGTTACTGGGCATATAATAGGTGACCAACCAAAGCGTGAATTGGGGAATATTCCCAAAACACTCATCATCCAAAAGAGGGCTAAAAGCAAACTCGATTACAGGATGGATATTCGACTCCACAAAGGGGATACGAATCTTACTCAACTAGGGAAGAACAAAAGGCTTCAGACCCGAGAGTGCATGAGATATACTATCTATTACCGTCAGAACATAGGTAATATACCCGCATGGACGATTATCCACAACCGGTTACTGGGTTAATAAAGGATAAATCGACTGAAAAGAAAAGGCATTGGGATACCGAAACTAGGTATATAATGATGACCAATTCAGGGGAGAAACAATCGTTACCAACAACAAAAAGGTAGACGAGAGATGACCCGCTGGGGATAAATTGCGTAATCAGGGCAATTATCCAAGCAGATGAGGGGATATCATCACCAAATATTGGATGAAGATAACTGTCACCAATTAAAGATGAGCAAAAATAGTTACTCTGCAAAAAGGGAAGAAATAGGGTTTACAACTACCGGTATGAGGGTAGAGAAACACAGACTCCACCGGGGATAATAATTACTAATTATTGAGCAATTATTCACTTACCACGGGGAAACAGGAAAAGAGTCTCAAGAGACCGATCTAGGATCAAACTAGATAGGCACACCATATCAAGACTTGTCCCGGTGAGCATATAACTCAATGTGGAAAATCATCCCAGTATATGTGTTGGGAAGGAATAAAAACAATCAACATCCACGAGGATATAACCCGGTGAGGAATATGGAAGAAAGGATAGACGCTTTCTGCCTATGGAGCTGACTCTATATGGAGAGATCAGACACACACGTCTGCTTGGGGAAGTATATCACCAAATAGCAGGAGACAGCAAACAACGATATATGGCAAAGAATGCAACATGAATATCTGGATTTTATAATTATGCATGTATGCGCGTGGTTTATGTATGATGTATGTTGACAAACAGACATATTTAACACAACCAGGTCCAGGAATCAACCACCCGGTACTACATCTCAAGAGAGAAAGCCAAGTTCACCGGAGAGTATCCAATCTGCTGGGGATCAGAGATACCAGGAACCAAAGAACTCTGCAGGGGATGAATCATCAATCATTCCAGCTGGGGATGAGAGTTATCACAGACAAGGTCCACCACACCAACAACTCTACTAGGGAATCTATCTGAGGAGATAAGGGATTTATCGGGATCAACCACCAAATACCGCTCTTTCCCGAAGAGATCCAAGCTGCTGAGGAAGAAAGATTGCTACTCTGCTGAAGGGAAGAGAGGTGACTCTCAACAAGCAATCCACTTGGTAGGATAAACCACAAGGGATTCCGGAGGGAGGAGATACAGTCATGCCAGGAATATGGACAAAAATCTTACCCTGTTGGGGATCGTACCACCCTTGGGAGAGCACTGAGGATCTCCTAAGTATCCTTTCGTCATTGTGAATGTTCACTTTGTTTAAAAATAAATTATAAAAAATTTGATCGTTTAAAACAATGATATTTTCTTAATCAAAACATGCAAAACATTTGTTGAATAGAAACATATAAGAGTGCCAATAATTGGATAAAAGGCTCAAATTTATTTGATAGAATGGTAGTCTGCGAATGGCAAGACTCCATAGATCTTTACAAATTTGAAATTGGTGATATATATTGGAAAAGGGCTACATTGAACATAATGACCATTTCTCCACCAATTCTGAATCCGATGTATTTGAAGCTTTGGCTGATAATGAGCAAGGATTTCTGACGGACGACAGTTGTAGAACAAAGTCTTGTCAGGATGCGGTTACTTGCCAAATCCATAATTTTTGCCTAGATTGCCCTAGGATGAGGTACTCAATCTAGCGGGATACATGTATCATTTTTCATGTCTCTAACTTTTGCCTGGACCGCCCTTTTGGGTTTTCAATCCACCGAGACGCTCATTTTTGCCTAAGCCGCCCTTTCAGGTTTTCAACTTAGCGAGCTATTTAGTTTTTATTTTTTTAGGCGAAGTATTTCTTGACTGCATCTGAATTCACACGACGAGTGAAATCCTCCCCATCCATAGTTGTATGTATCAAAGCACCGCCTGAAAATGCTCTCTTAACAACATATGGACCTTCATAGTTTGGAGTCCACTTGCCCTTGGAATCGGGCGCGAAAGACACGACTTTCTTCAGCACAAGGTCACCTTCTCGGAACACACGAGGCTTGACCTTCTTATCAAAAGCTTTCTTCATTCTCTGCTGATATAACTGACCATGGCACATGGCAGTCAATCTCTTCTCTTCAATCAAGTTTAGCTGGTCATAACGACTCTGAACCCATTCAGCATCAGTCAACTTGGCCTCCATCAAGACTCTCATTGATGGGATCTCCACCTCTACTGGGAGTACAGCCTCCATCCCATAAACAAGAGAGAAAGGGGTCGCCCCTGTTGAAGTGCGGACAGATGTACGATAGCCATGCAAAGTGAATGGTAGCATCTCATGCCAATCTTTGTACGTAACAACCATCTTCTGGATAATTTTGTTAATGTTCTTATTAGCAGCTTCAACAACCCCATTCATCTTGGGTCTGTAAGGAGAAGAGTTATGATGCGCGATCTTGAACTCACTACACAGTTCTTTCATCATCTTGTTATTGAAGTTAGATCCATTATCAGTAATAATCTTATCTGGCACACCATATTGGCATATGAGTTGATTCTTGATAAACTTCACGACCACCTGCCTGGTCACATTTGCATACGACACCGCTTCAACCCACTTGGTGAAGTAATCAATTGCTACAAGAATAAATTTGTGTCCATTGGACGCTTTCGGCTCTATCATGCCAATCATGTCAATTCCCCACATGGAGAAAGGCCATGGTGATGAGATCACATTCAAAAGTATCAGGGGAATATGAATCTTATCAGCATAAATCTGACACTTGTGGCATTTCTTCACAAATTTGCAGCAGTCAAACTCCATTGTCAGCCAATAGTAGCCTGCTCTCAACATCTTTCTGGCCATGGCATGTCCATTGGAATGAGTACCAAATGAACCCTCATGGACCTCAGTCATCAACAGGTCTGCTTCGTGTCTATCCACGCATCTGAGCAGAACCATGTCAAAATTTATTTTGTAAAGCACTTCGCCATTGAGGTAGAAACTGCCTGACAATCTCCTCAAAGTCTTCCTATCTTTTACAGATGCCCCAGGCGGGTAAATCTGGCTCTGAAGGAAACACTTGATATCATAATACCATGGTTTATCATCTTTTACTTCTTCAACTGCAAACACATGAGCTGGTCTATCCAAGCGCATCACAGTGATATTGGGAACTTCATTCCAAAGTTTAACCACAATCATTGAAGCAAGTGTAGCAAGAGCGTCTGCCATCCGATTCTCATCTCGAGAAATATGATGGAAGTCAACCTCAGTAAAGAACGTTGAAATCCTCCTCGCATAATCTTTGTATGGAATGAGGCCAGGCTGATTCGTTTCCCATTCATCCTTAATCTGATTAACAACAAGGGCCGAATCGCCATATACATCAATATGCTTGATCCTTAGATCAATACATTCCTCCAATCCCATAATACAGGCCTCATACTCAGCCATATTATTCGTGCATTTGAAAGTTAGCCTTGCTGTAAAAGGAATATGCGCGCCCTGAGGAGTAATAATCACGGCCCAAATACCATTTCCATACTGATTTACAGTGCCATCAAACACCATACTCCATCTGGAACCAGGCTCTGGCCCTTCATCAAGTGTAGGCTCATCGCAATCTTTCACTTTCAAATACAGAATTTCCTCATCCGGGAAGTCATACTGAATTGACTGATAATCTTCAATAGGCTAATGTGCCAAATGGTCAGCCAAGACACTACCTTTAAAAGCCTTCTGAACTCGATACTCAATATCATACTCAGATAACAACATCTGCCAACGGGCAATTCTCCCTGTTAAAGCAAGCTTCTCGAAGATGTACTTGATTGGATCTATTCTGGATATCAACCAAGTCGTATGATTTATCATATACTGGCGTAAGCGCTTAGCAGCCCAAGCCAAAGCACAACATGTCTTTTCAAGCATTGAGTATCGAGACTCACAATCAGTGAACTTCTTACTCAGGTAGTAAATAGCATACTCCTTCTTCCCTGATTCGTCTTGCTGACCAAGGACACAACCCATCGAGTCTTCAAGAACAGTCAGATACATGATCAAAGGTCTTCCCTCTACAGGCGGAGACAGAATCAGAGGCTTAGATAGATATTCTTTAATACTGTCGAAAGCTTTCTGGCAATCCTCAGTCCAATCATGGGACTGATCTTTCCGGAGGAGCTTGAATATAGGCGCACATGTGGCAGTCATGTGGGATATGAATCTGGAGATATAATTCAAGCAACCAAGAAAACCTCAGACTTGCTTCTCAGTTTTGGTCGCAGGCATCTCTTGTATTGCTTTGACCTTTGCAGGATCAACCTCAATACCTCTTTCACTAACAATGAAGCCCAATAACTTGCCAGAACGGACTCCAAATGTACACTTGTTGGGATTCAGACGATGCTTATATTTCCTCAAACGCTGGAAAAGCTTCAACAAATGCTTTACATGTTCAACTTCCTTTCTTGACTTAGCAATCATATCGTCAACATATACCTCAATCTCCTTGTGCATCATATCATGAAACAAGGTGGTCATAGCTCGTTGATACGTGGCTCCGGCGTTCTTTAAACTGAAGGGCATCACTCGATAACAGAATGTTCCCCAAGGTGTGATGAATGTTGTCTTCTCCATATCCTCGGGTGCCATCTTAATCTGATTATATCCGGAAAATCCGTCCATAAACGAGAAGACATTGAATTTAGCTGTATTGTCTACCAACATGTCAATATGTGGTAGAGGGAAATCGTCTTTCGGACTAGCTTTATTCAAGTCTCTATAGTCCACACACATCCGGACTTTTCCATCTTTCTTAGGCACGGGCACAATATTGGCCACCCATTGAGGATATATAGAAATCACCAGGAACCCCGCATCAATTTGCTTCTGAACTTCCTCTTTGATCTTCACTGCCATATCAGGATGAGTTCTTCTGAGTTTCTGCTTCACAGGCATGCACTCAGGCTTTAGAGGTAGGAAATGTTGCACATTGTCAGTATCTAGACCAGGCATGTCTTCATATGACCAGGCAAAGACATCAACATATTCTCGTAGAAACTTAATCAACCCCTTCTTAACAGATTCTTCCAGAAGTGCCCCAATCTTTACCTCTCGCACACAATCTTCAGACCCCAAGTTGACTGTTTCTAGATTCTCAAGATGCGGCTGAATGATCTTCTCTTCATGCTCAAGTAGCCGGGTGATCTCATCAGGAATCTCTTCAACATCATCTTCCTCTGCCTCAAATACGGGGAATTCAAAATTGGGAGATGATTTTGGGTCATTATGTTCAATGGGTTTAGAAATCAACCTGCATAATGATTTTCGATATGAAAAGATTTAGAATTCAAACAAGGCAAATCATTATGCAGATGAAAAGATTGATTTTATTCCATTTTGAGGTTTTATGTGATCACCAATTTCATGCAAAAAGCAAAAAGGGAAAATAAATGGAAAAATAAACATTTAACATGAATTTATTGAATGAAAATATCATTGTATTTATGCGCCAACAATGTTATCACTCCTCCTTTTGGCACGGGAGAAGGGTTTTCAAACAAAGTGATTATTACGTTGACTTATGGACAACTGTTGGAATCTCCACAGTGACCCAATTGTTGCAGACCCCTCCAAGGATGATGAAATTTCCAGAATCCTTTGTATCTTCTTCTAAAACGGAAGCAACCTCCTCATCTAGACCAGTGTGGATGAAACCTCCACACTTGAATAACCCTTTCTTGTTGAAAGTACCAGAAGAAAAACCTATGCCAGCCCGGGACTCATTGTCTTCTAACTCAATCATTTTTCCTAAACCAGTGGTTGCACCACGCTCAATGGCCAGCTTTGCATCTTTGTAGGAACCAAATGAAGGAGCTCTTTTCTCAATAGGCTTAGCAATAGATAACGCTTGGAAAGGAGTTCCAACTTCAACCTCAGCATCTATATAAGAGAAGGAAGACAAATGGCTAACCAGGAGAGCCCTTTCTCCCCCTACCACCACCAGCTTCTTGTTTTTCACAAATTTCAATTTCTGGTGTAGGGTGGACGTCACGGCGTCTGCCTCGTGAATCCATGGTCTAAGTGATCCATCAATCTTGAAATATTGGCTCTAGTGTAGTACCGGTGAGTCAGCTTGTCTTCAAAATAAATGAAGGACACAGAGTTAGACCACAGGGCAAGGGACCGGAAACAGAACATGCTTATGCATATGATGCATGCAATGCTTGTGCATATGATTTGTTTTTTATTTCAAAGGAACTTTAGAGTTTTATTTGCAAATTCTGGAAATATTAAGCATTTTATCACATATGGAAATATCTCATCAAATAATATCAGGGAAAAGAAGTGCATCATCGTCAATCATATACAAGAGAAAAGGAAAATAATCATCCTATGGATCCCTAGAAACAATCAACTAAAGCTCGGGACACAGGCAGATAAGATGCACGAAGCCTCTTCACCTCCCTCTCGTAGGCTACCTCCATATCGGCCTTCTCTTTGGCGAGTCGACCATACTTCCTCTTCTAGAACATAGAAGACTGAGGAAGTAGAGAAGTCCATACATCATCAGGGTCATCAATAACCTGATGCTCAAGAAACTCAATCAACGCATCCTTCTCCTTAATCTGCTGAAGCAACTCTTCACGTTCACGGATCCAGGCACGTGAACGGTCTTCGTCTCTCAACTCCTCTACTCCTTGATTAGGGAGGGTTGAAGGCCCAACCATAATCATAGGTGTAGGTCTCGGATACTCGTAAGGCATGAGATACTCAGACGCCCTCTTCCTAACCCAAACAGTGTAAGGTTCCAAAGCGATGCAATTCTTAGGACCCAACTCTTTCCTTCCTTTCCTATGAATCTTGCGCCAAGCGCGGACCATCCTAGCTTTCAAGCCTTGGGGATCTTTACCATCCTGAAAGAATACACCCTCTAACAGAATATTATTGGGTTTATCCTTTAAGGGGAACCCAAGATGCCGACGTGCCAAAACAGGATTGTAGTTAATCCCACCACATGTACCAAGAAGAGGTACATTGGAGAATTCGCCACAAGAGTCAATAATCTGCACACCATCATACACATGGTTATACCAAGAGATATCACCTTTAGTGAGAGACATAAGTCTCGTGGACCACCGTAGACATTCCTTGTTCCTCTTGAAAGCGACCGTCTGAGGTAAGTGAGAAATAAACCACTTATACAACAGAGGAAAACAACACACAATGGCTCCACCACCCTTTGTATTCCTCATATGCAAAGAGAAGTAGGTATCGCCCAACAGAGTCGGAACGGGATTAAGAGTAGAGAAAATCCTAATAGCGTTCACATCCACAAACTTGTCAATGTTGGGGAATAACACTAGCCCATAGATGAGAAGTACAAATATGGCTTCAAAGGCATCCTCACTCATGGCCTTCCCATACATAGTAGCTTGAGCAATGAGGAACTCAGAAGGGAGACCTTGAATTCCACCTTTGATAGTCATATGAGCACCAACCAGAGATTCATCCATGTGTAACATGTCAGCTATCTCTTGAGAAGTAGGAATACTCACCAAGCCACTGAAGGACAACTGGTCTAGAACAGGTATACCGACAAGATAAGCATACTCCTCAAGGGTAGGCAAAGGCTGGAAATCCGGAAACGTGAAGCAACGGTACAAAGGATCGTAAAACTGCACCAATACACTCATCAATCCTTCATCCACCTGAGTAGTCAGAAGAGGAAGAAGCTTCCCAAAACGAGCTTTGAAACCCAAGGGATCTAATACATAAGATGTCAAATTCCTTAACTCTTTCAAGTCTGGTTGCCTGAAGTTGTACTTCTTTGTATTCCTTCTTTGTCTTTCCATGTCTGAAAATTTTGCAAATAAACCCCTTAAGTTCCTTGAAAAGTTTCTTATTTATTGATGATATGGATGCAAATGGGTGCATGAATGCATGAATGCAACAATCACACTCAAGGATCAAGCAAAGCACACCAAACAAAGGTCATGGGATGGATCATGTTATCCTTAATATCAATCATCCATTTTGGTGGATTATGGTTTACACCTTATCAACACCCAAGTTCCATTGATATTAAGGATTCATGAACGGATCAACCATGAATCAAGGGTTTGTTGTAAGTCACGAGCATGGAGTTAGGTTAAGAATCACCCAAAAGGGAGTGTACTAGGAGTTAAACCTGCCAAAAATGTTCTACAAGAGGTTCCCATAGTCATCATCCCATCTTTCAGATATTATTGGAGAAACGACTACTCGTATTCCGAAAATATTCTCAAGAGAGGCTCTTATGAGTGTAGTATCGCGTAATAATCGTATCAAATCTTACACTTGAATGACTTTCGCACTACATCCTAAGAATAGGCCAAGATGGGCTTGGTAAACTAAGGTCCCTGGCTTCTAAGGTCTATATTGGAAAGAGTAATGTCTAACCACAACTTACTTGTGTGAGATTATTGATCCCAACATAACCTCCACCAAGTGAGTGGGCTTGCAAGTCAACTTGCTAAGGAATAACTCCACACAAGTCGACAAGACTATGCCATTCTCATATCCTAAGTGCACTCGAGTTCGGGTATAGAACTCATCTCACAAAGATCACCAAGCACACAAGGAATTAATATTCAAGCAATTCAATCATTACATACAATACAGTAATCCCAAATTGCACAAAAATATGTCACAAAATAAATATACAATACAATACAACAATGTGAAAAGTAGGCAAAACCCACTAGGATAATAGTCCCCAGCAGAGTCACCATTTTCCTATAATGGGGTATTCGTTACCATTAGAGATATTGACTAAATCCAAGGTAAATCATACAAGTCGAGTCGCCACCGCACTTCTATTTATCCAAAGGAATGGTAAGAAAGCGAACAAAAACCTAAAAGTTTTATCGAATCAAAACCTAGTAAAAATGTCAGAGATCTGGGTAAGGGTGTTGGTTATGCAATGGGAAGGTATTAGGCACCCAAAGCATCCTAGGTACACCTAGGGAGCCCTTTTACATTTGTTGCAAAGGTTGTTGTTTTTTTTTTGAAAATTTATTTGTGCAAACATGATTGAAGGGATGAGAAAAGTGTGTATGTTTATCTAATGTACTACTTACTAAAAGAAGGGTCAAAAGAAAATGACTCGCACGGACGTCGCATCCACTGCATACGTATCTCATCTGAATAGGAGAATCAGAGTCTTCGTAGCTCGGCTACCTATGGGTTAAAGAGGAGTGTGCTTGCTAAGACATCGCGTCTTATGCCTACGTATCTCATCTGGGATGAAAATCAGAACTAAAACGTAGTTCGACCACCTATGGGGTAAGGGTTATGTTTTGGGGTGAACGAGGTTACTACGCAATCTACCGGATGCTCGACCTTTGGAGACTTACTCGCCTGTAGTAGAAGGAGATAACGTGTTCTTAGGAGAAGAAAAATCAATGAGTTTTGGGTGTTTAGGGATGCTAATGTAAAAAGGCAGTCCTAGATGAAGGAACCGTATTACCTTAAATGACATGCCACGAGAGGCTATACGAAACCTAAGAAATCGGTAACATGCGGGAAAAGTAAAGGGATCGAGAGATCTACCGTATGGATAAAGATCTGAAGTAACATCAATTAGATATATAAGGACCCAAAGATTCCCAAGCTAAATACCATCAAAGAAAGTGAGTCAGTACAACTAATCGGAATAAACCTCCAGGTGGTATCCCACAAATAAAGTGGAACACCAGGCAAGCTATCTCTGCAAGAGTCATATGAGCCCTCACAAAACAAAACTCAACAAACAGGTTAGAGAAACAAGATAGCGTAATCAAGAGTTGCCCCCAAATCAAAATGTAACCACATGAATCATGCCATTAAAATTCACAAAAAGCACACAAAAAGCAACCAAGGGTAGGAAGCCTAAACCTCTTGTCAAACACATGCATCAAAAGGGTATCAAATTCACCCATAATACCTCATACATTCAGAGCATTCAAATCAAAAGCATAAATTAATGGGAATAAGGCAAACCTGATTGGAGAGATCAAATGAAATTGAATTGCCCGGTTGGGTTTGCAAAGCAATCTGAGGGTTTATATGAGAGGGAATTGGTTCTTTGCCGATGAGTTCCCTTCAGTCTCCGGAGGTTGCTCTGAACTCTGTTAGCTCTTCTCTCACTATCTTTTTCCCGCCAGGGTAATAGGAATATACTTTTTTTTGTTTCACTGAAACTCTTAATTTATAACCTGATTTTTGTGGACCTGTGGGCTCAAATGAGAGAGGCCCGAGTCCAAAACATTTCTGTTATATTTTTTATTTATTTATTTATTTTTCGTTTTTCGTTTTTTTTTTCTTTTTACGTTTTTTATTTTACGTTTTTTTTTCTTAAAAACACGTGGGTTTCGCTTAGCGAGCATGACAATTCATGAACAAACTTTTGCTCCTTCAAGATTAACGTTTTGACTGACGAATAGACCCCATTTGAACCTGTTGGAAGTATCTCAAGCCATTCCCTTGTGTTGACTGATCATCTAAATAGAACCCACAAAGTGTCTTAGATGATACTCAAGCTTTAAACAAAAGATGTTAGTGACACATTTTTGTGTTTTTGGTTAGTAAACAAAAGTAAGAGAAATAATGATGTATAATTCAAGCATGCTTGGTGATCTCAAACCAATCACAAGGAGTCCCACCCAAAGGTAAAGGGAACCAAGATGCTAAACATCCTTGAGGCAATGGCAATGCAATGTTATGATGCCATGAGGGATCTTAGGGTCAAAATTGGGGTCTTACAGTATATGGGATGAACGTTGTCCTACCGATTGAAGTCGAGGTGCCTTCACTCAGAGTCATCATGGAGGTTGAACTCGATGAAGTTGAATGGGTTCAATCACGATATGACCAACTTAGTCTGATCGAAGAGAAACGTTTGACGGTCATCTGTCATGGTCAGTTATACCAAAGACGTCTCAAACGAACTTTTGATAAGAAATTTCTTCCTCGTGAGTGTAATACCCCAAATTTTGGCCCTAAGATACCTCATGCTATCTCATCATATGCAATAGCTTTAGGATCACACCTTGGCATTCTCCTCACCCCTCATTCATTGGGTTTGCATTTGGAGAGATCACCAGACACTTTTTATTGTATCATACTTTGTTTTTCATTGTTTACTAACCAAAATACCAAAAATATGTCAATGTATAGTTTGTTGCTTTTGTAGGTAGTGTGTGTGTGTTCACGCATGCTATATCAAGATCATATCTAGGGTTTAAGACCCTCAATGCAAGGAGTTAAATCAAGAGATGGTTTACATTGACTCTAGACATCATATATGGAGCCTTATGGTCCTCACATATCATTTTGATCAAAAAATCATCAAGAGTTTGAAGCTTGTTTGCCTTGGAAACCCTAATTCTTATGGGTATTTTGTGTGACTTCATCAATAAGTTTCTTCAACATTTGATCAAATATTTCGAAGGATACACCATATTACATCATCCTACACATATATGATCCTCCATGAATCCCAAAGTTCAAGATAATATCAAGCTAGCAAGATGGTTCATGGTGGTTTACCACAGAAAGTAACCTAGTCAAAACATGGGTTCCCTACACCCTATCTCCTACAATTTTTTGAAGGTAGAGAAAAATAAGAAAGGGGGAGTTTGAATTATTTTTAAAGAAAATAAAAACTTTTTTAAATGAGACACACACAAAAACAAAAAATATCAACACTAAATTTTATATTGGTTCGCTTGAAATTCAAAGCTACTCTAATCCACCCAGCCAAGGTGATTTCGCCTTAATAAATGACTTAATCCACTAATCTTGAAAGATTACACAAACGATCGTCTAAAAGGATAAATATATCTTAACCCTTTCAATTTTACAGACTTCATAAGTCACTTGTGAAGAGTTTCAGCAAATAAATAGAATTACGGTAATGCTTGGTGCTTCTAGGTAAGCAGAAATTACACAAGGTAAAAGTAAAAGAATTGTTCACACGTTAGAGCAGTAGCTCGTGTGAGAAGGAGAATGAATAATGGATGTGATAGTAGTGTTGTATTTTCGTGTGTTTCAGTTGTATTTTTAGTGAGGCATTCCATCCTTTATATAGGAGTAATGAGAAGACCGTTGAATGTTTGATTGTCAAAATCTTTGGCAATGATGAATCATTAATGTCATTAATCTTTGTGTTCTTTCCTAAGAAGTTTTGGAGTGCCATAAATTTCTTCCTAAAATAGATTCTTTCCATACGTGAAATTCTTCATAGCCAAGTATTATGAATCAGCGGGTTCGACCATTAGAGTCTCTATTCAGCAAGTGTATCTTCAGATAGATGCTTGTTGTTGACTGTTCTTCAGAGTTTCTTCTGATTGATTTCATCAAAGCGCAAGGCTTTAGATCTTAGAGTGCGTTCTTTTGGTTCAGAGTGTCTGATGTGTCTTGTTGAATTTACACTCCCTTTAATCAGAGTCAGAGCTTCTGCTTGTGTATCTTCTAAGTGGTATCTCAGAACTTGTATATGTATCAGATGAATGTCTATCTGACTATTTTGATTAGAGTCCTGCACACTTAGATAAATTTTGTTAGGGTACTATTTTTGTTTCATCCTTTGTTATCATCAAAATCTTAGAGATACATTGTAGATGCTAGATTTGTTCTTACAATCTCCCTCTTTTTATTGATGATAAACTATAATTCAGAGTGACGATGAAACAATGGTATACTCAAAATAATATCTCAAAGTCAAATGAAAGATGACTCCCCCTGAGATGAATCATCATATTTTTCAAAAGTTCTTACAAGACTTTCCTTGTGTGACAGCTAGTTTGTATCTTTATCCTACATAACTTTTAGTTCTCTTAAGTTATTAAGTTAGTAATGTCAGAAAGGTATTGAGGTTGATCCCAACAAAGTTCGAGCCATCCAAGAAATGCCCTCTCCCCGAACAGAAAAAGAGGTTTGAGGTTTCCTTGGCCTACTCAACTACATCTCTAGATTCGTATCACACTTAATGGCTACATGTGAACCGATATTGAAATTGTTGAGAAAGAATCAATCGATTGTGTGGAATGACGATTGCCAAGCGACATTCGACAAAATAAAAAAGTACTCGTAGCAACCACAAATTCTGATACCACCGGTTCCTGGTAGGCATCTCATTATGTACCTCACAATACTCGATGAATATATGGGTTGTGTTTTGGGCCAACATGACCACACAGGAAAGACGGAACATGCTATTTACTATCTCAGCAAGAAATTCACTGAATTTGAGACCAGATACTCACTTTTAGGAAAACTTGTTCTACTTTGACTTGGGCTGCCTGACACCTAAGACAATATATGATTTGCCATACCACTTTATTGATATCCAAAATGGATTCGATAAAGTATATCTTCGAAAACCCTGTTGTTACTGGTAGAATTGCTCGGTGGCAAGTGTTGTTGACCGAGTATGATATTCAGTATGTGACCCAGAAAGAAATAAAGGGGAGTGTTATGTCTGACTACCTTGCTCACCTACCCGTCGAAGGTAATCAACCGTTGAGGTTTGACTTTCTAGACGAAGACATTATGTTTATCAGAGACTTCACTATGCCAGGCTTCGAGATAAGCCATGAGGAAGGCCTCGAACCATGATCACGTTGGACGCTTGTGTTCGGCGGTACTTCCAATGCTCGAGGACATGGCATAACTGATGTTATCACTTTACCAACCGATTTCCACATTCCATTTACTGCTAGACTGTGTTTTAACTGCACCAACAATATGGCAGAATATGAAGCATGTATCTACGGCTTAGAGGCGACCATCGACTTAAGGATCAAGATTCTTGAGGTATATGGTGATTCAGCTCTCGTAATAAGTCAGGTGAAAGGCGATTGGGAGACTCGGGATATCAAGTTGATACCTTACAAGGAGCATATCAAAAAGCTGATACCCTATTTTGATGAGACTCTTTTCATCATATTTCTATGGAAGAAAATCAGTTAGTAGATGCTCTAGCTACGTTGGCATCTATGTTCAAAGTTAAAAGGAAGAATGAAACAGCATCTCTAGATGAACCAGCGCACTGTCTAGCGATCAGGGTCGATCCTGATGATAAGCCCTGGTTCTATGACACAATAACATTTTTGGAAAAACGGCAATATCCCGAGGGTATATCCATTACTGATAAGAAGGATCTGAGAAGAATCTCTTCCAAGTTCTTCCTAAATGGTGAGGTGTTATACAAGCGGAATTGTGATTCCGTACTGCTCAAATGCATGGATAGACACGAAGCTAGTACAATCATAAAATCCATACATGAAGGTTGCGAGGGTGTACATGAAAAAGGTCTTGCCATGGCTAAGAAGATCCTTTGGGTTGGGTATTACTAGACGACTATGGAGGTTGACTGTTACAACTTTGTTAGAAGATGTCACAGATGTCAGATATATGGTTACAAGATCTTCGTGCCACCGACTCCATTGAATGTTTTGACTTCTCCATGGCCTTTTTCTATGTGGGGTATCGATATAATTGGGATGATAGAGCCTAAAGCTTCCAGCGATCATCGATTCATCCTAGTCGCCATCGACTACTTCACGAAATGGGTTGAAGTTACTTCGTACGCCAATGTCACTCGACAGGTGGTTACCCGGTTTATCAAGAAAGAGATAATATTCCGCTATGGGATAACTAGCAAGATCATCATTGATAATGCCAGTAATCTCAACAACAACATGATAAAGGAGTTATGCGAAGAATTTAAGATCGAGCACCAGAACTCTTCACCATACCGGCCCAAGATGAACGGTGTTGTAGAAGCAACTAATAAGAATATCAAGAGAATCATCTAGAAAATGGTCAAGACATACAAGGACTGGCATCAGATGTTGCCCTTTGCTCTGCACGGTTATAGAACCTCGGTCTTCACATCCACTAGGGAAACTCCATACTCATTGGTATATGGGATGAAGGTTGTCCTACCGATTGAAGTCGAGGTGCCTTCACTCAGAGTCATCATGGAGGTTGACCTCGATGAAGCTGAATTGGTTCAATCACGATATGACCAATTGAATATGATCGAAGAGAAACGTTTGACGGTCATCTGTCATGGTCAGTTGTACCAAAGACGTCTCAGACGAGCTTTTGATAAGAAATTTCTTCCTCGTGAGTGTAATACCCCAAATTTTGGCCCTAAGATACCTCATGCTATCTCATCATATGCATTAGCTTTGGGATCACACCTTGGCATTCTCCTCACCCCTCATTCATTGAGTTTGCATTGGGAGAGATCACCACACACTTTTTATTGTATCATACTTTGTTTTTCATTGTTTACTAACCAAAATACCAAAAATATGTCAATGTATAGTTTGTTGCTTTTGTAGGTAGTGTGTGTGTGTTCACCCATGCTATATCAAGCTCATATCTAGGGTTTAAGACCCTCAATGCAAGGAGTTAAATTAAGAGATGGTTTACATTGACTCTAGACATCATATATGGAGCCTTATGGTCCTCACATATCATTTTGATCAATAAATAGTCAAGATTTTGAATCTTGTTTGCCTTGGAAACCCTAATTCTTAGGGGTATCTTGTGTGACTTCATCAATAAGTTTCTTCAACATTTGATCAAATATTTCAAGGGATACTTAATATTACATCATCCTACACATATATGATCCTCCATGAGTCCCAAAGATCAAGATAATATCAAGCTGGCAAGATGGTTCATGGTGGTTTACCAGAGAAAGTCAACTGGTCAAAACCGGAGTTCCTTAGACCCTATCTCCTACAATTTTTTGAAGGTAGAGAAAAACAAGAAAGGGGGAGTTTGAATTATTTTTAACGAAAATAAAATGTTTTAGAAATGAGACACACGCAAAAACAAAAAATATCAACACTGAATTTTATATTGGTTCGCTTGAAATTCAAAGCTACTCTAATCCACCCAGCCAAGGTGATTTCGCCTTAATAAATAACTTAATCCACTAATCTTGAAAGATTACACAAACGATCGTCTAAGAGGATAAATACCTCTTAGCCCTCTTAATTTTATAGACTTCACAAGTCACTTGTGAAGAGTTTCAACAAATAAATAGAATTACAATAATGCTTGGTGCTTCTAGGTAAGCAGAAATTACACAAGGTAAAAGTAAAATAATTGTTCACACGTTAGAGCAGTAGCTCGTGTGAGAAGGAGAATGAATAATGGATGTGATAGTAGTGTTGTATTCTCGTGTGTTTCAGATGTATTCTTAGTGAGGCATTCCATCCTTTATATAGGAGCGATGAGAAGACCGTTGAATGTTTGAAAGTCAAAATCTTTGGCAATGATGAATGATTAATGCCATTAATCTTTGTGTTCTTTCCTAAGCAGTTTTGGAGTGCCATCAATTTCTTCCTAAAATAGATTCTTTCCATACGTGAAATTCTTCATAGCTAAGTATTCTGAATCAGCGGGTTCAACCATTAGAGTCTCTATTCAGCAAGTGTATCTTCAGATAGATGCTTGTTGTTGACTGTTATTCAGAGTTTCTTCTGATTGATTTCATCAAAGCGCAAGGCTTTAGATCTTAGAGTGCGTTCTTTTGGTTCAGAGTGTCTGATGTCTCTTGTTGAATTTACACTCCCTTTAATCAGAGTCAGAGCTTCTGCTGTGTATCTTCTAAGTGGTATCTCAGAACTTGTATATGTATCTGATGAATGTCTATCTGACTATTTTGATTAGAGTCCTGCACTCTTAGATAAATTTTGTTAGGGTACTATTTTTGTTTCATCCTTTGTTATCATCAAAATCTTAGAGATACATTGTAGATACTAGATTTGTTCTTACAATCTCCCTCTTTTTGATGATGATAAACAATAATTCAGAGTGATAAACAATATTTCAGGGTACTATTTTTGTACCTTTATCCTACATAACTTTTAGTTCTCTTAAATTATTAAGTTATTAATGTCAGAAAGGTATTGAGGTTGATCCCGACAAAGTTCGAGCCATCCAAGAAATGCCCTCTCCCCGAACAAAAAAAGAGGTATGAGGTTTCCTTGGCCGACTCAACTACATGTCTATATTCATATCACACTTAATGGCTACATGTGAACCAATATTGAAACTGTTGAGAAAGAATCAATCGATTGTGTGGAATGACGATTGCCAAGCGGCATTCGACAAAATAAAAAAGTACTTGTAGGAACCACAAATTCTGATACCACCGGTTCCTGGTAGGCCTCTCATTATGTACCTCACAATACTCGATGAATATATGGGTTGTGTTTTCGGCCAACATGACCGCAC
This sequence comes from Lathyrus oleraceus, assembly GCF_024323335.1. Taxonomy (NCBI): domain Eukaryota; kingdom Viridiplantae; phylum Streptophyta; class Magnoliopsida; order Fabales; family Fabaceae; genus Lathyrus; species Lathyrus oleraceus. The sequence goes on from NC_066582.1 coordinate 315,533,377, forward strand.
AGGCAAGACGGAACATGCTATTTACTATCTCAGCAAGAAATTCACTGAATGTGAGACCAGATACTCACTTTTAGGAAAACTTGTTCTGCTTTGACTTGGGCTGCCTGACACCTAAGACAATATATGATTTGCCATACCACTTTATTGATATGCAAAATGGATGCGATAAAGTGTATCTTCGAAAACCCTGTTGTTACTGGTAGAATTGCTCGGTGGCAAGTGTTGTTGACCGAGTATGATATTCAGTATGTGACCCAGAAAGAAATAAAGGGGAGTGTTATGTCTGACTACCTTGCTCACCTACCCGTCGAAGATAATCAACCGTTGAGGTTTGACTTTCTAGACAAAGACATTATGTTTATCAGAGACTTCACTATGCCAGGCTTCGAGATAAGCCATGAGGAAGGCCTCGAACCATGATCGCGATGGACGCTTGTGTTCGGCGGTGCTTCCAATGCTCGAGGACATGGCATAAGTGATGTTATCACTTCACCAACCGATTTCCACATTCCAATTACTGCTAGACTATGTTTTGACTACACCAACAATATGGCAGAATATGAAGCATGTATCTACGGCTTGGAGGAGGCCATCGACTTAAGGATCAAGATTCTTGAGGTATATGGTGATTCAGCTCTCGTAATAAGTCAGGTGAAAGGCGATTGGGAGACTCGGGATATCAAGTTGATACCTTACAAGGAGCATATCAGAAAGTTGATATCCTATTTTGATGAGACTCTTTTTAAGCACCTAAAACATCCTTAGTACTGTAAGGGAGCCCTTTTTGCAAATGTGTATTGTAGGTTGGTGTAAGACCCCAATTTTTGACCCTAAGATCCCTCATGGCATCATAGCATCTCATAGCATAAGCCTAAAGGATCATTGAGCATCTTGCTTCCTTTACCTATGGTTGGCATCTCTTTGTGAGTGATTGTTGATCATCAAGCATGTTCGCATTGTATATCATTGGTTTTCTCATTTTTTGTTTGCTAACCAAAAAGCACAAAAATATGTCATTAACCTTTGTTACTTGCAGCTTAAGTAGTCAACAGGTCAAGCACACCAAGTGAATCCTTTGTGCAAGAGAGGAGGTATTTCCTTGAGATGAAGACCACATGATCATTACAAGAGCTTATATGAGCTAGGGTTTCATTTTGAAGCTATTATACCAAGTGGTAGAGGCCCAAGTTCATCAAGGCATTTTCAGGTCATCTGAGGACCATGAAGGTCAACTGTGCAGTCAACTGAGGGCTATGCTTTAGGGAAATGAATCTTTACACCTCAATCATGTTCATACAAGGCCTATTCATCATTGCAAACATCTATCTTGAAGATTTTGAAGTCATTGCAAAAGTTTCCAAAAATGGAAAATGACCTGTAATTTCAAGTTTCCAAAAATGGCAAGTTTTTGGTCCACATTCAACTTGATTTTTCAACATCAAAGAAGCTTCAAATGGATTTTTGGTGAACATAAAAGTTGAATATCTTTCTCTCCTCTTTCCAAAAAGTCCTATATCATGTCCATCTGATGATTGGTTGAGAAGTTATGGCCAAATGATCACAAAGTATGCATGGAAGTTCAACATGGCATAACTTTTGATTCAAAACTCCAAATTGGTCCATTCTTTTCGCAAAATACTCCTTGTGACCAACACTATCCAAATGAATCATTGCCTTGCATGAAAGAAGCTCATATGATCACTTGTCCATACATGTGCATTTTGGAGGGAAATTTGATAATTCAAATTTGGTTGATCATACAAGCAAAAGACCACTTCCATCATGTTTATTGGTTGGTTTTAAGTGAATTTGAAGTATAACATGGCACTGTTCACGTACACATGACCACATGCTAAGCACACTTGCCATTTTTGCACTACACCTCATATTTCCTTAATCAAGATTAACCAAGGCTTAATTGTGATTTGAGTGTGATTAAGGGATCATATATAAGCTAAACCCTAACTGCATTTGAGGGGAATAACAGAACTCAGATATGAAAATTCACATTTCCCACCAAAATTCTCTCACTTTGATTTTCAATTTTCTTCACATAAACCTTCAATTTCTTTGCATAATCATGATCATGGAGCATCACTGAGCAAGAATAAACGCGTGGTTTGAAGAATTGAGCAAGATTTCGTGCAGATCCAAAGCTTCATCAAGTAGATCGGATTTCGAAATTGAAGTGGATTGAGGAGGTTTCAGTGGATTCTTTGTGCATAAAGCTTCACAGCAAGGTTGAGGAAGAAGATCTGGAGACTTTGGAAGCCTAAGGACACGATTTTTGATCACTGCATTTCAAGTAAGTGAAAATTCGATCCTCACCTTTTGATGTTTTATGTACATGAATGTGTAGATCTTGCTTTGCTGAACATGCTGATAAAATTAGATTTGAATTTGGTTGAGAAACGAGCTTGTATGATGAACTGGAATTTTTGAGCATGATTATGTTTTCGTTCGATCTGAGCATGTTAGGGAGAATTAGATGAAATCATTAGCATATTTGAGATGTAGGTTGAATGTTGGTTCGAACGGTATATCATTTGCCAATTTCTGGAAGTTTTTCATGTTGACTCCGCCGGAATCCAACCGGAGAAGACGATCGGAGAATAGCTCTGCCGTCTGGTATCTCTTAGGCTTTATGCTGAGTTGTTGCTGATGTGGCTCCTTGCGTGGCCTTTTGATTGGTTGCATTTTATTTGACTCGCTTGCGTGTGTTGTTGAATGCTGATTGTGCTGCCATGTATTAAATGAAACGCAGCGTTTCATATTTGCCTGCGTGTTTGCTTACTGGACGCTTATGTGTGCGTATGATTGGTTTCCATTCCTTCGACCTCGCTTGTGTGGCATTGACCTGCTGAGTGTGCACGCCAGCTCAATTAATGAAGCTGTGCGTTTTGAGCTTTAAACCTGGTCCGTTTGATGGCATTTTCGCGCTAGATCATGTGGTTCTGAAAATTCCAGATTTTATTCAAATTTTGTTTTCCCTCCATTATTCCATATTATTTCATATTATTTGTTAATGTTTAAAAAATCATAAAAAATAGTAGAATGCTTCAAATTGATCCTAATTTTTTTTTCACATTCTTGTTTTGATCTCTAGTTTTTTATAGGATTTATTTCATGATTTGTTTAGTGCTGGATTTTTAATTGTGAATTTTTGTTTGTACCTTATGCTAAATTGATATGTCATGATAAATGCTTTGTGAAATGCTCATCCTTAATCCAATTGATCTGAAATTTGGCATTCTTGATCCTCACTTGTGGTATGATTTTTTGGCTTTGGTTTGGAATTTTGATCATATGGCATCACTGTTTTGGACACATGAACATGTAGTGTAGTGTGACAATTTATGTCACATTCTTGACCTTGCATTTGTGCATTTTTATTCATATACCATTTGAGCTCTTCTGGATCTGATTTTTTGCATGATGATCTTTCATAACATGATAAGCTTGCATAAAAATTTTCAATGTCATTGCTTGTGTTTCTGTTTTGATTTGGATTTTCTAATTTGGATGTCCAACTTTGTGCACTTTGTTTGCCTTTGCATGACATGAATTGTTTGAAGCATTTGCCTTATGAATTGATGTTGGTCCTTTTGAGGACCTTTTCTTGATTGATTAAATATGCTTTGTGCAAAAGATTGAATTCTGTTTTGGTCATTTGACTTGCTTTTGAACCTAGTCTTTATACTAGTGATTTGTACACATACTAATTGTGCTTTGTGTTTCAGGTTTGAGCATTTAGCTTTGATGGTTGGTGTGGTCTCATTATTTGAGATGAAAGTTCCACTGTTGTCTGTTGGTTTTTCTGAATACAATATTAACTGTTTGGCTTTTGTACAGGTACATTAGTTGCTAGCTAGCTTTTGCTGAAGATTTGGAGTGTGGTTGATACACCACTTAGGTAGCCTCTCTTTTTCTCCATGTAGTCTGGAAGTCCTGCCAAATTTTTGGCAGGCATTTGGCTGAAGTCCTCCTTAAGAGGCTCTGATTGTGATTGTTTACATTTGTGCCAAAGACCTCCAAGTGAGGCATGTTACTTGATAAGTCCTCATAAGTGAAGAGGCAATTGATAGATAAAAGGGATTAGCAATCAATCCCCTGTTATTCAGTGAGTCGTTCATTATGCTCGCACTACGTGTTGATGCTCTTGAACATGTACCTAAGATCTTTGTATAGAGTCAGTCAAGTGGAATAGGGTCCCTCTTTCTGGATCCCCACGATTTCTTTGATTCAAGCTCACCCGAGCCAGGGTTAAGAGCATGAGGTCTCATCCTCATTACCACATTTCATCAGCTTCACCCTAACTCACAATGTTAGTGGTTAAGAGCTTCAGCATACCCCTACAGTTTTGGCTTGTTTGTCGAGGTTGATATGACCCCTCTTGACTAAAGCCCAACCATTTGTCTGAGCCTCTTGTTTGTATATAGAGTGTGATGATTGCTTTTCATGTGTTTGCTTTTCATGCATGTTTTTTGTTCAGGAGTTGGATATAAGTCCATACATTGGCATTATATTTCCTTTTTGTTGCTTGGAGTTGGATATAAGTCCATATATTGGCATTCTATTTCCTCTTTATTGTTGATTGCTTTTGCCTTGTGCTTGTTGCTTATTCCAAAGGATGGTACTTACTTGGATCATCTACATATGATCTCAAGAGAGGAACTCCTAATGTGGTTTTGTTCCTAATCCCCCACCTTTTTGTTTCCTTATACCTCCATCTTCATGCTAACCCAAACCAAAAACCCAAAAATTGTGCAAACATTTGACTTGTTTTCCAAACTAGAAACCTAAGCCCTAGGCTTTTGATTTTCAAACACAAAATGTAAATAAACTTGTATATTCTTTTCTCATCTCTTCAATCATGTTTGCAGATAAATAATTTCATAAACAATAACTTTTGCAACAAGTTGTCAAAAGGGCTCCCTAGGAGTACCTAGGATGTTGTGGGTGCCTAACACCTTCCCATGACATAACCAACCCCCTTACCCAGATCTCTGTCTCTTTTACTAGTTTTGTTTGTAAAACTCTTTAGGCTTTTGTTCGCTTTCTAGCCATTACTTTGGATAAATAGAAGTGCGGTGGCGACTCGACTTTGTATGATTTACCTTGGATTTAGTCAATATCTCCAATGGTAACGAATACACCGCTACAGAAAAGTGGCGACTCTGCTGGGGAGTAAAGGATTGAAACTATGGGTTTTGCCAACTTTTCACACTTGTTGTATTATATTTCTTATGACATATTTTTCTGCAATTTGGGATTACTGTATTGTTTGTAATGATTGAATTGCTTGATATATCAATTGATTGCTTGCTTTGTGATCTCTGTGATATGAGTTCTATACCCAAACTCGAGTGCACTTATGATAGGAGAATGGCATAATCTCGTTGACTTGTGTGGAGTTATTCCTTAGCAAGTTGACTTGCGAGTCCATTCACTTGGTGGAGGTCATGTTGGATCAATAATGTCACACGAGTAAATTGTGGTTAGACATTATTCTTTCAATATAGAACATAGAAGCCAAGGACCGTAGTTTACCAAGCCCATCTTGGCCTATTTTAGGATGTAGTGCGGAGGTCGTTCAAATGTAAGATTTGATGCGATTGTTACGCGATACTACACTCATAAGAGTCTCTCTTGAGAATATTTTTGGAATACGAGTATTCGTTTCTCCGATAATATTCGAAAGATGGGATGATGACTATGGGAACCTCTGGTAGAACATGTTCGGCAGGTTTAAACCATAGTACACTCCCTTTGGGTGGTTCTTAACCAAGACTCCATGCTCGTGACTCACAACAAACCCTTGATTCATGGTTGATCTGTTCAGGTATCCTTAATATCAATGGAACTTGGGTGTTGATAAGGTGTAAACCATAATCCACCAAAATGGATGATTGATATTAAGGATGATATGATCCATCCCATGACCTTTGTCTTGTGTGCTTTGCTTGATCCTTGAGTGTGATTGTTGCATTCATGCATTCATGCATTCATCTGCATCCATATCATCAGATAAAAAGAAAATTTTCAAGGAACTTAAGGGGTTAATTTGTAAAATTTTCAGACATGGAAAGACAAAAAAGGCATACAAAGAAGTACAGCTTCAGACAACCTGATCTGAAAGAGTTAAGGAATCTGACATCCTATGTATTAGATCCCTTGGGTTTCAAAGCTCGTTTCAAGAAGCTTCTTCCTCTTCTGACTACTCAGGTGGATGAAGGGTTGATGAGTACTTTGGTGCAGTTTTATGATCCTCTGTACCGTTGCTTCTCTTTTCCGGACTTTCAACTTTTGCCTACCCTTGAGGAGTATGCTCATCTGGTGGGTATACCTATTCTGGATCAGTTGCCGTTCAGTGGCTTGGAGAGTATTCCTACTTCTCGAGAGATAGCCGACATGTTGCACATAGATGAATCCCTGATTAGTGCTCATATGACTACCAAATGTGGAATTCAAGGTCTCCCTTCTGAGTTCCTCATTGCTCAAGCTACTGTTTATGGGAAAGCCATGAGTGAGGATGCCTTTGAAGCCATATTTGTACTTCTCATATATGGATTGGTATTGTTCCCCAACTTCGACAAATTTGTGGATGTGAATGCTATTAGGATCTTCTCTGCTCTTAATCCCGTTCCGACTCTGTTGGGTGATACCTATTTCTCTATGCATCTGAGGAATGCAAAGGGTGGTGGCGCTATTGTGTGTTGTTTGCCTCTGTTGTACAAGTGGTTTATTTCGCACTTGCCTCAGATGGTCACCTTCAAGGAGAACGAGGGATGTCTACGGTGGTCTACGAGACTTATGTCTCTCACTAATGATGATATCTCTTGGTATAACCGAGTATATGATGGAGTGCAGATTATCGACTCTTGTGGTGAATTTTCCAATGTTCCTCTTCTTGGTACATGTGGTAGGATTAGCTACAACCCTGTGTTAGCACGTCGTCAGCTTGGGTTCCCCCTAAAGGATAAACCTAATAACATTCTGTTAGAAGGAGTGTTCTTTCAGGAGGGTAAAGATCCCCAAGGCTTGAAAGCCAGAATGGTTCGCGCTTGGCACAAGGTGCACAAGAAAGGCAGGAGTGAATTGGGCTAAGAATTGCATTTCTTTGGAGCTGTATACTGCTTGGGTAAGGAAGAGAGCATCTGAGTATCCCATGCCTTACGATTATCCGAGACCTACACCTTTGGTTGTGGCTGGGCCTTCAACCCTCCCTAACCAAGGAGTGGAGGAATTGAGAGACGAAGACCTATCACGTGCCTGGATCCGTGAAAGGGAAGAGTTACTTCAGCAGATTAAAGAGAAAGATGTTATGATTGCGTTCCTCGAGCATCAGGTGATTGATGATCCTGATGATGCATGGACTTCTCTATTTCCTCGGTCTTCCAAGTTCTGGAAAAGGAGGTATGATCGGCTCGCCAAAGAGAAGGCGGATATGGAAGCAGCGTACGAAAGAGAAGTGAAGAAGCTTCGAGCATCTTATCGTCCTGTTCCCTGAGTATCAGATGATCTGTTTATAGGGATCCATAGGATGATTATTTTCCTTTTCTCTTGTAATGATTGACAATGCTGTACTTCTTTTTCTCTGATATATTTGACGAGATAATTTCCATATGCGATAAAATGATTAATATTTCAAAGTTTGCAAATAAAACCCTAGAGTTCCTTTGAAATAAAAATAAATCATATGCACAAGCATTTCATGCATCATATGCATAAGCAGGTTTTGTTCCGGTCTTCTGGTCCTGTGGTCTAACTCTGGGCTCTTCATTTATTTTGAAGACAAGCTGACTCACCGGTACTACACTAGAGCCAACTCTTCCAGATTGATGGATCATCTAGAGCAAGAGAACCGTGAACTCAAAGAGGAGGTCGTCAGACTGAGTGCTTTGATAGTCATTCCTGGTTAGCCACTTGTCTTCCTTCTCATACATAGATGCTGAGGATGAAGTTGGAACTCCTTTCCAAGCTTTATCCATAGCTGAGCCTGTTGAGAAGATAACTCCTTCATTTACTTCCTATAGAGATGTGAAATTGGCCATTGAATGTGGCGCAATTGCTGGTCTAGGAAAAATGATTGAGCTAGAAGACAATAAGTCCCAGGCTGGCATTGGCTTTTCTTTTGGGGTCTTCAATGAGAAAGGGTTGTTCAAGAGTGGAGGTTTTATCCACACCGGTCAGGATGAAGAAGCTGCTGCTATTTTTGGAAGAAGATGCAGAGGACTCTGACAATTTTGTCATCCCTGGAGGGATCTGCCACAATTGGGTCGCTGTGGATGTTCCTACAGTTATCCATAAATCAAAGTAATAATCACTTTGTTTAAAAACCCTTCTCCCATGCCAAAAGGAGAAGTGATGACATTGTTGGCAAGCATAAATACAATGATGTTTTCATTCAATAAATTCATGTTAAATGTTTGTTTTTCCAATTGTTTTCCCTTTTCGCTTTTTGCATGAAAATGGTGATCACAAAAAACCTAAAAACAAGAATAAAATCAATCTTTTCATCTGCATAATGATTGCCTTGTTTGATTTCTAAAAAGCTTTTCATATCCAAAATCAGTATGTAGGTTGATTTCTAAACCCATTGAACATAACGATCCAACACCATCTCCCAATTTTGAATTCCCTGTATTCGAGGCAGAGGAGGATGATGTTGAAGAGATTCCTTACGAGATTACCCGTCTACTTGGGCATGAAAAGAAGATCATTTAGCCGCATCTTGAGAATCCGGAAACAGTCAAATTGGGGTCTTACAGATGTAAAAAAAAAGGGGTGAAAAATAAAATCAAAATAAAAAAAAATGATAGGAAAAAATGGCGCCCTCAAACCCCAAGTTGACTGATGCTGAATGGGTTCAGAGTCGTTACGACCAATTGAACTTGATTGAAGAGAAAAGATTGACTGCCATGTGCCATGGTCAATTATATCAGCAAAGGATGAAGAAAGCCTCTGATAAGAAGGTCAAGCCTCGAGTGTTTCGAGAAGGTGACCTTGTGCTCAAGAAAGTCTTATCTTTCGCGCCCGATTCCAGGGGCAAGTGGACTCCAAACTATGGAGGTCCATATGTTGTCAAGAGAGCCTTTTCAGGCGGTGCTTTGATACTTAAAACTATGGATGGGGAGGATTTCACTCGTTCTGTGAATTCAGATGCAGTCAAGAAATACTTTTCCTAAAATAAAAACAGAATAGCTCGCTAAGTTGAAAACCCAAAAGAGCGGCTTAGGCAAAAATGAGTGTCTCGGTGGATTGAAAACCCGAAAGGGCGATCCAGGAAAAAGTTAGAGACATAAAAATGAATTTGTATCCCGCTAGATTGAGTACCTGACTCTGGGGCAATCTAGGCAAAAATTAGGGATTTGGCAAGTAACTGCATCCTGACAAGACTGTGTTCTACATCTGTCATCCGCCAGAAATTCTTGATTCGTCGTCAACTGAAGCTTCGAATACATCGAATTCGGAATTGGTGGAGAAATGGTCATTATGTTCAGTGTAGCCCTTTTCCAATATATATCACTAATTTCAAACTTGCACAGATCTATGGAGTCTTGCCATTTGCAGGCTACCATTCCATCAAATAAATTTGAGCTTTTATCCAATTATTCGCACTCTTATTTGTTCCTATTCAACAAATGTTTTGCATGTTTTAATTGATAAAACGTCATTGTTTTGAAAACTAAATTTTTTATAAATTGTTTTTAAACAAAGTGAATGTTCACAATGACACAAAGATACTTAAAAGATCCTCAGTGCTCTCCCAAGGGTGGTATGATTCCCAACAGGGTAAGGCATTTGTTCATATCCCTTGCATCGCTGTATCTTCCTCCTCCGGGCCCATATTGTGGTTCATCCCCAGTAGAGTGCTGTTTGAACACTTTCGTGGTTCATCCCCAAAAGAGTGTTGTTCGAACACTTTCGTGGTTCATCCCCAATAGAGTGTTGTTTGAACACTATTGTGGGGTAGTTCCCAAGCAGAGCGCTTGTTGAAGATTTAAACCTTCGTCTCTCTAGCAGAGCAGCAATCTTTCCTCACCAGCAGGTGTGATACTCTCTGGAAGATTCGATATTTGGTGGTTGATCCCCAGATTTCCTTCGGATATATCCCCACTAGAGTGGTTGGTGTGGTGAACTTTATCTGTGTTGGTTCATCCCTGAGTGGTATGTTTGTTGAGATGTTCACCACTATCCCTTTCAGCAGCAGAGCAGAGATCCTCTCTCCTCAGCAGGATGTGATCTCCTTGGTGGGTTTGGTACTCGGTGTTTGATCACTAGTTTCCTCTCATCTCTTCCGCAGTGAAGTCGCCAACAGAGTTGTTTTTGTGGCCGTTTCTGCCTGTGCAATGAACTCTTTTCTCCGGTTGTGACTGATGATCCCTCCGGAGCCTCTTATGTTTTCCTCCCCTGCAGAGATGTTGTTGTTCCCTGGTATCCGGTCTCTGGTGATTTTGGCTTCCCTCTTGAGGGGTAGTACCGGGTGGTTGATTCCTGGACCTATGTGTAACACCTCAAAATTTGCCCTCCTCTCTTGGGACTAGCTTAACATATTGCATTTCATAGTTTAGGGTATTAGGCATGTGCATATTGCATATCATGTGGAAATAAAAGTCATCCTCCTAAGTCTTTCTCAGAAGATAGAGAGTTGTGTAGTTCAAACCTGAGGGTCTTATTGAATTGATCACTAGCCATCTGAGGGTTTGTGCTTTAATTGGGGTTTTCTTGGTTCCTCAAGGAGGTTGAGTATTATCTTGATTGCAAGGGGACATCATCATCATCATGTTATGTCCTTATCAAAGGTTTCAGAATTCATGCTCATGCTCCTTGGGATTAGGGTTTTGACCTCTGGTCAACCCTAATCAGTGCTAGTCTGCCAGTCAGGGTTTTTTAAGGAGATGAGCTATTTTTATGAAATTAGGATCACATGATTATTGTATTGAGCTTATCTGAGCTAGGGTTTCATTTTGGAGCCATTTCATCAAGTGGTTGAGGCTCAAAATCATCTGTGCATGTTCAAGTCATCTGTCAACAAGAAAGTTAACAGAAAGTCAACAAAGGGCTAGGAGGTGGAGAAATGAGTTTCAACATCTCATTCATGTTCAAGAGAGGCTTACTCATCATGTCAAACGTATATCTTGAAGAATTTGAGGTCGGATCAAAAGTTTCCAAAAATGGAAAGTGACCTATAATTGAAATTTTCCAAAAATGGAAAGTTTTTGGTTCAAATTCAACTTGATCTTGCATCATCAAAGAAGCTTCAAATGAAATTTTGTCCAACATGAAAGTTGAAGATCTCTCTCTCCCATTTCCAAAACGTCCAAGATCATGAATTTATGATGAATGGTTGAGGAGATATGATCAAATCATTGCCAAGGATGCTTGGAACTTCAAAAGGGCATATCTTTTGACTCATAACTCCAAATTGATTGGTTCTTTTTGCAAAATTCTTCTCATGTCATGAAGTTTCCAAATCAATCATCACATTGCATAAAATGTCATCACATGATCATTTGCATATCCATGCCCATTTTGGAGGGAAATTGCAAAATTTAAAAGTGGTGCATTACATGAACTTTTTACCATTGCCAATGTGTGAAGAAAATGATTTTAAGTGCATTTGAGTTGATAATGGTTACTGTTCACGTGTGCATGCTTCACACACCCTCCAATTTGTCATTTTTTGCCATGCACCTTATCTTGATTAATTTTAACTAAAACAGGGTTAATTTGGATTAAGAGTGGATTAGTGAAGCATATATATTGATAATCATAACAGAATTTGGGAGCTTAATCATTTTCACCATTGTTTAGATCTTGAAGTTTTTCCCTCCATTTTTTCTCTCAACCAAAACTTGAAAAATCTCCACATAACCTTGCTATCTTCTTCCATATTCTTGTTCCTTGGTATGGATTCAGCATAGATCAAGCATTGAATCATCATTTTTGGACCAGAATTATGCATGTGAAGCTCAAGAACTCAAAAATGGCAAATGCAAATTGAGCTAGATCTACACGTTTCCAAGCTTCAATCTCTTCATCAAACATCACTACAAGTATTCTAGAGTTGATTTGGATCATTCAAGGCCTTGGATCGTGCGTTTCAAGAATCTGCTCTTCGAGAGGTCACATTTTTGATCCTTTTAATTCTATGTTTTATGAATATAATCTTGTAGATCTTGCCTTGCTGATGATTCTGGTGGAAATTTCATGTGATTTGGTTAAAAATTGAGTGAGATATGATTGATTGAAGTTTTGAATGTTAAAATGATTTTGATTCGTTTTGCATGATTAATGATGAATTAGCATGAAATGTTTGTTGATCTATAATCTACATGACATGAGGATTTGAATGATGTAAAAATTTTGAAATTCTGGAAAATTGCTTGAACATTCATGTTGTTCTTCATCATCTTCGTGAAGAAGATGATGTTCTTCATCTAGCGACACCCTAGCGTCCGCGTCTGTCCGACGCTAACATGAACTAGGGTTTTCGCTACCAAAACGGCAGCGTTTCAGTGCACGGCGCTTCATTTGAATACGTACCAGGCTCGATTCCTGGCGCTAGCACTTTTTCAAATTTAACCTTCATTTTCCTATTTCCCTCCAAATTACATGCTACATGATTCATTTTGATTTTCATTTTTTATGTCAACTTTAAAAACTCATAACAAATTGAAAAATGCTCCAAAAAATTCCTGGTTTTTTGCTACTTGTTCCTTAGAATGTCTAGAATTTGATGATGATGAGTTCTGAAGTTGTGCATGGCTGGATCTTGGATTGTGCTAGACTTTATGAACATGTGTACATTTGTGACCTTGCTCCATTCATCTTATTATGAAATGCTTGATTTTAATTCAATGGACATGAAATTCTACATGATGATTCTTGACATGTTGATGGATGTTTTAGGCTTGGTTTGACATTTTTCTCATTTACCATTTCTGTTTTATGCATGTGTTTGCATGGTGTTACAATTTGTGTCACACATTTGGTTGTTCAACTTGTGCAATTTCATTTCCATATCAAATGACTTCTGTTGTTTCTTATTTTTTGTATGATAATCATGTTGGATGTGTTGAATGCTCATGAATTTTTCCAGAATTATTTGAATCATTTCTGTTTTGATTTGGAATTTTCATTCATAATGATCAAATGTGAGCTTTGAAATTGTCTTTGACTTCTCTTGCACATGAAATGCTTTTGCTTGATGATTTTGATGTGGTCCTTCTTAGGACATGTTAATATGTGTTTGAAGTTGCATTGTATTGAATTTCAGCTCTTGTTTTTCTTCACCTTTGACCCTAGGCTTTGACCTAGTGGTATGTACTTACATGTGAGCTTTGAATTTCAGGATCAAGCACTTAATCTCCATGGTTGATGATGCTTCATCATTAAAATGTTGATATTTGCTATTGATTGCTAACATTTTCTGTTTTGTAGGTTGATGATAACTCACTTGAGTTTGCCTTATGGTTTATTTGTTGTACATTGGGATTGTCTGTTTGATATTGACTGTTGTCTGTTTGTCTGAGTATTGTACTGATCTGTTTAGTTGTTTACACAGGTACCTAAGTTGCTTTAAGTTCATTTGAACTTTGCTTTGCTTTTGCTTGTGGTTGGTATACCACTGAGGTAAATTCCTACTCTTCATGTAGTTTGGAAGACCTGTCATGTTACTTTGGCAGGCACCTGTCTGAAGCCCTCCTTAAGAGGCAATGTTTGTGGTTGTTTAATTTTGTGCCAAGCAGGTTAAGTCCTCTTAAGAGGCAATGGGAAGATAAAAGGGATGTGTAATCCATCCCTTGCTATTCTGTTGTGTCATTCATCTTGCTCACACCATGTGTTGATGCACTTTGAATAAAAACCAAAATCTTGTTGTGTTAAGTCATGTGGAACAGAGTCCCACATTCTAGACTCCCACACTTTCATTGTCTGAAGCTCTCCCAGGCCCGGGATAAGAGCTGTGAGGTCTTACCCTCACTTCCCATTTCATCTGCTTCACCCTAACTCTCAATGTTAGGGTTAAGAGCTCAAAACACCTTTTCCAGTTGGCTTGTTTGTCAAGGTCGATATGACCCCTTGACTAAAGCCCAACCTTGCTTGAGCCCCCTTGGTTATGTATAGTGTGTGCTATTTGCTTTTGATGTTTATCTGCTTAGCTTCTCATCTCCCTTCTGTAGGAGTCGTATGATCAACTTTTGAGGAAGTTGACGTACGTGGAGATAGACTTGAGTTGACTCACTGCCTGTGTGAGTTAAACTCTTGTTAGAGACCTCAATATAGGGATCATTTGCATGACAACTTCTAGGCTCGAGTCGTAGTCTCCCTAGTAGCTTGTTATCTCCCTAGTCTCTGGTTAGGATAGAAGTTCTTTCCCTGTTAAGGGGAACTACGTCGCCCTGATCCTCATACTAGATGAGGTACGTAAGCAGGAGATGAGCAGATCTCTCCGGGCGCCCTTTTCTTTTTTCAACCCTCTTGTGTGTGTTTGGAGTCTGACGTAAGTCCAGCGATTGGCTGTCGGTTTCTTGTGTGTGTTTGCTTGTTTGGAGTCTGACGTAAGTCCAACGATTGGCAGTCGGTTTCCTGTGTGTGTTTGCTTGTTTGGAGTCTGACGTAAGTCCAGCGATTGGCAGTCGGTTTCCTGTTTGCGTTTCTTTTGTGGAGTCGGATGTAAGCCCAGCGATTGGCATTCCGTTTCCAGTTTGTGTTTGGGTGTTTGCTCTGACGTCTCAGCGTCTCCGTTTAGCGTTTTGTTTGGCGTGCGTTAGCCGAACTACGGTAGCTCTGATTCTCATTCCAGATGAGAAACGTAGGTATAGGATGCGATATCCTAGCGAGCCCGTTCCCATTTCCCCGAACTACGTCGACTCTGATGTCTGTGTCCGACAGACTACGTAGGCCCAGGATGTGATATCCTGCCGAGTCCGCTTCTTCCGTCTTTCATCTATGTTTCAGTCCTATTTTGTGCATTCTTTGAGCAGTTTCTTTAGCAACCTTTCTTCTATTCTTTCTGAGCGTGGATCCCGTCGAGTACGACGGATGTGAGGGGTGCTAATACCTTCCCCTTGCGTAAACGACTCCCGATCCTTGCAATCTCCGGTCGTAAGACCATTTCCTTTCCAGGTTTACTTCAAGCGTTTCCTTTCCCTCCTTTGGGATAAATAACGCACGGTGGCGGCTCTATTTGTTTGCTTTTTCCCGCCGGTTGTTTTTCGCGGATGCGACACTATGTGTGTTAGACATGTCTGTTTTGTCAGCATTCATCATACATAAATCATGCATATATGCATAATCATAACATTCAGATATTCATGTTGCATTCTTTGCCATATATCTTTTGATTGTTGTCTCCTGCTAATTGGTGATATAGATCTCCCCGGTAGATCTTCCCAAGCAGATGTTGGCGTGTCTGATCTCTCCATATAGAGTCAGCCCCTTAAGCAGAAAGTGTTTACCTTTCCTTCTGCACTCCCTACTGAGTTATATCCTCATGGATGACGGTTGTTTCCGTTGCCTCCCGACACATATATTGGGATGGGTTTCCCTATTTGAGTTATTTCCTCAATTAGGACGAGTCTTGTTTCAGTTTTCCTTTTTGGTTTGATCCTAAATTGGCTCCTTGTGATTGTCTCTTGTGCTTCCCTGTGGTTTAAAGGAATGAATTGCTCACTAACCGGCACTCATTCATCTTATTCCCCCAGCGGAATTTGTGGCCTTCTAGCCAGTAACCGTTAGTTATAAGTCCTATTGTTGTGGTTTTCTACCCAGTAGCCGGTAGTTGTAAACCCTTTGTTTCCCAGCTGAGTCTGCGGTCTTCTACCCAGTAACCGGTAGTTGTAAATCCTACATTTTTTCTCCCCATCGGAGTCTGCGGTTTTCTACCTACTAACCGGTAGTCGTAAATCCTATCTTATCACCTTTATCCTCAGCTGAGTCTATTGGTTTTCTAACCAGTAACCGGTAGTTGTAAACCCTATTTCCTCCCCTGTGCAGAGTTAACCCTTGTGTTCATCCTAGTTGATGACGGTTACTTTTCCGTGGTTTTCTACCCAGTAACCGGTAGATGTAATCCCCTCTTTGACGGTTATCATTATCCAATATTCGGTCTTGATATTCCCTCCTTTTTATGGATGATTGCTCAGAGTAAGCAATTTTATCCCAAGCGGGTCCTCCTTCATTTACCGTTTGCCAGTAATGTTTGTTGCTCCCTTTTTATTGGTCATCATTATATACCCAGTAACCGGTATCCCGATGTCCTTTCATTTCGATCGATTTATCCTTTAACAACTTACAACCCGGTTGTGGATAATCTTCCATGAGAGTATATTATCTACGTTATGACGGCAATAGATAATATGTCTCATGCACTCTTCAGTTGAAGTCTTTTGTTCTGCTTCAGTCGAGTAAGATTCGTATTCCTTGTGGAATCGAATGTCCATCCTTTAATAAGTTTGCTTTTTCAGCTCTCTTCAGGATGATGAGTGTTTTGGAACACACACCAATTCAAGATTTCGGTTGATTTATCCTTTAACAACTTACAACCCGGTTGTGGATAATCTTCCATGCGAGTATGTTATCTACGTTATGACGGCAATAGATAATAAGTCTCATGCACTCTTCAGGCGAATTTTTGTCTTTCTTCAGTTGAGTAAGATTCGTATTCCTTATGGAATCGAATGTCCATCCTTTAACAAGTTTGTGTTTCAGCTATCTTCAGGATGATGAGTGTTTTGGAACATACACAATTTCACGATTTCGATTCATTTATCCTTTAACAACTTACAACCCGGTTGTGGATAATCTTCCATGCGAGTATATTATCTACATTATGACGGCAATAGATAATATGTCTCATCCACTCTTCAGGCAAAGTTTTGTATTTCTTCAGTTGAGTAAGATTCGTATTCCTTGTGGAATCGAATGTCCATCCTTTAACAAGTTTGCTTTTTCAGCTCTCTTCAGGATGATGAGTGTTTTGGAACACACACCAATTCATGATTTCGGTCGATTTATCCTTTAACAACTTACAACCCGGTTGTGGATAATCTTCCATGCGAGTATGTTATCTACGTTATGACGACAATAGATAATATATCTCATGCATTCTTCGATCGAAGCCTTTTGTCCTTCCCCAGTCGAGTAAGATTCGTATTCCTTGAGGAGTCGAATGTCCATCCTTTAACAAGTTTGCTTTTGCTCTCTTCCAAGATGATGAGTGTTTTGGAACACACACCAATTCACGCCTCGGTTGGTCACCTATTATATACCCAGTAACCGGTATCCCTGGTGTTCCTTCCTTTTTGCTCCCTATTATGACCTTGGTCCCCTGTGGAGTCAGATTTTCCTGAGTCGAAATATACCTTTTTTAGGTCTTCCTCAGATGTTTTGGTTGATTGATATCTCTCACCCTTATACCGGTCTTAGATATTCATTCTTCCCGAGCTTGTTACCCAGTAACCGGTAACACCTCATCTTACAGATTTTCCCCAGGAGAGTCTCTTTTGTCTACACATCCCCAGTGGAGTTCCCGAGCGGATTGTCTTTGTTCAGGTTTCTATCCGAAGTATCCTTTGTGGATAGTTGTTGTTGTGTTGGCGTTTTCCCCAATACATGCATTTTTCCACGGCAGGGAGATTTTTGTTCAAATCTTTCCCCAGCCCGAGTCCGGATTTTTTATCCGAAGTTTTCATCAGCTTGAGTCTTTCCATTGGATTTCTTCCCTTTGGAATTCTTTTTCTCAGTCCCAAGTCGTGACCTGCTCACGCATTTTTCCCTTTATTCCCCAGTAAAAGCTCCCCTTTTTTTGAGTCGTGACCTGCTCACGCATTTTTTCTCTTTTGTTCCCCAGTAAAGTCTCAGCATTGGGTCGATATTTGTTCATGCTTTTTCTTTCCTCTTATCCCCATGTGAGTCTCCGGTAGAGTCTCTATTCCTGGTGAGTATATCACTCCAATGGATTGTCTGTTCTCCGGATGTCTTTTCTTCTTTGTGGACGTATATTCCCACATAGTTTGTTTGTTTTGCATACATACATCTGCAACATGAGGTCTCTTAGGGACCACAATTTGTCTCTTTGTTATTATATAAGCCCATTCTATCTCGTCGAGACGAAGATTTTAACCTTCACTTCTCCGGCTAGAATGATCTTAAATAGGGGCATCTATAAGACCCCAATTTTAGACCCTAAGATCCCTCATGGCATCATAGCATCTCATAGCATAAGCCTCAAGGATCATTGAGCATCTTGCTTCCTTTACCTATGGTTGGGATCTCTTTGTGAGTGATTGTTGATCATCAAGCATGTTTGCATTGTATATCATTGCTTTTCTCATTTTTTGTTTGCTAACCAAAAAGCACAAAAATATGTCATTAACCTTTGTTACTTGTAGCTTAAGCAGTCAAAAGGTCAAGCACACCAAGTGAATCCTTTGTGCAAGAGAGGAGGTATTTCCTTGAGATGAAGACCACATGATCATTACAAGAGCTTATATGAGCTAGGGTTTCATTTTGAAGCTACTATACCAAGTGGTAGAGGCCCAAGTTCATCAAGGCATTTTCAGGTCATCTGAGGACCATGAAGGTCAACTGTGCAGTCAACTAAGGGCTATGCTTTGGGGAAATGAATCTTTACACCTCAATCATGTTCATACAAGGCCTATTCATCATTGAAAACATCTATCTTAAAGATTTTGAAGTCATTGCAAAAGTTTCCAAAAATGGAAAATGACCTATAATTTCAAGTTTCCAAAAATGGCAAGTTTTTGGTCCACATTCAACTTGATTTTCCAACATCAAATAAGATTCAAATGGATTTTTGGTGAACATAAAAGTTGAATATCTTTCTCTCCTCTTTTCAAAAAGTCTTATATCATGTCAATCTGATGATTAGTTCAGAAGTTATGGCCAAATGATCACAAAGTATGCATGGAAGTTCAACATGGCATAACTTTTGATTCAAAACTCCAAATTGGTCCATTCTTTTCGCAAAATACTCCTTGTGACCAATACTTTCCAAATGAATCATTGCCTTGCATGAAAGAAGCTCATATGATCACTTGTCCATACATGTGCATTTTGGAGGGAAATTTGATAATTCAAATTTGGTTGATCATACAAGCAAAAGACCACTTCCATCATGTTTATTGGTTGGTTTTAAGTGAATTTGAAGCATAACATGGCACTATTCACGTACACATGACCACATGCTAAGCACACTTGCCATTTTTGCACTACACCTCATATTTCCTTAATCAATATT
Organism: Lathyrus oleraceus; assembly: GCF_024323335.1. NCBI lineage: Eukaryota > Viridiplantae > Streptophyta > Magnoliopsida > Fabales > Fabaceae > Lathyrus > Lathyrus oleraceus. The sequence goes on from NC_066582.1 coordinate 315,552,644, forward strand.
AACCAAGGCTTCATTGTGATTTGAGTGTGATTAAGGGATCATATATAAGCTAAACCCTAACTGCATTTGAGGGGAATAACAGAATTCAGATATGAAAATTCACATTTCCCTCCAAAATTCTCTCACTTTGATTTTCAATTTTCTTCACATAAACCTTCAATTTCTTTGCATAATCATGATCATGGAGCATCACTGAGCAAGAATCAACGCGTGGTTTGAAGAATTGAGCAAGATTTCGTGCAGATCCAAAGCTTCATCAAGTAGATCGGATTTCGAAATTGAAGTGGATTGAGGAGGTTTCAGTGGATTCTTTGTGCATAAAGCTTCACAGCAAGGTTGAGGAAGAAGATCTGGAGACTTTGGAAGCCTGAGGACACGATTTTTGATCACTGCATTTCAAGTAAGTGAAAATTCGATCCTCACCTTTTGATGTTTTATGTACATGAATGTGTAGATCTTGCTTTGCTGAACATGCTGATAGAATTAGATTTGAATTTGGTTGAGAAACGAGCTTCGTATGATGAAATGGAATTTTTGAGCATGATTATGTTTTCGTTCGATCTGAGCATGTTAGGGAGAATTAGATGAAATCATTAGCATATTTGAGATGTAGGTTGAATGTTGGTTCAAACGATATATCATTTGCCAATTTCTGGAAATTTTTCATGTTGACTCCGCCGGAATCGAACCGGAGAAGGCGATCGGAGAATAGCTCCGCCGTCTGGTATCTCTTAGGGTTTATGCTGAGTTGTTGCTGATGTGGCTCCTTGCGTGGCCTTTTGATTGGTTGCATTTTATTTGACTCGCTTGCGTGTGTTGTTGAATGCTGATTGTGCTGCCATGTATTAAATGAAACGCAGCATTTCATATTTGCCTGCGTGTTTGCTTACTGGACGCTTATGTGTGCGTATGATTGGTTTCCATTCCTTTGACCTCGCTTGTGTGGCATTGACCTGTTGAGTGTGCACGCCAGCTCAATTAATGAAGCTGTGCGTTTTGAGCTTTAAACCTTGTCCGTTTAATGGCATTTTCGCGCTAGATCATGTGGTTCTGAAAATTCCAGATTTTATTCAAATTTTGTTTTCCCTCCATTATTCCATATTATTTCATATTATTTGTTCATGTTTAAAAAATCATAAAAAATAGTAGAATGCTTCAAATTGATCCCAATTGTTTTTTCACATTCTTGTTTTGATCTCTAGTTTTTTATAGGATTTATTTCATGATTTGTTTGGTGCTGGATTTTTAATTGTGAATTTTTGTTTGTACCTTATGCCAAATTGATATGTCATGATAAATGCTTTGTGAAATGCTCATCCTTAATCCAATTGATCTGAAATTTGGCATGCTTGATCCTCACATGTGATATGATTTTTTGGCTTTGGACTTGAATTTTTATCATATGCCATCACTGTTTTGGACACATGAACATGTAGTGTGACAATTTGTGTCACATTCTTGACCTTGCATTTGTGCATTTTCATTCATATACCATTTGAGCTCTTCTGGATCTGATTTTTTGCATGATGATCTTTCATAACATGATAAGCTTGCATAAAAAATTTCAATGTCATTGCTTGGGTTTCTGTTTTGATTTGGATTTTCTAATTTGGATGTCCAACTTTGTGCACTTTGTTTGCCTTTGCATGACATGAATTGTTTGAAGCATTTGCCTTATGAATTGATGTTGGTCCTTTTGAGGACCTTTTCTTGATTGATTGAATATGCTTTGTGCAAAAGATTTAATTCTGTTTTCGTCATTTGACTTGCTTTTGAACCTAGTCTTTATACTAGTGATTTGTACACATACTAATTATGCTTTGGGTTTCAGGTTTGAGCATTTAGCTTTGATGGTTGGTGTGGTCTCATTATTTGAGATGCAAGATGCTTTTGATTACTAACTATTATTGTGTTGTAGGTTCATTGATGTGATGAACTCACTTGAGTGCTCGCACTTGTGACTTGCATTGTGTAGATATTGAAAAGTTCCACTGTTGTCTGTTGGTTTTTCTGAATACAATATTAACTGTTAGCCTTTTGTACAGGTACATTAGTTGCTAGCTAGCTTTTGCTGAAGCTTTGGAGTGTGGATGATACACCACTTAGGTAGCCTCTCTTTTTCTCCATGTAGTCTGGAAGTCCTGCCACATTTTTGGCAGGCATTTGGCTGAAGTCCTCCTTAAGAGGCTCTGATTGTGATTGTTTACATTTGTGCCAAAGACATCCAAGTGAGGCATGTTGCTTGATAAGTCCTCCTAAGTGAAGAGGCAATTGACAGATAAAAGGGATTAGCAATCAATCCCCTGTTATTCAGTGAGTCGTTCATTATGCTTGCACTACGTGCTGATGCTCTTGAACAAGTACCTAAGATCTTTGTATAGAGTCAGTCAAGTGGAATAAGGTCCCTCTTTCTGGATCCCCATGATTTCTTTGATTCAAGCTCACCCAGGCCAGGGTTAAGAGCATGAGGTCTCATCCTCATTACCACATTTCATCAGCTTCACCCTAACTCTCAATGTTAGTGGTTAAGAGCTTCAGCATACCCCTACAGTTTTGGCTTGTTTGTCGAGGTTGATATGACCCCTCTTGACTAAAGCCCAACCATTTGTCTGAGCCTCTTGTTTGTATATAGAGTGTGATGATTGCTTTTCATGTGTTTGCTTTTCATGCATGTTTTTTGTTCAGGAGTTGGATATAAGTCCATACATTGGCATTCTATTTCCTTTGATTATTCAGGAGTCGGATATAAGTCCATATATTGTCATTCTGTTTCCGTTTTTTTGTTCAGGAGTTGGATATAAGTCCATACATTGGCATTCTATTTCCTTTTTGTTGCTTGGAGTTGGATATAAGTCCATATATTGGCATTCTATTTCCTCTTTATTGTTGATTGCTTTTGCCTTGTGCTTGTTGCTTATTCCAAAGGATGGTACTTACTTGGATCATCTACATATGATCTCAAGAGAGGAACTCCTAATGTGGTTTTGTTCCTCATCCCCCACTTTTTTGTTTCCTTATACCTCCATCTTCATGCTAACCCAAACCAAAAACCCAAAAATTATGCAAACATTTGACTTGTTTTCAAAACTAGAAACCTAAGCCCTAGGCTTTTGATTTTCAAATTTTATTTTCATAATACTCATTTTTGAATTGAATCTTTAAAGTCAACTTTGACCTCATTTTGTGAATACTCCTAATTGGTTAATTCAACTTACTTCAAATGTGATCTTTTGTGGTTTCAATGACCATGTCTTAATCAAATTGTTCATAAACCTTTTGCTATTAGGTTTGAGTTATCATTGTGGTAGATATAATACTCACCTCATCCTTAGTGAGTCGACCGTAAGTCTTCCGTGCTTATTATAGGGCTAACCCCTCACTAGCATGTCGAAGCTATCCTCACATGGTGGATTTGTGGTTTAGGTCGAGTTTTCTCCCTTTGATAACAAAAGACCTTAAGGCTTTTGGACCAATCAATCCACTCATTTGTTTTCGAAATCTTTTAGCCGAACTACGAGGTTTTGATCCTATTCTTTTTATAAGAAGGTACGTAGGCAATGGATTCATCCATCCAAACACAAAATGTAAATAAACTTGTATATTCTTTTCTCATCTCTTCAATCATGTTTGCACATAAATAATTTCATAAACAATAACTTTTGCAACAAGTTGTGAAAAGGGCTCCCTAGGAGTACCTAGGATGTTGTGGGTGCCTAACACCTTCCCATGACATAACCAACCCCCTTACCCAGATCTCTGTCTCTTTTACTAGTTTTTTTTGTAAAACTCTTTAGGCTTTTGTTCGCTTTCTAGCCATTCCTTTGGATAAATAGAAGTGCGGTGCCGACTCGACTTTGTATGATTTACCTTGGATTTAGTCAATATCTCCAATGGCAACGAATACACCGCTACAGTTTGTATTTATGGAAATATTTGTGCAAACATGATTGGGGAGATGAGAAAAGAATATACATATGTACAATTTTATTATTTGAATGGATAAACCCATTGCCTATGTACCATCACAAAGGTAGTATCAAAACCTTAAGGTCTAAAAAACTCAAAATATTGGTGAATTGATTTGATCAAAAGACTTAAGGTCTTTTGTTATCAAGGGGAGAAAACTCAACCTAAACCAACAATACACCATGTGAGGAGAGCTTCAACATACTAGTGAGGGATCCACCCTATAATAAGTATGGAAGACTTATAGCCCAATCACTAGGGATAAGGTGAGGTTTACATCAACCACTATGATAACTCAAACCTATGGCTAATGTTTATGAAAAAAAAAGTTTTAACAAAGGTGGCTATTGGAACCACAAAATTAACTTGAAGTGAGTTGTATTTGCAAATTAGAAGTATTCACAAAATGAAGTCAAAGTTGACTTAACATTCATTCAACATAAGTATTAATGAAAAGTGTTTGAAAAATCAAAGGCATATGGCCTAGGTTTCTAGTTTTGAAAACAATGTCCATGTTTGCACAAAATGAGTTTGTCTTGGGTTAGAGTGGAGAGAAGAAGAGAAGGGCTAGTCCTAAACATGCAAAGATAAGAGAAGAGATAAAACCCTTGGAGTTCCTTTCTTGAGATCATAAAGATGATTCAAGATGCTCCTTTCCTTTGGACTTAGTAAGCAACAAGCAATCACAACAAATATTCAATCAAGCTCCTAAGATGTCCATTTGACTTGTCTCTCATAACTTGGCTATTCATGACAATGGTCCTTCTTACTATCTCAAGTTTGGAATCCCTATCATACAAGAACAAACAATCAAAAATTTCACAATTCAATAAGAGGAATGGACAAAGAATGAGTTTAAATTAGGGGTCCTTTCCAATCAACTTTAAGATTAAGCATTCTAAAGGCATGAGGCCTAGTTGCTCTTCAACAAATTTAGCATTTTAAAGGCATGAGGCCTAGGTTCTCTTGAACTCCATTAAGCATAGGTAAGGTCCTCATTCTAAGTCCTTTCTCCTCTTTACATTGGGTGCACACAAACAATCATAAAAACAAACACAAAGCCATAATATATTTATTCACAATAATGAGCTCAAGTGAGAAAAAGGAAAATAGCATAAACATAAAATATAAGCTCAAGTGGGCAAAGGGAAAAGGCAATATGAATAAATGAGCAAGAAATTAAATTACACTAAAGTAAATTGCAAGAATTAAATGCTTGAATTAAAGTTAGTAGTTAATGTTAGTGTGTCATAAGACAATTTAGCGCTATGTTAAGCAATCGTAAGTGGACTAATGTAGTAGTCACACCTATCTGAGGTCGGTCAATAAAACTATAGGCAAATAAACACAAGTTAGAGATCATGACTAGTAAGCCAAGCTCCTATAACTTTCCATGCCAAAAGAAAAAAGAAGAAAGACCTTGTACGGATTTCAGGTTTTTTGCTTGACCAAGAAGCAACCTATCTTGGACACAAAGTAACTCACTTGATCTTTGATCAAGTTGAGTTTGATTTGGATCAAAGAAGGTTAAGCTTCCCATATGTCAAGGCTAACCACAAATCATTAACGCATTGGTCAAAAATAAAAAAGAAGGAGACGAAGAAGAAAATGAAATGGACAAAATGAGAATTCAAATGACATAATCAAAACACAATGATCAAATGTGAATGAAATCAACATCAATCAATGGTAAACAGAAGTGGAATAAAGATTAGAAGTCAATAAAGATCAAGCATATTTTAGGTATTTTTTGGAATTAAAATAAAGCAATAAAATAAAATGAACAAAGTAAGGTCGAACTTCAAATTAAATTCAAATCAACTTGAATAGGTCCAATCGAATAATCATAAGTCTAACGTGGTCAAACTAGGTTTGACAAATTTTCTCAACATTTTTTGAAAACAGAATCTATTTTAAAACAATTAAAAATCAAGAAAAATAACACAAATGAACTAAAATCTCAAATAAATCTCAAATCAATAAAGAAATTGATGAGAATATTTTTCATAGACTTATCATCATCCATATGTGTTAAAAAAATATTTTTGGAATTTTTGAATATCAAAAAGTATTTAAAATAAATTAAAAACTATCAAAAAAAAATAATTCCCAAAAAATATTAAATGGAATCACAAAAATAATTAAAAATCAGATTATGAAACTAGATTTTAAAAGAATTTTTTTGCAATTGGTCTCATATTTTTGTGATTCCAAATAAAAGATTTATGAATTTTTGAAAGTAAATGGAATAAAAGAAAATGAAACAAAAATTAAAAAAAGAGAAAATATCAGGAGCGCATGATCTACTTCATTAAATGATGTGGACACATCAAGTGGTCCAAAAGCGCACGCGCATGGTAGGCATCAGTCAAACGCGTTGCAAAGTGGATTTAAAAAAGTCAAATAAACAAAAGGTCACCCCTGTAATACATGTGCCTTATATCAAAATGAAGCTGGGGTGATGTACATCACCCCTGTAACCTTGGATTTCTCTCAAGATCTCTATGGAATGACAAATCTGAGATGGAAAAGCCAGGTGTTCAATCTGAAATGCATCAATTCACGAAATCAAAGCCACCATTGGCTTGCCTCTCACACGAGGACTTCAGAAACCACATAAACACAAGCAAATCACATTATATGAGGAGATGTAGATAAAAACAGTTTGAGCATCTACCTTTGAAGTGCAGCTTTAAACAGCACGATCCACTCAATATCTTGTATCCAACTTGATCTTTAGATGATGATGATGCAAGGCTTAGGAATTGGAAACTGAAGATCAACCAAGGAAGTTGAAATTCAAGTTTTAAATTGAGAGAAAAAAATCAGAATTACTTTCAAGTGAGGTTGGGTATGGATTTCAGCAGAGCTTCAGGCGCCTTCAGGTTGAAAATTGAATGAAGCAAACATGGTATTTATAGATGAGCTGCAAGGCCCGGAGGGAAAATACTCGTGTGCATGATCATTGGGTCCTCCATGCATGGGCCTGTACAGGCGCATGTGAGGCCCAAAGTCAATTGGAAATGCAAGCTGAGCTGATTCTGAAGTGAAATGGACGTGTGATTTGAATGGGAATGGCTTGTGCATGAAGATTCAATGTGAATTCCATAATTGGGCATAAATGTTCCCCTCTTCGAAAGTCCCATATATAAATTCCAAGCATGGGCATGTGAGTAATGGTTGGAAAGGTCTTGACATAAAGAACAAAAGCTATGTTGGGAAAAAATCCATTTGGAGTTTGGAAAATTGTGTAAACTGATCATGAAGTTTGAGGTACAAAACATGCCTTTGAAAAATTTGTCAAAAGTGACCAACTTCAAGCCTTTCTGTTTCAATGATGAAAACCTTAAATGTAAAAACCTTAAACATAAAAGTTGTAGATCTTTTAAAGATGATCAATTTGGACTCAATATTGCATCATTTGGATTTTTGATGAGAAAGTTATGGGCACTTGAAGTTGGACTTTTTCAAGATTCAATGGTTATGGTCCAAAGTGACCTATAATGTTTTGTATTATAACATGTGTTTATTTTAGGATTATGAAATTTTGTACAAAATAACATTTGAAGTAGACATATTAAGCTTTCCAGTTCAATTGGTCTCACCTCAAAATCATAAAATAGGAAGGACTTAGGTCCTTAGGAAGTTGACCCAAAATTAGGGTTTCAGTCAAAAAAACCTTTAATGTTTTTAAATGGATGATGACCTTACAAGTTTCAAATGGATTTTTTATGAACATTAAAGTTGTTAATATGGTTCTTAAGAACATTGTTTCTCTTGGGGTCATCTTCATTTGACAAACACATTAAAGGTTAGGTCTCAGTGGATTTCAACTTGGTCAGATGAATTGACTGGTCAACTTCTCAAGTCCAAACTTCAAATCTTGATGAATGAATGATTGAGGATACTCACATAGGCTCGTATATGCATAAAAGAATGAATTAAAGAACTTCCCTTGATTTAATATGATCATAGGTTTAGGTTGCTTCATGAGCAAGGCACAGTCAATGCACAGTTGAATTAGGATTTCCTTGGGAAACAAACCTTTGGTCTATCTTGATCAAAATGACAAATTGAGATACTTGGGAGGCATATATGATGATTAGGAATATTGTGAACCATTGTCATGCTTGTTTTCATCTTCATCTTGCCACTTCATTGTGCATAGGAGCCTCCTAGGAGCAAAGGATCTCATGATTGCTTTGAGCTTCAAAACAAAACAAGTTGGTGACATATTTTTGTGCTTTTGGTTAGTAAACAAAATAAGAAAAGAAATAATATACAATTAAAGCATGCTTGGTGGTCTCAAGCCACCTACACAAGTCCCAACCCTAGTGTTAAGGAGCCACATATGCTATGATCCTTGAGGCAATGCAATGAGCAATGATATGATGCCATGAGGGATCTTAGGGTCAAAATTAAGGTCTTACACCATTTACTCAGTGAAGACCCTTTTGGAGTTGGGAATGTCACACAATTTATTTGTGGTTAGGCATTACTATCTCTGATTTGGGGTCCGAGAAGTTGAGGACCGTAGAACATTTAACCCCTTTTGGCCTATTTAGGACGTAGTGCGGAGACTGTTCAAGTGTAGACTTGATAACAGTAGTTATGCGATACTACACTCAGACGAGTTTCTCTTGAGAGTATTATGTGTCGATGAGTCAGTCATCCTAACCTGTAATATCCGATAGATGGAATTAAGACTCTGGGAACTTTTTAGAACATGATGTATATGTTTTTATCCTTAGTTCACTCCTTTGGGATGGTTCTTACCCATACTCCATTCTCGTGACTCACAACAAACCCTTGATTCTTGGTTGATTGAATCAAGTCTTGTCAATATCAATGGAACTTGGGTGTTGATAAGGTGTAAACTATAATCCACCAAAATGGATGATTGATCATGATAATGACTTGATTCATCCCTTGCCCTTTTCTTGTTTACCTTGTGTGTGATCCCTTATTTGTGATTGTTGCATTCATGCATTCATGCACATCATAACATTCATCACACAAAATTTCAAGGAACTGAGGTGTTATTTGCAAATATTTTCAGACCATGGATTGTGGACGAAGGAACACTAAGAAGTACAGTTTCAGATGTCCCGACTTGAAAGAGTTAAGGAAGCTAGCATCTTTTGTATTATATCCCTTGGACTTCAAACAACGCCATGGGAAGCTTCTGTCTATATTGTCTGCTGATGTGGTTGAAGGACTCTTGAGTGTTTTGGTTCAGTTTTATGACCCTCTCTACCGTTGCTTCACTTTCCCTGATTATCAGCTTGTGCCTACGTTGGAGGAGTATGTCCATCTTTTGGGAATACATATTTCTAACAAAGTGCCTTTTAGTGGATTGGAAGAGACTCATAGATCTTATATTATTGCTGAAGCTCTTCACTTGAAGAAGTCTGAGATAGAGGCTCATTGGATGAAGAAAGGAGGGTTATTTGGGTTGACTTCTGAGTTCCTCATCAAAGAAGCTACTTCCTTTGCTCAAGTCAGTAGTGTGGATGATTTTGAAGCTATCTTCGTGCTACTCATCTATGGTTTAGCTTTGTTCCCTGACATTGACGGTTTTCTTGATGTTAACGCCATTAGAATTTTCTTGATTGGGAATCATGTGCCTACTCTGTTAGGAGATATGTACTTCTCTTTGCATCTAAGGAATTCTAAGGATGGTGGAACCATTGTCTGTTGCATTCCTCTTTTGTACAAGTGGTTTATTTCGCACTTGCCTCAAACGCCTACTTTTGGGGAGAACAAACAATGTCTACGGTGGTCTCAGAGACTAATGTCTCTCACTAATGATGATATAGTTTGGTATGATTCTTCATTGAGTAGTTGGGAGATTATTGATTATTATGGTAAATTCTCTAATGTGCCTCTTATTGGTACACAATGAGGTATTAACTACAACCCTGCTTTGGCTCGTCGTTAACTTGGGTTCCCCTTGAGAGACAAACCTAATAACACTTTGTTAGAAGGTCTTTTATATCAAGAGGGTAAAGATCCCCAACATTTGAAGTAGAAGATGGTGCATGCTTGGCATAATGTGGATAGGAAAGGAAGATCCGAGCTTGGTCCACACAATTGTGTGGCTTTGGAAGATGTCGTATGCTTGTGTAAGACCTATGTCTATGGTTATGGTTGAGCCATTAACTCTCCTTAACCATGATGTAGAGGATTTGGAAGAGGCACTCGCCAAGATGAAGCGAGAGAAGGATATGTAGGAAGAGCGTTTCCATGCTTTAAGCCGAAAGCATGAGGAGTTGCTTCTTGAGTCTAAGGACAAAGATGCACTTATTGAGCTACTTGAAGATCGAGTGACAAAGAGATATAGAGAGCCGGAGGTTTCATCTTCCTCTAGTATGCCTTAGTCTTCCGTTGCTTTTAAGAAGATTGTTGATCAACTTGTCCTCGAGAAGACTCAGATGAAGGCTTCTTTTGAGACCGAGATCTGACGCATTCGAAGGAAGTACGCGCCTACAACCAAATATTCTAACATTGTTATTAGGGATCCTTAGGATGACTAGTCTCTTTTTCTCTTGTACTCTCATTTGGTTTCTAAAATTGTACTCAGTGTAATCCTTCCAATTATATATATAAAAGAGATTTTTATGGTCATATCAAATTGTTGCAATTGTTGTTAAAATATATATTTGCAAATAATATAGTAAGTTCCTTGAAAATAAAAATAATCAAGCAATGCATTTCATGCATCATTCACATAAGAAGGTTTCTCTTTGGTAGGATGTCTCATTGGTGTTTCTTCTGTTGTTCAGCTAAGCTAACTCATCGATATAATACCCGTGCCAATCACTCAAGGATTATGGAGCATCTTGAACAAGAGAATAGAGACCTGAAGGATGAGATTGCCTATCTGACTGCCATGATGGAGTCAGTCCTAGCTGCTCAGAGCCAGTCTTCTCCAACGTCTAAAACTCCTCCTCCTTAGAGGACTGTCATTTCAGAGGTGGCTACCTCTACCATTCCTACAACCGCTGCTCATTTTGCAACAAACATGTCTGCCGAGTTCCCGTGGGGAATTCCTCTGAATTTTGTGCCTAAAGGCTTTGCGCTTGCCTTTTCTTCCATGCCGATATCTAGCACGGTCATGTCTATGCCGCCACCAGTTGTGCATACTCTATCCTGTGTAGAAGACACCATCTATCATTCTGAGCGGTCTGAGGGCCTTGATGTGCATGAGAAGATGGACGAGATGAAGGACCAATTCCTTGAGTTGCGTAAGGAATTGAAAACTTTGAGGGGTAAGGATATGTTTGGGAAGAGTGCTGCAGAACTTTGTTTGGTTCCAAATATGAAGATCCCGGTGAAGTCCAAAGTGCATGACTTTGAAAAAAACAAGGGGAATACTTGTCCACTCAGTCATTTGGTGATGTATGCCAGAAAGATGTCTACTCAAACCGATAATGATCAAATATTGATCCATTATTTTCAAGACAGTTTGACCGGTGCCGCTCTGAGGTGGTACATGGGATTGGATAGTGCGAGCATCTGCACGTTCAAGGATTTGGGCGAAGCATTCGTGAAGCAGTACAAGTATAATGTTGATATGGCTCCAGATAGAGACCAGTGGAGATCATTATCTTAGAAGGACAAGGAGACATTCAAGGAGTATGCGCAAAGATGAAGAGAGCTTGCGGCTCAGATTACCCCTCCTTTGGAAGAAAAAGAGATGACCAAAATTTTTCTCAAGACCCTGAGCTCATTTTCTATTATGAGCAGATGATCGCCAGTGCCCCCAGTGATTTTATCGAGATGGTGAACATGGGGGTGAGGCTCAAAGAAGGTGTCCGAGAGGGACGGTTATCTAGAGAGGAAGTATCACCCAACAAGAGGTATATCAATAATTTCAGTAAGTAGAAGGAGAGTGAAGCTAATGCAGTTTCAGGTGGGAGGCAATGGAGGCCTCACGTAAGAAGAAATCCACCATCCCGTCAATATCATCATCAAGTATCATCAGTCATCCCAGTATTTTCAGCTAATCAATCAAACACCAATTCAACAACAACAACCACCGCAACGAATAAACACCTACAACAACAACAATACCAACAATCATCAGCAATCAAATTTTGAGAGTAAGAAGGTCTCTTTCGACCCAACTCCGATGACATGCACAGGGTTATATCTTTCTTTGGTTCTCAAGAACCTGTTGCAACCATGAAATCCTCTGCAAATCCCTGAACCACTTCCATGGTGGTAAAAACCGGAACTCCGTTGTGCTTTTCATCAAGGAGCTTCCGGTCACGATATTGAGAATTGCTACCCCCTCAAGTATGAAGTCCAGAAGCTGGTTAAGAGTTGAATGGTGTCTTTTGAAGACCGTGCACCGAACGTCAAAGCTAACCCATTACCTGCCCATGGGAATTCATCCATTAATATAGTGGACGCTTCTCCTGGCGAGTTCAAGGTATTTGATGTATGCTTCATAAGAAGGTCCTTGGTGACGATGCATAAGGATATTTGCTTGGTTAGCGATTGTGAGCAAATCATGATGGTTGCGCTATCTTAAGTCTTAATCCCCGAGGATTTATGGTTGTGAAGGGAGACATCCAAAGGTGGATGGATGAAGGCTTGATTTAGATTGTTCAATCCCGTGATGTAGATGACGATGTGAATGTCATAGTCCTTGTTTTCAGGACTCCTGAAAGAGTGGTTATTCAGTATGATAGTGTTGCGGGGTATTCGTTACCTTTTAGGTTTATTGACTAAATCAAAAGTAAACATACAATTCGAGTCGCCACTGCACTTTTATTTGTCCAAAGGAAAGGCTAAAAAGTGAACAAAAGCCAAGTAAGAAGTTTTATCAAATGAAAAACTAATAAAAATGTCAGAGATCTAGGTTAGGGGGTTGGTTGTGAAATGGGAAGGTTTTACGCACCCAAAACATCCTTAGTGTAAGACCCTAATTTTGACCCTAAGAACCCTCATGGAATCATATCATTGCTCTTTGCATTTTGCCTCAAGGATCATAGCATCTTGGTTCCTTACCCTTGGGTTGAGACTTAGTGAGTTGGTTTGAGACCACCAAGCATGCTTGAATTGTATATTATTTATTTTCTTATCTTGTTTACTAACCATAAGCACTAAAGTATGTCACTAACTTGTTTTGTTTTGAAGCTCAAGCAATCATGTGATTCAAGGCTCCTAGGAGGCCCCTATGCTCATTGAAGTGGCCAGATGAAGATGAAAGCAAGCATGACAATGGTTCCCAAAGCTCTCAATCATCATATATGCCTCCCAAGTATCTCAATTTGTCAAGTTGATCAAGATAAACCAAAGGGCTTGAGGATTGCTTCCCAAGGAAACCCTAATTCAACTATGCATTGATTGTGCCTTGCTCATGAAGCAACCTCAACCTATGATCAAATAAAATCAAGGGAAGTTATTTATTTCATCATTTTATGCATATATGAGCCTATGTGAGTTTCCTCAATCATTAATTCATCAAGATTTGAAGTTTGGCTTTGAGAAGTTGATCAGTCAAATCATCTGACTATTTTGAAATCCACTGAGACCTAACTTTTGATGTGTTTGTCAAATGAAGATGACCCCAAGAGAAAATATGTTCTTAAGAACTATATGAACAACTTTAATATTAATAAAAATCCATTTGAATCTTGAAAGCTCAACATTCATTTCAAAACATTATAGGTCATTTTGACTGAAACCCTAATTTTGGGTCAACTTCCCAAGGACCTAACTCCTTCATTTTTTTATGATTTTGAGGTGAGACCAAATGCATTGTAAATTTCACGATGTATAATTCAAATGTTATGTTGGACAAAATTTCATAATCCTAAAAGAAACACATGTGATAATACAAAACATTATAGGTCACTTTGGACCAAAGTCATTGAAATGTGAAAAAGTCCAACTTCAAGTGCCCATAACTTTCTCATAAAAAATCCAAATGATGCAAAATTTAAGTCAAAATTGATTTTCTTGAAAAGATATACAACTTTGGGGTTAAAGGTTTTGTCATATGAGGCTTTAATCATTGAAATAGAAGGGCTTGAAGTTGGTCATTTTTGGCAAAATTCTCAAATGCATGTTTTGTACCTTGAACTTCATGGCTAGTTTTCAATATTTTCCACACTTCAAATGGATTTTTGTGCAACATAACTCCTGTTCCTCATGTCAATACCTTTCCAACCATTACCCACATGCTTATGTTTCAATTTTCCAATTGGCATTTTCGAATAGGTGAAGCTTTATGATCAATTATGCATAACATGTTAAATCTTTTTGCATAAGCTAATGCATTGCAATCTGCACGTCCAAACCATCTCACAATCATTTTAGATTGCATTTGAAATTTGTTTTGGGCCTCACATGCGCCTGTACAGGCCCATGCATGGAGGACCCAAGTTCATGCACACACGAGTTAGATCACACCTTGCATCAGCTGTGGCTATAAATAGAAGCTTCATTTCATTCAATTGGCAACCTGAAGGCGCCTGAAACTCTAATGAAATGATTCCCTAACCTCTCACCAAAGGAATTTGCAATTTCACTTTCATTTTTCAAGTGTGATTTTCAACAACATTAGTTGATTATCATCACTAATTCCTAAGCCTAGCTCTCATACCAAACATCCAGATCAAACTGCAAGCAAAGGATTGGTTGAATTGTGCTCTTGAAAGCTGCTCTACAAAGGTTTATTCTCCAACTGTTTTCCTTCGAATCTCTTTGAATATTATGCACTGCTTGGTTTGGTTGGCATTTCTGAAGTCCTCATGTGAGAGGCAATTGATTTGTGGTTTTAATTTTGTGAATTGGTTAACTTCAGATTGAGTACCTTCTTTTTCAACCTCAGATTTCTTCTTCCATAAGAGTCTTGAGCAAAAACTAAGGGCACAGGGGTGATGTACATCACCCCAACATTCGAATGGTATGTGGATCGTGTGCTATGGTTGAGGTTTGAAAACCTGCAACTGGTGGCCGGATTATGGCTTCTCACCGGAGAAGACGATGGTTTCCACCACCGTCCCCACGCGTCCAAACCCTGGCCATTTGATGATGAGTCTCAGACCTAATCTTGGCTGTTGATTGTGATGACTTATTTTAATGCTGAATGCCACACTATTGACTAAGGTGTACAATACGCGCACACTTCTTGTTCCTTGGATCAGTCACGTCAATTAATGAGTGTTGATCCAAGCGCTGTGGATTTTTCTGATTTCTCAATTTTCATTTTCATTTTAAAAATTCATAACTTCTTTATTTGGAATCACAAAAATATGGGACCAATTACAAAAATTTTCTCTTAAATTCTAGTTTCTAAAAATGATTTTTAATTATTTTTGTGATTCCATTTAATATTTTTTGTGAATTATTTCTTTTCTGTTTGTTTTTAATTCATTTAAAATGCTTTTTGATATTCAAAAAATGCCAAAATATTTTCTTAACATCGTTGGATGATGATGAATCTATGAAAAATATTCTCATCAATTTAATTATATTTCTTCATTTTTAATTGTTTAAAATTATGTTATATTTCTTCATTTTTAGTCCAATTATGTTATATTTCTTCATTTTTAATTATTTAAAATTAGTTTCTGTTTTCAAAAAATGTTGAAAAAATTTGTCAAACCTTGTTTGACCATGTTAGACTTATGTTGATCCAATTGGACTTATCCAAGTTGATTTGAATTGGATTTGAAGTTTGACCTTTATTTGTTCTTTTTATTTTATGTATTATTTTAATTCCAAAAAAATACCAAAAATATGTTTGACCTTTAAGCTTCATTTCACTTCTGTTTACCATTGATCGATGTTGATTCCATTCATGTTTGATCAATGTGTATTGGTTATGTCTTTTGAATTTCAATTATGTACATTCCATTTCCATCTTCATCTTTTTTTTTTTCCTTTTGACCAATGAGTTAATGATTTGTGGTTAGCCATGACATATGAGAGGCTTAACCTTCTTTTATCCAAATCAAATTCATCTTGATCAAACATCAAGTCAATTGCTTTGTGTCCAAGATAGGTTGCTTCTTGGTCAAGCAAAAAACCTAAAATCCATACAAGGTCATTCTTCTTTTCTTTTGGCATGGCAAGTTGTAGGAGCTTGGCTTACTAGTCATGATCTCTAACTTGTGTTTATTTGCCTATAGTTTTATTGACCGACCTCAGATAGGTGTGACTACTACCTTAGTCCACTTACGATTGCCTAACATAGCGCTAAATTGACTTATGGCACACTAACAGTAACTACTAATTCATAACTTTTAATTCAAGCATTTAATTCTTGAAATTTACTTTAATGCAATTTAATTTCTTACTCATTTATTCATATTGTCTTTTTTCCCTTTGCTCATTTGAGCTCATGTTTATGTTAATGCAATTTGCCTTTTGCTCACTTGAGCACATTATTGTCTATATACTATTGCATTGTGCTTGTTTTGTTTTTGTTTGTGTGAACCTAATGCAAAAAGGAGAAAGGACTTAGAATTAGGACCTTACCTATGCTAAATGGAGTTTCAAGAGCAACTAGGCCTCATGCCTTTATAATGCTAAATATGTTGAAGAGCAACTAGGCCTCATGCCTTTAGAATGCTTAATCTTGAAGATGAATTGAAAGGACCCTTATTCTAAACTCACTCTTGTCCATTCTTATTATTTCATTGTGGAACTTTTTGATTTATGTGTTCTTGTGTGATAGGGATACCAAACTTGAGCTAACTAGAAGGACCATTGTCATGAGCATCCAAAATGAGAGAGACATGTCCATTTGGAAGATCCTAGGAGCTTAATTGAATATTTGCTTGATTGCTTGAGTTAATTGCCTATTGCTTGCTAAGTCCAAAGGAAATGAGCAACTTGGATCATCTTTATGATCTCAAGAAAGGTACTCCAAGGGTTTTATTTCTCTTCCCTCATCTTTGCATGTTTAGGACCTAGCCCTTCTCTTCTTCTCCCCACTCTAACCCAAGCCAAACTTATTTTGTGCAAACATTGACATTGCTTTCAAAATTAGAAACCTAGGCACTATGCCTTTGATTTTTCAAACTCTTTTCATAATACTTATTTTGAATTGAATCTTAAGTCAACTTTGACTCCCTTTTGTGAATACTTCTAATTGGTAAATCCAACTCACTCAAATTATTTTGTGGTTCCAATGGCCATCTTTGCCAAAGCTTTTCATAAACATTAGCTATTAGGTTTCAGTCATCATAGTGGTTGATGTAAACCTCACCTTATCCTTAGTGATTGGACTATAAGTATTCCATACTTATTATAGGTTGGATCCCTCACTAGTATGTTGAAGCTCTCCTCACATGGTGGATTGTGGTTTAGGTTGAGTTTTCTCCCTTTGATAACAAAAGACCTTAAGGCTTTTGACAAACCGATTCACCAACTTCTTTTGAGATTTTTACCCCGAACTACGAGGTTTTGATCCTACCTTTGTGATGGTACGTAGGCAATGGGTTTATCCATTCAAACAACAAAATTGTAAATAATTTGTATATTCTTTTCTCATCTCCCCAATCATGTTTGCACAAATATTTTCACAAATACCAACCTATCAAACAACATTTGAAAAAGGGCTCCCTTAGAGTACTAAGAATGTTTTGGGTGCTTAAAACCTTCCAATTGCATAACCAATCCCCTTACCCAGATCTCTGACATTTTTATTAGTTTTTTATTAGATAAAGCTTCTCGGTTTTTGTTTTCTATCTAACCTTTCCTTTGGATAAATAGAAGTGCGGTGGCGACTCGAATTGTATGATTTACTTTTGATTTAGTCAATAAATCTAAAGTTAATGAATACCCCGCTACAGAAAAGTGGCGAATCTGCTGGGGATGTGGATCTTCCTAATGGGTTTAGCCTACTTTTTACCTTTGTTGTATTGTATGTTTATATTTACTTGTGACATATTTTTGTGCAAATTTGGGATGACTGTATTATTTGTAATGTATGAATTGCTTGATATATATCAATTGCTTGTGTGCTTGGTGGTCTCTTGTTAGATGAGTTCTGTACCCGAACTCGAGTGCACTTATGATAGGAGAATGGCATAATCTTGTTGACTTGTGTGGAGGTTATGTTGGGATCAATAATGTCACACGAGTAGTCGTGGTTAGGAATTACTCTTTCCAATATATGCCTTAGAAGCCAAGGACCTTAGATTACCTAGCTCATCTTGGCCTATTTTAGGACGTAGTGCGAAGGTCGTTCAAGTGTAAGATTTGATACGATTGTTACGCGATACTACACTCACAAGAGTCTCTCTCGAGAATATTTTTGGAATACGAGTAGTCATTTATCTGATAATATCCGAAAGAGGGGATGATGACTATGGGAACCCCTTGTAGAACATGATTGTCAGGTTTAACCATAGTATGCTCCCTTTAGGTGGTTCTTAACCGAGGCTCCATGCTCGTGACTTGCAACAAACCCTTGATTCGCGGTTGATTTGTTCTCGTATATCCTTAATATCAATGGAACTTGGGTGTTGATAAGGTGTAAACCATATTCCACCAAAATGGATGATTGATATTACGGATGACTTGATCCATCCCGTGACCTTTGTGTAGTGTGTTTTGCTTGATCCTTAAGTGTGATTGTTGCATCCATGCATTCATGAATTCATACACATCCATATCATCAACAATGAGAAAATTTTCAAAGAACTTAAGAGGTCTATTTGAAAATTTTTAGACATGGATAATCTAAGAAGGAATACAAAGAAATACAGTTTCAGACAACCTGACTTGAAAGAGTTAAGGAGTTTGACATCCTATGTATTAGATCCCTTGGAGTTCAAAGCTCGCCATGGGAAGCTTTTGTCTATTCTTGCTACTCAGGTGGATGAAGGTCTGATGAGTATGTTGGTGCAGTTCAATGATCCTCTATATCGGTGCTTCACTTTTCCGGATTTCCAGCTTTTGCCTATGCTTGAGGAGTATGCCCATCATGTGGGTATACCTACTCTAGATCAGTTGTCGTTCAGTGGTTTGGAGAGAGTTCCTCCTTCCCAAGAGATTGATGATCTGTTGCATATAGATGTATCTGATATTGGTGCTCATATGACTACCAAAGGTGGAATTCAAGGTCTCCCATCTGATTTCCTCATTGCTCAAGCTACTTATTTTGGGAAGGCCATGGGTGAGGACGCCTTTGAGGCCATATTTGTACTTCTTATCTATGGGCGATTGTTATTCCCCAACATCGACAATTTTGTGGATGTGAATGCTATTAGGATTTTATCTACTCTGAATTCCGTTCCTACTCTGTTGGGTGACACTTATTTCTCTTTGCATATGAGGAATGCAAAGGATGGTGGTACCATTGTGTGTTGTTTGCCTCTGTTATACAAGTGGTTTATTTCGCAGTTGCCACAGATGCTCGCCTTCAAGGAGAACAAAGGATGTCTACGGTGGACCACGAAACTTATGTCTCTCACTAATGATGATATCTTTTGGTATAACCGTGTGTATGATGGTGTGCAAATTATTGACTCTTGTGGTGAATTCTCCAATGTGCCTCTTCTTGGTACATGTGGTGGGATTAACTATAACCCTCTTTTGGCACGCCGTCAGCTTGGGTTCCCCTTAAGGATAAACCTAATAATATTTTGTTAGAAGGTGTGTTCTTTCAAGAGGGTAAAGATCCCCATAAATTGAACGGCATGATGGTCCGCGCTTGGCGCAAGATTAATAGGAAGGGAAGGAAAGAGCATGGTCCGAAGAATTGTATTGCTTTGGAACCCTACACCTCTTGGGTGAGGAGGAGAGCTTCTAAGTACCGCATGCCCTATGATTACCCAAGACCTACACCTATGGTTATGGTTGGGCCTTCAACCCTCCCTAACCAAGGCGTAGAGGAGTTGAGAGATGAAGATCATTTGCGTGCTTAAGTGTGTGAGCGAGAGGAGCTACTTCAGCAATTCAAAGATAAGGATGCTTTGATAGAGTTTCTGGAGCGTCAGGTTATCGACGAGCCTGATGATGTGGTTACTTCTCTTCTTCCTCAGTCATCCAGGTTTTGGAAGAGGAAGTACGATTGACTCACCAAAGAGAAGGAAGATATGGAGGCAGCCAATGAGAGAGAGGTGAAGAGGCTTCGTGCAACTTATCTTCCGGTCTCGAGAGCTTTGGACGATTGTTTCTAGGGTTCCATAGGATGTTCATTCTCCTTCTCTCTTGTATTGTATTTGGTTACCAAGACTGTACTTCTTTGGTGTAAAAATTTTTTTCCATATATTATTGATATAATTATTCCGTATATGTCTAAATGATTAATATTTTACAAATATTTGCAAATAGATCTCTAAAAGTTCTTTTGATTAAAAATAAAATCATATGCACAAGCGTTGCATGCATCATATGCATAAGCAGGTTTTGTCCAGGGCTTCTTGATTAGTGTTCTAACTCCGTGGTCTTCATTTATTTTGAAGACAAGTTGACGCACCGGTACTACACCAGAGCCAATTATTCAAAGCTAATGGATCACCTCGAGCAAGAGAACAGAGAACTCAAGGAGGTAGTGGCTAGGTTGACTGCCCTGATGGAGTCATTCCTGGCCACTCAAAGCCAGTTTTCTCCAACGCCTTCAACTCCTCCCTAGAGGACGGTCATTTCAAATGTAGCTTCCTCTACCGTGCCTGCTGCCAGTGCCCATTTTGCTCCGTCTGCTATGCCAACCTGGTTTCCCTGGGGGATGCCCATGAATTTTGTTTCAGAGGGTCTCGCCCCTACATTTTCTTCTTTGTCGGCATCTAGCCCCGTCCTTGTTGTGCCACCTCCAGTTGTGCATACTTTACCGAGAGTCGATGACACCATTTATCACTCTGAGCTGTCTGAGGGCCCAGATGTGTAAGAGAAAATGGATGTTATGAATGATCAATTCCTTGAGCTGCGTAAGGAACTAAAAACCCTAAGAGGGAAGGACCTCTTCGGTAAATCTGCTGCTGAGCTGTGCCTCGTGCCAAATGTCAAGATTCCTATCAAGTTCAAAGTGCCTGACTTTGAAAAGTACAAAGGAAACACTTGCCCGCTCAGCCATCTTGTGATGTACGCACGCAAGATGTTAACTCAAACTGACAACGATCAACTCCTCATCGACTACTTCCAGGACAGCCTGTCCGATGCCACATTGAGATGGTATATGGGCTTGGATAGTGTGAATATTCGCTCCTTCAACGACCTTGGCGAAGCTTTCGTCAAGCAGTACAAGTATAACGTTGATATGGCTCCCGATAGGGACCAACTGAGGGCTATGTCCCAGAAGGAGAAGGAAACATTCAAGGAGTACGCCCAGAGGTGGCGTGAATTGGCTGCACAGATTGTGCCCCCGCTCGAAGAGAAGGAAATGGCGAAGATCTTCCTCAAGAATTTAAACTCTTTCTACTACGAGCGGGTGATCGCTAGTGCTCCCTTTGACTTCACCGAGATGGTGAACATGGGTATGAGATTAGAGGAAGGAGTCAGGGAAGGACGCCTGACCAGAGAAGAAGGCTCCTCTGCCAAACGTTATAGGGTGTTTTCCAAGAAGAGAGATGGAGAAGCACATGCCGTGTCTTCCCATATTAAACAAAGAAGACCCTTTGTGAAGAGGAAGACCGTGCGCCTAGCCAGTAACCAGCACCAGGTGGCTCATATAGCACCTGCCTTTAGGGAAAATCAACATTATCAGCATCAGAACCAGCAACAACAACATCAAGATCAACAATATCAACATCAACAACATCGTCCGCAATAGCAGGCCTACCAGCCTCAAAACAACAATCAAACCAGCACTAGGTATGATAGGAAGAGGGTCATTTTCGATCCAATTTCGATGACTTATGCAGAGCTATATCCTTCATTGTTTTAAAGGAAGCTGATTACTCCACGTGACCCACCTGCTGTATCGACTAACCATCAATGGTGGTACAAGCCCGAGCTTCACTGTGTTTATCATTCCGGTGCTCCCGGACATGATGTGGAGAACTGTTATCCTCTCAAGACCATGGTTCAAGACCTTGTCAGAAGCGGTATCTTGTTTTTCGAGGACGTAGGTCCTAAAGTTAAGAAGAACCCATTGCCCGAGCATGGAAAGGCTGCAATTAACATGGT
Source organism: Lathyrus oleraceus (assembly GCF_024323335.1). Taxonomy (NCBI): domain Eukaryota; kingdom Viridiplantae; phylum Streptophyta; class Magnoliopsida; order Fabales; family Fabaceae; genus Lathyrus; species Lathyrus oleraceus. Next base: position 315,574,706 of record NC_066582.1, read on the forward strand.
TCAGAGTTTCCCTGGAAAATACAAGGTCAGATATGTCAGCCATATCAGATAATCTTTGGTTGAGATGCATAGACTGTTATGCGGATACAGTCATTATGAGCATGACCATGACAGCTGCTATGTATACACTGTCATTAAGAGGGGATGTCGCCAAGTCAGGAAAGATATCCAAGAGATGATGGATCAGGGTGTGATCGAGATACTTCAAAATGGTGATGAGGATGAAGTTAATGTTATATCGCCTGTATTCAGAATGCCTGAACTTGTTATCGTCAGATATGATGGTAGCAAGAAGAAGGCTTCTCCATCTCTCGTAATTAAGCCAGCTGGCCCTGTTCCATACTCTTCAGACAGAGTTATCCCCTATAAATATAACGTGGTTGCATTAGAAGATGGGAAGGAGGTGCCTTTGCCCTCCACTTCTGTTACAAGTATTTCTGATGTCAGTGGTATGACCCGTAGTGGTCGTGTTTTCTTAGCGCCGCCGAAACCCCAGGTTGACATGAGGAGAACTGATGTTGTTGATAATGCAGCCCGTCCTGTGGGGACTTCTTCTTCTTCTTCTCCGAATCCGGCACTTGTTGTTGATAAACCTGCCGTTGTCACTAGAGCTCCTATCCCTGTTGGCCAGAATGGCATATTGAAAGAGGACTGCGATGAGATGTTGAGGCTCATCAAGAGGAGCGAGTACAATGTTATAGATCAGCTTCTACAAACTCCATCAAAGATATTTGTGTTGTCTTTGTTGATGAACTCCGAGCCACACCACAATGTCACAAAAGAACAATTTGATAGCATTGTTGCAAACATTACTGCTTGTAATAACTTGAGCTTTTGCGATGTTGATCTTCCCGAGGAGGGAAAGGACCACAATTTGGCTCTACACATTTCCATGAACTGCAAGGATGATGCCTTGCCTAATGTGTTGGTAGACACATGATCATCGCTAAATGTGTTGCCAAAATCCACTCTGGCGAAAATTTCTTACCAGGGGCCTCCCATGAGGCAGAGTGGAGTGGTAGTCAAGCCTTTTGATGGATCCAGGAAGACTGTGATTGGTGAGGTTGAGCTCCCAATCAAGACTAGACCTAGTGATTTCCAAATCACCTTTTCAGGTCATGGATATCCACCCATCATATAGCTTCTTGCTTGGAAGACCATGGATTCACGAGGCAGGCGCCGTGACATCCACCCTACACCAAAAGTTAAAGTTCGTGAAGAACAAGAAGTTGGTGGTGGTAGGGGGAGAGAAGGCTCTCTTGGTAAGCCATTTGTCTTCCTGTTCTTATATAGACGTTGAGGATGAGGTTGGGACTCCATTCCAAGCCTCATCTATTGCTGAACCTTCTAAGAAAGGAACTTCTTCATTTGCGTCCTACAATGATGCGAAGTTGGCCATTGAGCATGGCGCAACTATTGGTTTAGGATAATTGATTAAGTTGGAAGACAATAAATCCCGGGCTGGCATAGGGTACTCTTCGGGAACTTTCAATGAGCGTGGTTTGTTTCAGAGTGGTGGTTTCACCCATACGGTCGAAGATCAGGAAGTCGCTACTATAGTGGAAGATGATGCAGAGGAAGATTCTGGCAACTTTGTCATCCCTGGAGGAGTCTGCAATAATTGGGTCGTTGTTGATGTTCCAACAGTTGTCCATAAGTCCACGTAATGTTCATTTTGTTTAAAAACCCTTCTACCATGCCAAAAGGAGAAGTGATGACATTGTTGGCACATTAATACAATGATATTCATTCAATAATTACTTGTTAAATGTTTGTTTTTCCAAATTATTTTCACTTTTTTCTTTTTGCATGAAATTGGTGATCACTAAAAAACCCTAAAAAGAGAATAAAATCAATCTTTTCATCTGCATAATGATTTGCCTTGTTTGAATTCTAAAATCTCTTTTATATCCAAAATTATTATGCAGGTTGATCAAACCCATTGAACATAATGATCCAACATCATCTCCCAACTTTGAGTTCCCTGTATTTGAGGCAGAAGAAGATGATATTGAAGAGATTTCTGACGAGATTACTCATCTGCTTGAGCACGAAGAGAAGATCATTCAGCCACATCTTGAGAATCTGGAAACAGTCAACTTGGGGTCTGAAGGTTGTGTTCGCGAAGTGAAGATTGGGGCACTCCTTGAAGAGTATGTGAAGAAGGGGTTAATTGAGTTGCTACGAGAATATGTCGACGTCTTTGCCTGGTCATATGAAGACATGCCTGGTCTGGATACTGATATCATGCAACATTTCCTTCCTTTGAAGCCTGAGTGTGTGCCCGTGAAGCAAAAGCTCAGAAGAACTCATCCTGATATGGTAGTGAAGATTAAAGAAGAAGTTTAGAAGAAAATTGATGTGGGGTTTCTGGTGACTTCTACATATCCTCAATGGGTCGCCAATATTGTGCCCGTGCCTAAGAACGATGGAAAAGTCCGAATGTGTGAGGACTATATAGACTTGAAAAAAAAGCCATTCCGAAAGATGATTTTCCTCTACCACATATTGATATGTTGGTAGACGATACAACTAAATTCAATGTCTTCTCATTTATGGATAGATTTTCCGGTTATAACCAGATTAAAATGGCACCCGAGGATATGGAGAAGACAACATTCATCACACCTTGGGGAACATTCTGTTATCGAGTGATGCCCTTCGGTTTGAAGAACTCTGGAGCCACGTATCAACGAGATATGACTACCTTGTTTCATGATATGATGCACAGGGAGATCGAGGTGTATGTCGATAATATGATTGCGAACTCGAAAACGGAAGTTGAACATGTAGAGCACTTGTTGAAGCTTTTTCAGCGTTTGAGGAAGTACAAACTCCGTCTGAATCCTAACAAGTGTACATTTGGAGTCTGTTCCGGCAAGTTATTAGGCTTTATTGTCAGTGAAAGAGGTATTGAAGTTGATCCTGCCAAGGTCAAAGCAATACAAGATATGCCTGCGCCCAAAACTGAGAAGCAAGTCCGAGGTTTTCTTGGCCGCTTGAATTATATTTCCAGATTTATATCCCACATGACTGCCACATGTGCGCCAATATTCAACCTCTTCCGGAAAGATCAGCGTCATGATTGGAAAGAGGATTTCCAGAAGGCCTTTGATAGTATCAAAGAGTATCTGTCCGAGCCTCCGATTCTGTCTCCGCCTGTTGAAGGGAGACCATTGATTATGTACTTGACTGTTCTTGAAGACTCTATGGGTTGCGTATTGGGTCAGCAAGATGAAACAGGGAAGAAAGAGTATGCTATATACTATCTGAGTAAGAAGTTCACTGCTTGTGTGTCTCGATACTTAATACTTGAGAAAACATGATGTGCTTTGGCTTGGGCTACTAAGCGCTTACACCAGTATATGTTGAATCATATGACTTGGTTGATATCCAAAATGGATCCAATCAAGTATATCTTTGAGAATTCTGCTTTAACTGGGAGGATTGCCCGTTGGCAGATGCAATTGTCTGAGTATGATATTGAGTATCGAGCTCAGAAAGCTATTAAAGGTAGTATCTTGGCTGACCACTTGGCACATCAACCAATTGAGGATTATCAGCCTGTTCGGTACGAATTCCCTGATGACGAGATTCTGTATTTGAAAATGAAAGATTGCGATGAGCCTACGCTTGATGAAGGGCCAGAGCCTGGTTCCCGATGGGGCATGGTGTTCGATGGCGCTGCAAATCAATATGGAAGTTATGCGGTTACAAACCAACCTACTGAAAGTTTCGCTCATGCCGGGGATTCCTGCTAAACTCTGTGGGAGATTTCCAATCACCTTAAGGGAAAGACCAACTTCCTCGAAAACAGAAAGCATATCAATTTTTATGAATTTATAAGGGATTTTAGGTCAATACACACAAGGGATGACAACCATATATTTGATAAAACGCAGATGCTAGACCCAGACTCACTAGGGAGTTAGAAGACCGAGACCAAAACTCCAGACTCTATGGGGAATTTGGTGGTGCATTATCTTTTTCTGCGCTCGCTGAGGAGACAACCTGAAAGATGATGAAAGAGGATACAAATATGATAGGAACATGAACACATGTCTTACCGTTTTAGAGATTATACTATCCTTGGGAGAGCACTGAAGATGTTCCATTTCATCCTTTTAGCCATTGTGAATGTTCACTTTGTTTAAAAACAGTTTATAAAACTTTATTTGTTTAAAACAATGATATTTATCAATTAAGACATGCAAACATTTGTTAAGCAGAAACAAATAAGAGTTCAAAGAATTGGATAAAGGCTCAAATTTATTTGATAGAATGGTAGTCTGCAAGTGGCAAGACTCCATGGATCTTTACAAATTTGAAATTGGTGATATATATTGGAAAAAAGGCTACATTGAACATAATGACCATTTCTCCACCAACTCTGAATCCAATGTATTTGAAGCTTCAGTTGACGATGACTGAGAGAGATTCTTTGATAGATGTCAGTTGTAAAACAAAGTCTTGTCAGGATGCAGTTACTTGCCAAATCCCTAACTTTGCCTAGATTCCCCCAAGGTGAGGTACTCAATCTACCGGGATTTTATTTTTTCATGTCTCTAACTTTTTCCTGGATTGTTTTTATTTTAGGCGAAGTATTTCTTGACTGCATCTGAATTCACAGGACGAGTGAAATACTCCCCATCGATAGTTGTAAGTATCAGAGCACCGCCTGAAAAGGCTCTCTTAACAACATATGGACCTTCATAGTTTGGAGTCCACTTGCCCCTGGAATCGGGCGCGAAAGAAAAAACTTTCTTGAGCACGAGGTCACCTTCTCGGAACACACGAGGTTTGACCTTCTTATCAAAGGCTCTCTTCATCCTTTGCTGATATAACTGGCCATACACATGGCAGTCAATCTCATCTCTTCAATTAAGTTTAACTGGTCATAACGACTGTAAGACCCCAATTTTGGCCCTAAGATCCCTCATGGCCCACATCATATCATATCATGGCCTCAAGCATCATTGCATGCCCTAGCTTCCCTCCTAGTGGGTGGGTTGCCTTGTGAGTTTGGTTCTTGATCACCAAGCATGTCTTGCATTTGTATATCTTTGCTTTTCATATGTCTGCTAGCCAAAAGTACAAATATATTGTCATCTAACCATGTTACTTGCAGCTGAAGCAACCATCAGTCAAACAGTCAAATCAGCCATTTAACAGTGGATGGTGGCCATTCTTGAAGAATTTGGGCACCATGATCAATAATCAAGAGTTAATATATGTTATGTTATCATTTGGAATCAAGATCTCAAGGAATTAGGGTTTGGAATTCATCAGAAGGTGGTTCAGTCAAGCAAAACCCTAGAAAGTCAACCTTTGGTCAACTGTACATTTAATCAGTGATTTGATGGTGGGAATTGGTTTGAGAGGTCTCATTCATGTCCATATAAGCCTCATATAACATGTCAAACATCATCATGGAAGAATTTGAAGTCAAACAAGAAATTTCCAAAAATAGAAAGTTGACCTGTAATTGGAATTTGCCAAAAATGGAAACTTCTTGATCCTAAACTTACATCATGATCCTAAACTTACATCATGAAAGTTGAAGATCTTGTTCTCCCATTTTCAAAAAGTCCAAGAACACTCAATTCCCATGTATGGTTGGCAAGTTATGATCAAATCATTTTCAGAAATTTTTGAACTTCAAAAGGGCATATCTCTCAAACCATTTGGCCAAATTGGGTGGGGTTTTTTGCAACAAGTCACATTTGATCCCCTCTTTCCAAAAATGTAACCATCATTCACCAAAACATCATAGATCAAAATGGCATTTTTGGAATGGCTTTGAATTATTTCTAGTGTGGTGCAAAAGTGAACTTTTGAATTAAACATTTTTAACCACTTTGGCCATTCAAATAAGTTCCGAAATGATATTTTGGTTGTGTTACAAGCCCATTTTCGAGCTGCAGCCTCTTACACCTCACCATTTGAGCAAATTGGTCAATTAGCAAAACTTACCATTAAACCAAATTGTGATTAGCATTCACTTAGGCAATCATAAACAGAGCATATAAGGATGATTTTCTGCTCATTTGAAACCCTAGCAGCCTCTCATTCCAACAGAAATCCATTTCTCTCAAAATCTCCATTTCCTTCATTTTGGATTTTCGACCAAAAATTGCAAAGACCTTGAGCTGGCTTTGGTTGCTTCATCATCTACCATCATCTTTAAGTCCATTTCAAGCCTGATTCCTCAGCTGTAACATCATCTTCACAACTGTTGCATCAAGAACTCATCAATGGCAGTTCAAGTTTGAGGTCATTTCAAGGATAGCTGAGCCAAAGTCTTCCTTCCATCCATCATTTAAAGCATTGCTGGACATCTGTTTCGAGCCAAAAGAACCAAACAACACTTGAATCTTCATTGCACTTCAATCTGGTAAGGTTTTCGACTCTCACCATTTTCAAAACTATAACATGCTTATGATAGGTCTCCTTGCCATGGTTATAATGAACTTTGAATTAGTGAAAATGGTCGCATATTGGCTGAGAAATCTGGCTTTAAAGTTTCATGCTCATTGTTGTTTTTGCTTGTTTCTTGGTAGTTAGCTCGATCCATAGAAAATGGTTGTTGGATTTGTGTTAGTTATGCTTGGCTGATTCTATTGGTGTAGTTGTTTTCCATTTCCGGGCACAAAAAATTTTTCGATTTGATGAAGGAGATGAATGTGCCACTGTTCCATAAACCCTAGATGATGAACCCAGAAAACACGATTTGCTGTGTGGAATTTTGTTTTTGCATTGAATTACTTACTGTTTCATTGCCATGACAAATCGTCGCTTGCCACGTCCCTAAGCTGCTACGCAGCGTTTCACTAATGTTTCTATCTAATTACAAAAACACCACTCCCGTGCCATTGGACTCATTAAGTCATGTTTGGTTTTAATATTTATTTCATTTGGATGCTCAAACTTACAAAAATCATAGCTCCTTCATTTTTAATCCAAAATTCATGAAACTTTTTGCATTATGTTCATCTGGATCTCTACTTATTTATCATGATTTTTCCTGATTTTTTGGACAATTGGATTTTAATTGGTGCTAGGGTTTGTGACATGTGCTCATATTTTGTACACTTTGCCAAAACATTTGTGAAATGATGATACTTTATCCAATGACTTCCAACTTTTTTGTGCTTAAACTAGACACATTCATGGTGATTTTGGTATATAGTTTATGAATTTATCATCTCTGGTTTTTGGGTTATGATTTTTTGATTTAGGGTGTGACAATTTGTGTCACACCATTGATGTGCAACTTCATGATTTTCAATACCATGCTTCTTGGCCTCCAATTGCTTTGAATTTTTGCATGAATGTACTTGTGTATGTCTAGTTTACATGTGATTTTCCTTGGAATTATTTGTGGCATTTCCCATTTGTTTGAGATTTTTCTCCCCTGTTTGGTCATATGTTGACTTTTTGTGACACATCATGCCATATCATTTGTGAAATTCTCATACTCAATTGGATGGACATGAAATTTTACATGTGATTAGTAGACGTCTTAAGCTTTGCCATGGTGTTGATCCCATTCATTTCTCATATGTTGTCACTGATTTATGAATTTTTGAAGTTGATACATGTTTGGTTGACTTCTTTGAGCATGCTTAAACTTGCCTTGCCTTTCTGATTTTCATTGACCATCTTCCCTTGATCCAAATGAGTTGAAATTTGATATGCATGTCATGCTATGGATTATGTTTGATCATGATTTATTTGATGATTTTTGGAATTGTTTATGATTGGTTTTGGTTTGAGTCTTGCTGTTGACTTCTATGAGCTTCTATATGCCATGCCTTGACCTAATTTGTTTATGAAATCATGATGATGAATGATATGAACATGAAACCAATTGAGTTTGCTTCTTGATTGTCTAAACTTGATTTTTATTGGATATCACTTGCTTTTTTGACTTTCTCATTCCCTTTTGACCCTAGGCTTGTCCTAGTGGTCCTGTTGCTTATGTTTGAGTTCATGTTTTCAGGTTAAGCAACATTGCTTCAAAGAGATCATACAAATTTGATTAAGCTTGATTGTTTATCATGACTAACATGTTTGTTTTTGTAGGTTGCTTGGTTCACAAGCTTTGAGCCTTGTGCATTGCACCTTTTAATAAATTGTGTTGACTGTTGATCTTATCTCCTTTTGATTTAAACTTTGAGCTGTGTACTGATTATGTTTGACTATTTCAGGTACCTTTAGTTGCTTAGTTCTTAACAACTTGCTTTGCTTTGCTATATAGCAATTTGCATTGAGGTATAATCCCTTTTCTTCATGTAGTCTGGAAGACCTGGCCTGTTACTTGGCCAGGCAACTGTCTGAAGTCCTCCTTAAGAGGCAATGCTTGTGTGTGTTTACATTTGTCCCAAGCAGGAAAAGTCCTCATTTGAGGCAATTGGTAGATCAAAGAGATATGTAGCCTATCTCCTACTATTCTGTGAGTCTTCTCCTTTCTCCCATTACATGGTTGTAGCATTGAGATCCAAACCCAAAATCTATTGAGTCAACAATCTGTGGAGAGAGTTCCTACTTTCTGAACTCCCACACCTTCTGATATTCAAATGCTCTCCCTGGCCAGGGATAAGAGCAATGAGGCACACCCCTCATACCTTTTCATCTGCTTCACCTTAGCCCCTCAATGGCAAGGTTAAGAGCACCATTAACCCTATTCCAGTTGGCTTCAATGCCTAACCCTTTGTGTGAGCCTGATTGTTTGGTTATAGTGTGTGCTGAATGACTTCATTGATTGATTGCTTATCTCATATACACATGTCTGCTTGCATGCTTTGTGCATTTACCATCATTAATTGCTCATTAATGCATGATCATCTCATCTGTCTTTATGACATATCTTTGTTGTTTGCCCATTGAGGACAATTGTAAGACCATCCATTGGCCATTGTTCCTATGATATGGAAGTGAGTATAAGACCATTTCATTGGCCACTCATCTTCTCTTTGCTTGATGCATTTGTTTGTTGTATGTGAGGATGCAATTGTAAGTCCCTGCAAGTTGGCATTTGTATTCCTAGGACCATACTGTGGAGGTTAGAGTAAGCCCAGATAAATTGGCATCTGATATTCATGATTTGCTTTTGTTTGATTGTATGTGAGGATGCAATTATAAGTCCCTGTAAGTTGGCATTTGCTTTCCTGTGATCATATGTTGCATTTGTTTGATTGTATGTGAGGATACAATTGTAAGTCCGTGTAATTTGGCATTTGTATTCCTATGATCATATGTTGGAGATTAGAGTAAGCCCAGACAGATTGGCATCTGACATCCAAATGTTTGCTTTGTTGGAGATTGGTATAAGCCCAGATAGATTGGCATCCGGTATCCACTTTTATTTTCTTTGTTAAGGAGATTAGTATAAGTCCATTGAGTGGCCTCTGATATCCATTTCTGTTTTAGGAGATTGGTGTAAATCCATCTATTGGTATCCGGTATCCGCTTTTTGTTTTGTGAGATTGGAGTAAGACCATTGAGTGGCATCCGATATCATTTGTTTGCTTATTTTATTATTGCTCATTGCCCATTCCAAAGGACACACTTGAATCATCTTCTATATGATCTCAAGAGGTGAACTTTCTAAGAAGTTTTACATTCCATCTTCATCCATTCATCCCCATTTTGTCCTAAACCTTTTCACACATTACTTTCAAACTTGAGATAAATATTGTGCAAACATCTTCATGCTTTTAAATTAAAAACCTAGACCCCAAGTCCTTGACTTTTTTCAAACTCCATTTCATAATACTTCTTTGAATTAATCTTAATCATACTTTGACTCCACTTTCATAATCATAATCAATTAACTTCACCCATTCAATGTTTTTGTGGCTTTGTCCATTCTTATTAAGTTTTCATACATGAGCTATAGGTTTGATTTATCTTAGTTGGTTGATGTCAATCTCACCTATTTGTCCTTAGTTGATTGAATTGTAAGTCTTCCTTGCTTATTATAGGGTTAACCCCTCACTAGCAAGTTGAAGTTGTTCTCACATGGTGGACCTGTTGTTTGTATAAGGTTGAGTTTTCTCCCGTGGATAACGTAAGACCTTAGGGCTTGTGTTTAAAATTGAATCCACTAACTTTTGGAAGTTTTTAGCCGAACTACGGCGTTTTGATCCTTACCTTTGATGGAAGGTACGTAGGCAACGGGTTCATCCGTTCAAACCCAATAAAAATTGTATATTCTTTTCTCATCATCCCAATCATGTTTGCACAATATTTATGTCATAACAAATAACAATTTTTATACAACAAGTGTGAAAAGGGCTCCCTAGGAGTACCTAGGACGTAGTGGGTGCCTAACACCTTCCCATTGCGTAATTTACCCCTTACCCAGACTCTCTGATCTTTTTATTAGTTTTCTACGTGTAAAACTTCTTAGGCTTTTGTTCGCTTTTTGGCCAGTCCTTTGGATAAATAAAAGTGCGGTGGCGACTCGAATTCATTGTATGCTTTGCTTATGATTTAATCGATAAATCATATAGCGACGAATACACCGCTACAACGACTCTAAACCCATTCAGCCTCAGTCAACTTGGCTTCCATCAAGACTCTCATTGATGGGATCTCAACCTCCACGGGGAGCACATCCTCCATGCCATAAACAAGGGAGAAAGGGGTTGCCCCTTTTGAAGTACGGACAAATGTACGATAACCATGCAAAGCAAATGGAAGCATCTCATGCCAATCTTTGTACGTAACAACCATCTTCTGAATAATCTTCTTGATGTTCTTATTAGCCGCTTCAATATCCCCATTCATCTTGGGTCTATAAGGAGAAGAATTATGATGTGAAATCTTGAACTCGCTACACAGATCTTTCATCATCTTGTTGTTCAAGTTAGATCCATTATCAGTAATGATCTTGTCTGGCACACCATAACGGCATATGAGTTGATTCTTGATAAACTTCACAACCACCTTCCTGGTCACGTTTGCATATGATGCTGCTTCAAACCACTTGGTGAAGTAATCAATTGCTACGAGAATAAACCTGTGACCGTTGGACGCCTTTGGCTCTATCATGCAAATCATGTCAATTCCCCACATAGAGAAAGGCCATGGTGATGAAATCACATTCAGAAGTGTCGGGGGAATATGAATCTTATCCGCATAAATCTGACACTTATCGCATTTCTTCACATATTTGTAGCAGTCAGGCTCCATTCTCAGCCAATAGTAGCCTGCTCTCAATATCTTCTTTGCCATGGCATGTCCATTGGAATGAGTACCAAATGAACCCTCATGGACTTCGGTGATCAACAGGTCTGCTTCGTGCCTATCCACGCATCTGAGCAGAACCATGTCAAAATTCCTCTTATAAAGCACATCGCTATTGAGGTAGAAACTGCCAGATAACATCCTCAAAGTCTTCTTAACTTTAACAGATGCCCCAGACGGGTAAATCTGACTCTGAAGAAAACACTTGATGTCATAATACCACGACTTATCATCTTTCACTTCTCCACTACAAATACATGAGCTGGTCTATCCAAGAGCATCACAATAATATTGGGGACTTCATTCCATAATTTCACCACAATCATCGAAGCAAGTGTAGCAAGAGCATTTGCCATCCGATTCTCATCTCGAGGAATATGATGGAAATCAACCCCAATAAAGAACGTTGAAATACTCCTCGCATAATCTGTATATGGAATGAGGCCAGGCTGATTCGTCTCTCATTCACCCTTAATTTGATTAACAACAAGGGCCGAATCACCGTAAACATCAAGATGTTTGATCCTAAGATCAATACACTCTTCCAAACCCATAATGCAGGCCTCATACTCCGCCATATTATTCGTGCATTTGAAAGTTAGCCTTGCTATTAAAGGAAAATGGGTGCCCTGAGGAGTAATAATCACTGCCCCAATACCATTTCCATACTGATTAACAGCGCCATCGAACACCATACCCCATCGGGAACCAGGCTCTGGCCCTTCATCGAGCGGTGGCTCATCGCAATATTTCATTTTCAAATACAGAATCTCCTCATCTGGGAAGTCGTACTGCATAGATTGATTATCCTCAATTGGTTGATGTGCCAAGTGGTCAGCCAAGATACTACCTTTAATAGCTTTTTGAGCTTGATACTCAATATCATACTCAAACAACAATATCTGCCAACGGGCAATCCTCCCCGTTAAAGCATGCTTCTCAAAGATATACTTGATTGGATCCATTTTGGATATCAACCAAGTCGTATGATTCAACATATACTGGCGTAAGCGCTTAAAAGCACAACATGTTTTCTCAAGCATTGAGTATCGAGACTCACAATCAGTGAACTTCTTACTCAGATAGTATGTAGCATGTTCTTTCTTCCTTGATTCATCTTGCTGACCCAGTACGCAACCCATAGAGTCCTCAAGAACTGTCAAGTACATAATCAAGGGTCTCCTTTCCACAGGAGGAGACAGAATCAGAGGCTCAGACAGATACTCTTTGATACTGTCAAAGGCCTTCTGGAAATCCTCGGTCCAATCATGACGCTGATCTTTCCGTAGGAGCTTTAATATTGGCACACATGTGGCAGTCATGTGGGATATAAATCTGGAAATATAATTCAAGCGGCCAACAAAACCTCGGACTTGCTTCTCAGTTTTGGGCGCAAGCATCTCTTGTATTGCTTTGACCTTGGCAGGATAAACTTCAATACCTCTTTCACTGACAATAAAGCCCAATAACTTGCCGGAACGAACTCCAAATGTACACTTGTTCGGATTCAAACGGAGTTTGTACTTCCTCAAACGCTGGAAAAGCTTCAACAAGTGCCCTACATCTTCTTGTGCATCATATCATGAAACAAAGTAGTCATAACTCGTTGATACATGGCTCCAGCGTTCTTCAAACCGAAGGGCATCACTCGATAACAGAATGTTCCCTAAGGTGTGATGAATGTTGTCTTCTCCATATCCTCGGGTTCCACTTTGATCTGATTATATCCGGAAAATCCATCCATAAATGAGAAGACATTGAATTTAGTTGTATTATCTACCAACATATCAATATGTGGTAGAGGAAAATCATCTTTCGGACTAGCTTTATTCAAGTCTCTATAGTCCACGCACGTTCGGACTTTTCCATCTTACTTAGGAACGGGCACAATATTGGCCACCCATTGAGGATATGTAGAAGTCACCAGAAACCCCGCATCAATTTGCTTCTAAACTTCTTCTTTAATCTTCACTGCCATATCAGGATGAGTTCTTCTGAGCTTTTGCTTCACAGGCACACACTCAGGCTTCAAAGGCAGGAAATCTTGCACGATATCAGTATCCAGACCAGGCATGTCTTCATATAACCAGGAAAAGACGTCGACATATTCTCGTAGCAACTCAATCAACCCCTTCTAAACAGATTCTTCTAGGAGTGCCCCAATCTTCACTTCTCGAACACAATCTTCAGACCCCAAGTTGATTATTTCCAGATTCTCAAGATGTGGATGAATGATCTTCTCTTAGTGCTCAAGTAGACGGGTAATCTCATCAGGAATCTCTTCAACATCATCTTCTTCGGCCTCAAATACAAGGAACTCAAAATTGGGAGATGGTGTTGGATCATTATGTTCATTGGGTTTGATCAACCTGCATAATGATTTTGGATATAAAAAAGATTTTAGAATTCAAACAAGGCAAATCATTATGCAGATGAAAAGGTTGATTTTATTCTCTTTTTAGGGTTTTTTGGTGATCACCAATTTCATGCAAAAAAGAAAAAAGTGAAAATAATTTTGAAAAACAAACATTTAACATGTAATTATTGAATGAATATCATTGTGTTTATGTGCCAACAATGTCATCACTTCTCCTTTTGGCATGGGAGAAGGGTTTTTAAACAAAAATGAACATTACGTGGACTTATGGACAACTGTTGGAACATCAACAACGACCCAATTATTGCGGTTCCTTTAGGGATGACAAAGTTGCCAGAATCTTCCTCTGCATCATCTTCCACTATAGCAGTAGCCTCTTGGTCTTCGATCGTGTGGATGAAACCACCACTCTAAAACAGCCCATGCTTGTTGAAAGTGCCTGAAGAGTACCCTATGCCAGCCCGGGATTTATTGTCTTCCATCTTAATCATTTGTCCTAAACCAGTAGTTGCGCCATGCTCAATGGCCAACTTTTCATCATTGTAGGACGCAAATGAAGAAGTTCCTTTCTTAGAAGGCTCGGCAATAGACAAGGCTTGGTACAGCGTCCCAACCTCATCCTCAACATCAATATAAGAAAAGGAAGACAAATGGCTTACCAAGAGAGGCTTATCTCCCCCTACCACCACCAACTTCTTGTTCTTCACGAACTTTAACTTTTGGTGAAGGGTGGATGTCACGGCGCCTGCCTCGTGAATCTATGGTCTGCCTAACAAACAGTTATATGATAGGTGGATATCCATGACCTGGAAAATGATCTGGAAATCACTAGGTCGTATCGTGATTGGGAGCTCAACCTCACCAATCATTGTCTTTCTGGATCCATCAAAAGCTTTGACAACCACTCCACTCTGCCTCATGGGAGGCCCTGGTATGAAAGTTTCTCCAGAGTGGATTTTGGCAACACATTCAGCGATGATCCTGTGTCTATCAGCACATTAGGCAAGGCATCATCCTTGCAGTTCATAGAGATGTGTAGTGCCAAATTATGGTATTTTCCCTCCTCAGGAAGATCAGCATCGCAGAGGCTCAGGTTGTTACAAGAAGTAATGTTTGTAACAATTCTATCAAACTGTTCTATTGTGACATCGTGATCCACGTATGCCATGTCCAACACCCTCTACAAAGCTTCGTAGTGTGGCTCGGAGTTCATCAACAAAGACAACACAAATATCTTTGATGGAGTTTGTAGCAGCTGATCTACAACATTATACTCGCTTCTCTTGATAAGCCTTAGCATCTCATCACAGTCCTCTCTCAATGTGCCATTCTGGCCAGCAGGGACAAGAGCTTTAACAACAGTGGCAGGTCTGTCAACAGCAAGTGCCGGATTCGGGGAAGTAGAAGAAGTCCCCACAGGACGGGCATCACTATCAGCAGCATCAGTTCTTCTGGTGTCAACCAAGGGTTTCAGCGGCGCCGAGAATACTCGAACACTGCGGGTCAATCCAATGACATCAGAGATACTTGTCACAGAAGTGGAGGGTAGAGGAACCTCCTTCCCATCTTCTAATGCAACTGCATTATATCGATATGGAACAGCCTTGTCTAAAGAGTATGGAACAGGGCCAACTGGCTTAATAATGAGAGTAGGAGAAGCCTTCTGCTTGCTGTCATCATATCTGACAACAACAGGCTCAGGTATTCTGAAGACAGGGGATATCACATTAACTTCATCCTCATCACGATTCTGAAGTATCTCGATCACACCCTGATCCAGCATTTCTTGGATGTCTTTCTTGACTTGACGACATCCCCTCTCATTGACAGTGCATACACGACAGCTGTCATGGTCATGCTCATAGTAACTGTATCCACACAACAGTCTATGCATCTCGACCAATGATTGTCTGATATGGCTGACATATCTGACCTTGAACTTGCCAGGACAACCCTGAACCATGTTAAAAGAAGATTTCCCATGCTCGGGAAATGGGTTCTTCTTAACATTAGGACCTACGTCCTCGAAAAACAAGATATCGCTTCTAACAAGATCTTGAACCTTGGTCTTGAGAGGGTAACAGTTCTCCACATCATGTTCGGAAGCACCAGAATGATAAACACGGTGAAGCTCGGGCTTACACCACCACTGAGGGTTGGTTGGTATAGCAGGTGGGTCACGTAGAGTAATCAGCTTCCTTTCAATCAGTGAAGGTTATTGTAAGACCCCAATTTTGTCCCTAAGATCCCTCAATGCATCATATCATATCATTGCATTGGCTCAAGGATCATTGGACACCTAGCTCCCTTCCCTGTGGGTGAGTTATCTTTTTGAGTGTGCTTCTTGATCACCAAGCATTCCTTGCATTTGTATAACATTGCTTTTCTTTTTATCACTAACCAAAAGTACAAAAATATGTCATCTAACCTTTGTCTTGCAGATGAAGCAATCACAGGTCAAGGCAATCAAAGGCATTCATTGAGCAATAGATGATGGCCATTCTTGAGAATTTGGACCCCACAATCATTATCAAGAGTTCATATGAACCATGATGTTATTTTGAAGCAAAATCCCAAGTGGTAGAGGCTTGAATTTCATCAGAACATTTCCCAGTCAACTGAAGACCTAGAAAGTCAACTGCAAGGTCAACTGTGGATTTGGAGGTGGGAAGTGATTAGAAATACTTCATTCATGTTCAAACAAGTCTCATTTGACATTTCAAACATCAACATTGAAGAATTTAAAGTCAGGTCAAAATTTTCCAAAAATAGAAAGTGACCTATAATTTGAATTTGCCAAAAATGGAAAGGTTTTAACCCAACTTCAACTTCATATTACATCATCAATAAAGCTTCAAATGAAATTTTGTTGAACATGAAAGTTGTAGATATTTCTCTCCAATTTCCAAAAAGTCTAAGATCATCAATTTCGCATGTGTGGTTAAGGAGATATGGTCAAAACATGGAAAACTATGCATGGAACTTCAAATGGACATAACTTCTCAACCAAAGCTCCAAAATGGATGGCTCTTTTTGCTAAATTCTTCTCTTGACCTCTAGTTTCCAAATCATGCATTGCATTGCACAAATTATATTCATATGAGCACTTGCTAATTTATTGGTTTTTTGGAGGGAAATCATGAAAGTCAAATTTGGTGCATTGTTTAAACATTTTACCATTGCCATTGGCTCCAAAATCAGATTTTAAGTGGAATTGAAAGGATTTTCGTGCACTGTTCATACATGCATTTCATGCATAAGGGAGAAAAGACCTATTTGCACTTACACCTCATTCTTGTTAATTACCATTAGCATTGGCCTAAACCTGATTAGAGCATGTTTAGCATGGCATATATAAACTAAAACCTAATTGTTTTCAGCATTAACAACAAAAATTTCAGATCTAGATCCAAATTCTCAAAAAAAATTCTCTCAAATTTTCTTCAAATTTCTTCACATCAAAGCACATTTCATGGCTTGATTCTTGATCCTGAAGTGTTATTGAGTAGAACTGCACGTGGAACTGAAGCAATCCATGCCATATTGAGCTATACTTGAAGATGGAAGCATCAATGGTGATTTCGAATTTTGCTGGATTCAGGTGTTGTTGAGCTTCCAATTCATCATCAATCACCTCAATAATCATTGTAGAGGAACTGTAAAGCATTGCCAAGGCCTGTAGCACGCAAATTCCAACTCTGCTCTTCAAGAGGTTACAAATCAACTCTCTTATTTTTTATTTTCCTTGCCATGATATTATAGATCTTGTTATGCTGATGAATTTGAGCTTTGAATCGTGCAAATTGGTGCTGTTTTGAGTGAGATACGATTGATTGAATTTTTCATGTATGAATCTTGTTCTCTTCGATCCGTGCGTGTTTGATTGTTTTTGCATGAAATGTTTGTGGATTATTGATGTATGTTGAAGGCACTACATGATGCTATGCTCAATTTTCATTTCTGGACGTTTTGGATTTTTTTGGAAAATTCTGGATGAAGATCTTCATGATCTTCATCGTGTTCATGTAATTTCCAGTTTTGCTGGAGATTTTCCTGCGAATTTTGCCACGAAACGCATGTGATTTCCTGCGAGTTTTGCTGGAGATTTTAAATCCATGCATGCGCGCGCTTAGGGTTTGTATACTGAAACGCAATCGTTTAGGTTGAGCGCTACTTTTGAATTGGCACTTGGTTCGATTCCCAGCGGATGAAATATTTCAAGTGTTTCACATATTTTTCTCATTTCCCTCCTTTGCCATATGCTACATGCTTCATATCATTTTTATTTTTTTCTCATCTTTATAAAAATCATAACAAATGCAAAACTCATCCAAATTCATCCCAATTTTTTGCATTATGATCCTATTTCTCTCTAGTTTTTTATCATCATATTTTCTCAAGTTGTGCTTGGCTGGATAATGTTGTGTGCTAGAATGTTTGAACATGTATGCTTATTTGACCTTGCCATGCTTATACATTTGTGAAATGCTGGTTTTTGATCCAATGAATGTGAAATTTTGCATGATAAAACTAGACTCATTACTTGACATTTTGGTGTTGATTTGGTATTTTTATCAATTGTCATCTCTGTTTTATGATTGTTCTAAGTTGGTGTGACAATTTGTGTCACACCTTTTGATGTTCAACTTGTATGATGTGTTTGCCATGCCAAATGATCTCCAATTGTCCTGATTTTTTGTATGATGCATAATGTGGATGTTGTGAATGAGCATGAATTTTGTTGGAATCATTTGAGTCATTTTTGATTTAATTGAGATTTTTCATTCTGGTTGGTCACATTTGAGCTTTAAAATTGCCTTGAACTCCAATTGATCATGAAATGCTTTTGGTTAATGATATTGATGTGAGACCTTTTGGAATGTTTCAAGATGTGCTTGAAGTTGATTCATGTCAAATTCCAGCTTCTGTTTTGAATTTTTTCTCCACCTTTGACCCTAGGCTTTGACCTAGTGGTTTGTTGCTTATCTTTGAGCTTTGATTTCAGGTTGAACACCCAACTTGCATAATTGATGATGCTCCATCACTTGAGTATTGTTGTTTGCCTTTGATTACTAATCTTTGTGTGTTTTGTAGGTTGATGTTAACTCATTTGAGTTTGACTTTTGGCTTACACATTTTTGTACATTCGAATTGTTGGTTGCTTATTGACTGTTGTTTGATTGTCTGAGTATTGTACTGATTTGTTTGATGTTTCCACATGTACATAAGTTGCTTTAAGTTTATTGTGAACTTTGCTTTGCTTGGTTGCTTAACCACTTAGGTGTAATTTCTAATCTTCATGTAGTCTGGAAGACCTACTTTTATTGGTAGGCACCTGTCTGAAGTCCTCCTTAAGAGGCAATGCTTGTGATTGTTTACTCTTTGTGCCAAGCAGGAAAAGTTCTCTTATGAGGCAATTGGTAGATAAAAGAGATGTGTAATCCATCTCCTACTACTCAGTGTGTTATTCACCTTGCTCACACCATGTGTTGATGCATGGTGAATAATAACCCAAGATCTTATACAGTCATTCATTTGTGGAGAAGAGTTCCTACTTTCTGAACTCCCACACCTTCCATTGATCAAAGCTCTCCCTGACCAAGGACAAGAGCTATGAGGCACACCCCTCATCTCCATTTCATCTGCTTCACCCTAACTCTCAATGTTAGGGTTAAGAGCACAAAATACCCCATTCCAGTTGGCTGCAAAGCCTAACCTTGTTTGAGCCTAATTGATTGTATATAGTGTGTGCTAACTGACTTGATTGTCTGCTTACTTGATTCATCTGTGCATATTTGCTTGAGTGTGCCTTGTGCATTTATCATCATCATTTATATATCATTTCATAAACTTTGCTTTATAGCATCTTGTTTTGTCCATGGAGGAGGCAAGCATAAGACCATTGATTGGCAGTTGTATCCTATGATATGGTAGGAGACTAGTATAAGTCCATTGATTGGCATCTGGTATCCATGTTTCATTTTGTTTAGTGAGACTAGTATAAGTCCATTGATTGGCATCTGGTATCCATGTTTCATTTTGTTTTGTGAGACTAGTATAAGTCCATTGATTGGCATCTGGTATCCATGTTTCATTTTGTTCTGTGAGACTAGTATAAGCCCATTGATTGGCATCTGGTATCCATGTTTCTTTTTGCTTTAGGAGACTAGTATAAGTCCATTGATTGGCATCTAGTATCCATGTTTGCTCTTTGCTTTAGGAGATTGGAATAAGTCCATTGATTGGCATCTAGTATCCATTTTGTTTTGTGAGATTGGAATAAGTCCATTGATTAGCATCCAGTATCCATTTACTTTGTTCATCTGTTACTTGCTTATTGCTTGTTGCCTATTCCAAAGGAATCACATGAATCATCTACATATGATTTCAAGAGGTGAACATCTAAGATGTTTTACTTCCTCACCCTCCCACCTTTTTGTTTCTTTAAACCTCCATTTGCATGTTAATCCAAAACCTGAAAACTATTGTGCAAACATTTTCATTTCTTTTCAAATTAGAAACCTAGGCTTTAGGAATTTGATTTTCCAAAACTTCATTTTCATGATACTTCTTTTGAATTGAATCCTAATCATACTTTGACCCTCTTATGTGAATAAATCCTAATTGGTTAATTTCACCCATTCAATTGTTTTGTGGCTTTGTCCATTCTTGATAAGTTTTCATACATTAGCCATAGGTTTGATTTATCCTAGTTGATTGATGTTAATCTCACCTTTTGTCCTTAGTGGTTGAATTGTAAGACTTCCTTGCTTATTATAGGGTTAACCCCTCACTAGCAAGTTGAAGCTTTTCTCACATGGTGGAGTTGTTGTTTGTATAAGGTTGAGTTTTCTCCTGTGGATAACGAAAGACCTTAGGGCTTTTGTTTTAAAATGAATCCACTCATATTTTGGAAATCTTTTAGCCGAACTACGGCGTTTTGATCCTTACCTTCCATGGAAAGGCACGTAGGCAACGGGTTCATCCGTTCAAACACAAAAATAATAAATTGTATATTCTTTTCTCATCCCTTCAATCCATGTTTGCACAATAAATATTTCATAAACAAATAACATTTCGTACAACAAGTGTGAAAAGGGCTCCCTAGGAGTACCTAAGACGTTTTGGGTGCCTAACACCTTCCCATTGCGTAATTAACCCCTTACCCAGATCTCTGATCTTTTCATTAGTTTTCTATGTGTAAAACTTCTTAGGCTTTTGTTCGCTTTTTTGCCATTCCTTTGGATAAATAAAAGTGCGATGGCGACTCGATTCTTTGTATGCTTTGCTTTTGGTTTAATCAATAAATCATAAAGTGACGAATACACCGCTACAGATATAACTCGACATAAGTAATTGGAATATGATCAAAACATACCCTCTTCGTATCATAGTTAGTGTTGGTTTGATTGTTGTTTCAAGGCTGGTAGGCCTGCTGTTGCGGACGATGCTGTTGTTGTTGATACTGCTGATGTTGCTGTTACTGGTTCTGATGCTGAACATGTTGATTTTCTCTGAATGCAGGTGCTATATGAGCCACCTGGTGCTGGTTTCTGGAGGGACACACAGTCTTCCTCTTCACAGAGGGTCTTCGTTGTTTAATATGGGAGGACACAGCATGTGCCTCTCCATCTTTTTTCTTGGCAAACGCCCCATAACTTTTGGCAGAAGAGCCTTTTTCTCTAGTCAGGCATCCTTCCCTGACTCCTTCCTCTAGTCGCATCCCCATGCTCACCATCTCGGTGAAGTCAGAAGGAGCGCTAGCAATCATCCACTCGTAGTAGAAAGAGCTTAAAGTCTTGAGAAAGATCTTCATCATTTCTTTCTCTTCGAGCGGAGACACAATCTGAGCAGCCAATTCACGTTATCTCTGGGCGTACTCCTTGAATGTTTCTTTCTCCTTCTGGGACATAGCCCGCAGTTGGTCCCTATCGGGAGCCTTATCAACATTGTACTTGTACTACTTGACGAAAACTTCGCCAAGGTCATTGAAGGAGAGAATATTCACACTATCCAGACCCATGTACCATCTCAATGCGGCACCGGACAGGCTGTCCTGGAAGTAGTAGATCAGGAGTTGATCATTGTCAATTTGAGTTGACATCTTGCGTGCGTACATCACAAGATGGCTGAGCGGGCAAGTGTTTCCTTTGTACTTTTCAAAGTCAGACACTTTGTATTTGATAGGAATCTTTACATTTGGCACGAGGCAGAGCTCAGCAGCAGATTTTCTGAAGAGGTCATTCCCTTTGAGAGTTTTAAGTTCCTTGCGCAGCTCAAGGAATTGATCATTCATACCATCCTTTTTCTCGTACACATCTGGCCCCTCAGACGGCTCAAACTGATAAATGGTGTCATTAACTCTCGGCAAAGTATGCACAATTAGAGGTGGCACAACGAGGAATGGGCTAGATGCCGACAGAGAAGCAAATGTAGGGGCGAAACCCTCTGGAACAAAATTAGAGGGCATCCCCCAGGGAAACCCGACTGGCATAGCAGACAGAGCAAAGTGAGCATTGGCAGTAGGCACGGTAGAGGAAGAAACCTCTGAAATGATCATACTCTGGGAGGAGTTGAAGGCGTTGGAGAAGACTGGCTTTGGGCGGCCAAGAATGACTCCATCAGGTCAGTCAATCTTGCCACTTCCTCCTTGAGTTCTCTATTTTCTTGCTCGAGGTGATCCATTAGCTTTGATGAGTTGGCTCTGGTGTAATACCAGTGCGTCAGTTTGTCTTCAAAATAAATGAAGAACACAGAGTTAGACCACTGATCAAGAAGCCTAGAACAAAACCTGCTCATGCACATGATGCATGCAATGCTTGTGCATATGATTTTATTTTTAATCAGAGGGACTTTTAGGTATTCATTTGCAAATATTTAAAAATATTAATCATTTAGACATATATGGAACAATCATATCAATAATATTTGGAAAAAATTTTACACCAAAGAAGTACAGTCTTGGTAACCAAATACAATACAAGAGAGGAGGAAAATGAACATCCTATGGAAACCTAGAAACAATTGTCCAAAGCTCTCGAGATCGAAAGATAAGTTGCACGATGCCTCTTCACCTCTCTCTCATAGGCTGCCTCCATATCTGCCTTCTGCTTGGCGAGTCGGTCATACTTCCTCTTCCAAAACCTTGTGGACTGAGGATGAAGAGAAGTAACCACATCATCAGGCTCGTCGATAACCTGATGCTCCAGAAACTCTATCAACGCATCCTTATCTCTAAGCTGCTGAAGTAGCTCCTCTCGCTCACGAACCCAAGCACGCGGACGGTCTTCATCTCTCAACTTCTCTACTCCTGGGTTAGGGAGGGTTGAGGGCCCAACCATAACCATAGGTGTAGGTCTCGGGTAGTCATAGGGCATGCGGTACTCAGAAGCTCTCCTCCTCACCCACGAGGTGTAGGGTTCCAAAGCAATACAATTCTTCGGACCAAGCTCTTTTCTTTCCTTCCTATGAATCTTGCGCCAAGCGCGGACCATTCTGCCCTTCAAGTTTTGGGGATCTTTACCCTCTTGAAAGAACACACCTTCTAACAAAATGTTATTAGGTTTATCCTTTAAGGGGAACCCAAGCTGACGACGTGCCAAAACAGGGTTGTAGTTAATTCCACCACATGTACCAAGAAGAGGCACATTGGAGAGATCACCACAAGAGTCAATAATCTGCACACCATCATACACACGGTTGTACCAAAAGATATCATAATTAGTGAGAGGCATAAGTCTCGTAGACCACCGTAGACATCCTTTGTTCTCCTTGAAGGCGATAGTCTGTGGCAAGTGCGAAATAAACCACTTGTACAACAGAGGCAAACAACACACAATGATACCACCACCCTTTGCATTCCTCATATGATGTCCTAATAGCGTTCACATCCACAAAATTGTCGATGTTGGGGAATAACACTAGCCCATAGATGAGAAGTACAAATATGGCCTCAAAGGCGTCCTCACTCATGGCCTTCCCAAAATAAGTAGCTTGGGCAATGAGAACATCAGATGGGAGACCTTGAATTCCACCTTTGGTAGTCATATGAGCACCAATAATAGATTCATCTATATGCAACAGATCAACAATCTCTTGGGAAGAAGGGACTCTCTCCAAGCCACTGAACGACAACTGATCTAGAATATGTATACCCACAAGATAGGCATACTCCTCAAGTGCTGGCAAAAGCTGGAAATTCGGAAAAGTGAAGCAACGGTACAAGGGATCATAGAACTGCACCAACACACTCATCAGACCTTCATCCACCTGAGTAGCAAGAATAGATAGAAGCTTCCCATGGCGAGATTTGAACTCCAAGGGGTCTAATACATAGGATGTCAAACTCCTTAACTCTTTCAAGTCGGGTTGTCTGAAACTGTACTTCTTCGTATTCCTTCTTTGCTTATCCATGTATGAAAATTTGCAAATAGACCTCTTAAGTTCCTTGAAATTTTTCTCATTGTTGATGATATGGATGTGTATGAATGCATGAATGCATGGATGCAACAATCAAACTCAAGGATCAAGCAAATCACACCACACAAAGGTCACGGGATGAATCAAGTCATCCTTAATATCAATCATTCATTTGGGTGGATTATGGTTTACACCTTATCAATACTTAAGTTCCATTGATATTAAGGACATACAAGAACGGATTAACCGCGAATCAAGGGTTTGTTGCAAGTCACGAGCACGAAGTCTCGGTTAAGAACTACCCAAAGGGAGTGTACTATGGTTAAACCTGACAATCATGTTCTACAAGAGGTTCCCATAGTCATCATCCCATCTTTCGGATATTATCGAATAAACGACTACTCGTGTTCCAAAAATATTCTCAAGAGAGACTCTTATGAGTGAAGTATCGCGTAACACTCCTATCAAATCTTACACTTGAACGACCTTCGCACCACGTCTTAAAATAGGCCAAGATGGGCTAGGTAATCTAAGGTCCTTGACTTCTAAGGCGTATATTGGAAAGAGTAATGCCTAACCACGACTACTCGTGTGACATTATTGATCCCAACATAACCTCCACCAAGTGAATGGGCTTGCAAGTCAACTTGCTAAGGAATAACTCCAAACAAGTCAACAAGACTATGCCACTCTCCTATCATAAGTGCACTCGAGTTCGGGTATAGAACTCATCTCACAAGAGACCACCAAGCACATAAGCAATTGATATATATCAAGCAATTCATACATTACAAACAATACAATCATCCCAAATTTGCACAAAAATATGTCAGAAATAAATATAAACATACCATACAACAAAGGTAAAAAGTAGGCAACACCCACTAGGCAAGTGACCCAGCAGAGTCGCCACTTTTCTTTAGCGGGGTATTCGTTACCTTTAGATTTATTGACTAAATGAAAAGTAAACCATACAATTCGAGTCGCCACCGCACTTTTATTTATCCAAAGGAAAGGTTAGAAAGCGAATAAAAACCGAGAAGTTTTATCAAATCAAAAACTAATAAAAATGTCAGAGATCTAGGTAAGGGGGTTGGTTATGCAATGGGAAGGTTTTAAGCACCCAAAACATCCTTAGTACTCTAAGGGAGCCCTTTTTACAAATGTTGTATGGTAGGTTGGCATTTGTGAAAATATTTGTGCAAACATGATTGGGGAGATGAGAAAAGAATATACAAATTATTTATAATTTTTATGTTTGAATGGATAAACCCATTCCTACGTGCCATCTTAAAAGGGTAGGATCAAAACCTCGTAGTTCGGGGTAAAAATCTCAAAATAAGTTGGTGAATTGATTGGTCAAAATCCTTAAGGTCTTCTGTTATAAAAGGGAGAAAACTCAATCTAAAACCACAAATCCACCATGTGAGGAGAGCTTCAACATACTAGTGAGGGATCCACCCTATAATAAGTATGGAAGGCTTATAGTCCAATCACTAAGGATACAGGTGAGGATTACATCAACCTCTATGATAACTCACACCTAATAGCTAACGTTTATGAAAACCTTTAGCAAAGGTGGCCATTGGAACCACAAAAACAATTGAGTGAGTTGTAATTACAAATGAAAAGTATTCTCAAAATAGAGTCAAAGTTGACTTAAGATTTAATTCAAAATAAGTATTATGAAAAGAATTTGAAAAAATCAACGGCATAGTGCCTAGGTTTCTAATTTTAAAAGCAATGTCAATGTTTGCACAAAAATTTTGGCTTGGGTTAGAGTGGAGAGAAGAAGAGAAGGGCTAGATCCTAAACATGCAGAGATGAGGGAAAAGAAATAAAACCACTTGGAATTCCCTTCTTGAGATCATAAAGATGATCCAAGTTGCTCCTTTCCTTTGGACCTAGCAAGCAATAAGCAATTAACTCAAGCAATCAAGCAAATATTCAATCAAGGTCCTAGGAATCTTCCAATTGGCTTTTGTCTCTCTTATCTTGGATATCCATGACAATGATTCTTCTAATTGGCTCAAGTTTAGGATCCCTATCACACAAGAACACACAAATCAAAAAGTTCCACAATGAATAAAAGAATGGAGAAGAGTGAGTTTAGAATTAGGGGTCCTTTCAATGTCATCTTCAAGATTAAGCATTCTAAAGGCATGAGGCCTAGATGCTCTTCAACATATTTAGCATTCTAAAGGCATGATGCCTAGTTGCTCTTGAAACTCCATTTAGCATAGGTAAGGTCCTAAATCTAAGTCTTTTCTCCCTTTGCGTTGGGTTCACACAAACAAAACAAAACAAGCACAAGGCAATAGTATATGCACAATAATATGCTAAAGTGAGCAAAAAGAAAATTGCATAAGCATAAACATGAGCTCAAGTGAGCAAAGGGCAAAGACAAATGAATTAATGAGCAAGAAATTAAATTGCATTAAAGTAAATTGCAAGAATTAAATGATTGAATTCAAAGTTAGTAATTATTAGTTAGTGTTAGTGTTCCATAAGGCAATTTAGTGTTATGTTAATCAATCATAAGTGGACTAATGTAGTAGTCACACCTATCTGAGGTCGGTCAATAAAACTATAGGCAAATAAACACAAGTTAGAGACCATGACTAGTAACCCAAGCTCCTACAACTTGCCATGCCAAAAGAAAAGGTTTTTTGCTTGACCAAGAAGCAACCTATCTTTAATGCAAAGCAATTTACTTGATCTTTGATCAAGATGAATTTGATTTGGATAAAAGAAGGTTAAGCCCCTCATACGTCAAGACTAACCACCAAGCATTAACTCATTGGTCAAAAAGAAAAATGAAGAAGAAGAAGATGGAAATGGAATGTACAAAATTGAAATTCAAAAGACATAAGCAAAACACATTGATCAAGCATGAGTTGAATCAACATCAATCAATGGTAAACAGAAGTGAGATGAAGCTTAGAAGTCCAATCCAATTGAAATCAACTTGAAAAAGTCCAATTGGATCATCATAAGTCTAACATGGTCAAACAAGGTTTGACAAAAAATTTCATCATTTTTTGAAAACAGAAACTAATTTTAAACAATTAAAAATGAAGAAAAATAACATAATTGAACTAAAATCTCAAATAAATCTCAAATCAATTAAGAAATTGATGATAATATTTTTCATAGATTCATCATCATCCAAAGATGTTAAGAAAATATTTTTGGTATTTTTTAATATTGAAAAGTATTTTAACTGAATTAAAAATGACCAGAAAAGAAATAATTCACAAAAAATATTAAATTGAATCACAAAAATAATTAAAAACCATTTTTAGAAACTAGAATTCAAGAGAAATTTTTTGCAATTGGTCTCAAATTTTTGTGGTTCCAAATAAAGAAGTTATGAATTTTTAAAATAAAATGGAATAAAAGAAAATTAAAATAGAAATTAAAAAATTGGAAAAATCCACAATGCTTGGATCCCACTTCATTAATTGACGTGGCTGATCACAAGGCTGGGAAACGCGCGCGCATGATGGAACTTAGTCAACAGTGTGGCATATTACATTAAATGAAGTCAACCAAACCAAGAGCCAGGATTAAAACGTGAACCACTCATCCAATGGCTGAAGCTAAGACACGTGGGGACGGTGGTGTACACCACCGTGTTCTCCGACGAGAAGGCCAATTCCGGCCACCTATTGCACGTTTTCAAACCTCAACAAAAACACACGATCTATACATTATTAGAAAGTTGGGGTGATGTACATCACCCCTGTGACCTTACTTTCCACTCGAGATCCCTATAGAGGAAGAAATCTGAGATGGAAAAATGAGGTGCTCAATCTGAACTTGCTCAATTCATAAGATTAAACGCACAAATCAATTTCCTCTCACATGAGGACTTCAGAGGTACCAATCAAACCAAGCAATGCACTATAATAAGGGAGATTCGAAGGAAAACAGTTATGACAACAACCTTTGAAGCGCAACTTTCGAGTGCGTTATCCAATCCAAATCTTCAATGCAGCTTGATCTTGAGGTAATAAGGAAGCAAGGCTAAGGAATTGTAAGTCAAAGATCAACCAATGAAGTTGAAATTTGAGCATGAAAATTGAAGAGAAAAATCAGAATTCTTTTAACAGAGGGTTGGGGATTCACTTGTGCAGAGCTTCAGGCGCCTTTAGGTTGAATTTTGAAGTGAGTGAAGCATTCTATTTATAGCCAAGGCTGATGCAAGTAAGGAGAAAACTCCTGTGTGCATGAGCTTGGGTCCTCCATGCATGGGGCTGTATAGGCGCATGTGAGGCCCAAAACCACTTGCAATTGAGTACTGAACACAAATGGATGAAGTTTGGACGTGCATTTGGCAAGGCAATGTAGTATGCAAGAAGATTTCACATGTTATGCATAATTGAACCTAAAACTTCTCCTCTTTGGAAATGCAATTTGCAAAACTGAAACATAGGCATGTGGGTAATGGTTGGAAAGGTCTTGATATATGGAACAAATGTTATGTTGAACAAAAATCCATTTGGAGTTGGGAAAATATTGAAAACTGGCCATGAAGTTCAATGTACAAAACATGTATATGGAAATTTTGCCAAAATGGATCAACTTCAAGCCCTTCTGTTTCAATGATGCAAGCGAAAAGTGTTCAACACAAGAGTTGTTCCTCTTGATCTAGCCTTTCCAAAGAGTCCAAATTTATTTATTTTGAACAAAGTTTGAGGGGTCTACACATTGCTTGAACAAGGCTATATCTGTTGGAAAGAATCATGTTTCAAACATCCAAACATCTTTTCCTTGCATTGCAATCTTCATTTTGACTTCATCTGATTTGATTGTGGATCTAATTGAGATGCTTATGGGCTTGTACATTCCCATGCACGCGTGCCATTCACATTGCCAAATTTGGAAGCAATTTCAAGTGCGCAAATAACACTTACATTTTTCTATAAATAGAGGTTCATTGTTTCAGTTTCAAGGAACTTGCGCGCCATCTTTGTCTCTAACCATTGAAACCCTCACAATTCAAAGGAAAACCTGAAAAATTTCATTTGAAATTTGAGTTTGAATCTCACCTTTTGTAGATTCAAAACCTTGAGGATCCAAAGCTTTGCACCATTACCAATCTACTTCTGCAAGCTCCATAAGCAAGATCAAGCACGATTTGAAGCAAGAGAGATCCGTTTCTGCATAACATTGAAGGTATTTTTCTAGATTTTTCTTCTCTTTGATTCTCTCTTAATTCACATCAATTCTCTTGGATCTTTGGTTGTCTAAACCCTAAACCCTAAACCCTAATTCAAAGATGCAGGAAGATTGTTGAAAGTGGTTACTCTGATCAGTGGGGGAGAATGGTAGAGGTCTCCGACAACAAGTCTGAAGGTCTTGTCAAACAGAAAAATATAATTAATGAATTCTTTTCTCATCCCCCCATTCTATTTGTTTGCAAACATCATTTTATACAAAAACACATATGCACACAAAAAAAGGCTCCCTAGGAGTACCTAGGACACTTTAGGTGCTAAGACCTTCCCTCTGTGTAACGGACCCCCTTACCTGTAATCTTTGGCATTTTATTAGTTTTGATTTGAAAACTTCTTATCTTCTGGGTTTTATTCGTACTTTTCCCTTTTTCCCTTGGAAATTAAAAAAGCATGGTGGTGACTCTTGTTATGTTGACGTCTAGCTTATCTATAGCTTGATGATCATGAATTTACCGCTACAGAAGTCACTCGGACCTATCTTCATTGGAAGGTCCACTTCTCCAATCACAGTCTTGCGTGAACTGTCAAAATCTTAGACGTTCACGCCACTATATCTCATAGGCACTCCTTGATATGACGACTTGGACAAAGATGACTTTGGAAGTACATTCAATGAAGACCCGGTGTCTACTAACACATTTAACAGAGCATCATCTTTACAATTCATCGAGATATGCAAAGCCAAGTTATGATTTCTACCCTCCACGGGGAGTTCTTCATCACAGAAACTGAGATTATTGCAGGAAGTAATGTTAGCCACAATATGATCGAACTGATCCATTATAGCATCATGTTCCACATACGCTTGCTCAAGAACTTTTTGCAATGCTTCTCTATGCGCTTCTGAGTTCATTAACAGAGACAGTACTAAGATCTTTGAGGGAGTGTGGAGAAACTTATCCACCACATTGAATTCACTCTTCTTGATCAGTCTGAGTACCTCGTCATCATCATTAGGCTTCAAGCCGTTGGATTCACTATACTGACACTTTGGAGCACTAACAAATTCTACCGCTAGTACATCAACCTTCTTACTAACAGGAGAATCCTCCATGTTCTTTGGGAACACCGGCCCAAACACACGACCATTGCAGTTCACCTTGCTAACATCAACTCTACTTACAACAGAACTGGTCGTAGGAAAATGAACCTCTTGACCATTTTCCAACATAGTAACATTATACTTATATGGGACATCCTTATCGGATGCATACGGGACTGAGACCCGCTACCCGTATAACCACGGCGATACCGATTTTTTGTTGATGTTATTATTGATGCTGCTATCTGTAAGACCCTAATTTTGACCCTAAGATCCGTCATGGCATCATATCATTTGCTCATTGCATTGCCTCAAGGATCATAGCATGTTTGGCTCCTTAACCCTAGGGTTGGGACTTGTGTGAGTGGTTTGAGACCACCAAGCATGCTTGTATTGTATATCATATGTCACTAACTCTTTTTGTTTTGAAGCTCAAGTGATCATGTGCTCCCATGCTCCTATGAGGCTCCTAAGCTTAATGAAGTCGCTAGATGAAGATCAGAACAAGCATGACAATGGTCCACTAAGTTCCTAATCATCATATATGTCTCCCAAGTGACTAAATTTTCCAATTTGATCAAGATAACCCAAAGGGCTTGAGGTTTGTTTCCCAAGGAAACCCTAATTCAACTGTGCATTGACTGTGCCTTGCTCATTAAGCAACCTCCACCTATGATCAAAATTAATCAAGGGAAGTTATTTCATTCATTATTTTATGAATATATGAGCTTATTTTAGGATCCTAAATCATTCATTCATCAATATTTAAAGTTTGGCCTTGAGAAGGTTACCATTCAAGTCATCTAACTAAACTGAGGATCACTGAGATACAACTTGTATGGTGTTTGTAAAATTAATATGACCTCAAGAGAAAACATGTTCTTAAGGACCATATGAACAACTTTCATGTTCATCAAAAATCCATTTGAAACTTGGAAGGTCATCCTTCATTTCAAAACATTATAGGTCATTTTGACTGAAACCATAATTTTGGGTCAACTTCCCAAGGACCTAACTTCCTTAATTTTCATGATTTTAAGGTGATACCAAATTAGTTGGAAATATTAAGATGTCTACTTCAAATGTTATGTTGGACAGAATTTCATAATCCTAAAATAAACACATGTGATAATACAAAAAAGTATAGGTCACTTTGGACTAAAGTAATTGAATTTGAAAAATGCCCAACTTCAAGTTCCCATAACTTTCTCATGGAAAATACAAATGATGAAAAATTTAATTCTAAATTGATCGCCTATAAAATATATACAACTTTGATGTTGGAGGTTTTTCCACTTGAGTCTTTCATCATTAAAATAGAGGGGCTTGAATATGCTTGCTTTTGGCAAAATTTTCAAAGGAGAACCTAGACGTGTTTTGTACCCAAACCTTCATAATCAGTTTTCGTAAGTTTCCAATTTCCAAATGAGTTTTTTTCCAACATGACTTTTGGTCCTTATTTCAAGGGCTTTCCAACCAATACTCACACTAATTTTTTTGACTTTCCATGAGTGAGTTTCGAAGAGCTTCATGTTTATGTTCATTTTTGCAATTCACATTATAACTTCATGTGCAAGTAAATGTCAAGCCTTGTGCATGTCCAATTCAATCACATTTGAGTTCAGCAAGGATTTCCATTCATTCTTGGGCCTCACATGCGCCTGTACAGGCCCATGCATGGAGCATCCAAATTTCATGCACACGAGCCAAGCATTGCCTTGCATCCATTCCAGCTATAAGTAGAAGCTCAATCTCATTCAAATGGTAACCACAAGGAGATCTGAAATGCTGCTGAATTGAAAACCAAACCCTCACTAAAGGAATTTTCAGTTTTATATTTCATTTTCAAGCTTGAATTTCAACATCATTAGTTGATCTTTACAACTCAATTCCTTAACCTTGCATCACCATCACACTTCCTGATCAAAAATGGATTAAGATCTTGAACAATTCGTGTTGTTTGAAGCTCCATTTCAGAGGTATATCATCAATTTTCTTGATCTAGATCTTGCAATATGACGTGAATTCCTTTGGTTTGTGTTG
This sequence comes from Lathyrus oleraceus, assembly GCF_024323335.1. Lineage (NCBI taxonomy): Eukaryota > Viridiplantae > Streptophyta > Magnoliopsida > Fabales > Fabaceae > Lathyrus > Lathyrus oleraceus. The sequence continues at coordinate 315,607,083 of NC_066582.1, forward strand.
TTTTCTGAAGTCCTCATGCATGAGGCAGACCAGTGGTTGTCCCAATTTTGTAAATCGTGTCATTTCAGTTCATGTACCATGATCTTCAAGCTCATGTTTCTCTCTAAATTGGAACTATGAGGATGATCCATGGTTACAGGGGTGATGTACATCACCTCAGCTTCATTTTGATATCATGAGTTTTCATTTTCATTAAAGTTTAATTCCCTGCGTGTGGTGGCCGGATCTGGTTAGATCGCCGGAGAAGATGGCGGTTTCCACCACCATCCCCACGTGGAAGCCTCAGAGCCATTGGATCTCACTGAAATGTTCTAATCATGGCCTTTCATTGGATTGATTTCTTTTAAATTCAGATGTAGCGCGCTTGATTTTGGTCTTTCGTGTGACCGCGCCTCTAATCATGGCCTTTCTATTGCTTGATTATTTAACATGTCCATACTCCCATGCATTGTTTAAATGCTCCATTATTTTATTCTTTGGTTTGATTATATATTGTTTATTTATCCGATCTGATTGATAATTGTTGCCTACTTGTATGATGTATGAGGCATATATTCTTATTGTTTGTTTGCCATGAACAATCCCCATTCATAACAAATGTACCCCTCTCCCATAAAGTGTATAATATTTATTTCTTTATTTCATTAGTCACCTGTTAATACAAGAATTAAAACGAACATCCGATAACCATTTCAAAATAAGATCAAAAGCTCGATCCAACGTCGAGTAATCATTTTCAAAACTTAACAGAACCAGCACACATTCATCCATCCTCTTGTAAGTCGATTGCCTCAGGCATCGCCATCTACCTGTAAGTCGATTTCCTCCGGCATCGCCATCTAGCCTTATCCGTAACTCCTCTCCGCGCTCCATCCGTCGACTCTTGTTTCGTTTAGGTAGCACTCATTAGGTAGAACCCTTTGTATGATAACATAGGTAGAAATCCCCTATTCTTTGCATGCTAACATTAGGTAGATGTTCCCCTTTGAAAATCCTAACACATAGGTCCATATTGCATGACAACTCTAGAGCAGAGCTTCCCCCACTTTTAGACCTTTTGTGCGTCTCCGATCTTGTGGCATGTCAGTCCGTTCTATTGCAAAGAGATAACTGCCTAAGACTCGATTCAGCGACCTGCGACACCTACTGCTAGGACGTTGAACACACTGCCCACCCTCCTTTGACACAGCTGGTGTCCTCTTTTGTAAGTCCATGTTCAGATGGCAATCCTTAACCCCTAGTTAGCCGAACTACGTTTTGCTCTGATTCTCATTCCATATGAGATACGTAGGCATAAGACCCGACGTCTTACCGAGCACACTTCTCTTTAACCCATAGGTAGCCGAGCTACGAAGACTCTGATTCTCATACTCAGATGAGATACGTAGGCAGTGGATGCGACATCCTTACGAGTCATTTTCTTTTAACGTTCCTTTTAGTAAATAGTACTTTAGATATACCTACACCCTTTAGACTAGAACAACACTTATGGAAAGGGCTCCCTAGTAGTACCTAGGATATTTTGGGTGCTTAAAACCTTCCCATTGCATAACCAACCCCCTTACCCAAATCTCTGACATTTTTGCTAGTTTTTGATTCGATAAAACTTTTAGGTTTTTGTTCGCTTTCTAACCATTCCTTTGGATAAATAGAAGTGCGGTGGCGACTCGACTTGTATGGTTTACCTTGGATTTAGTCAATATCTCTAATGGTAACGAATACCCCGCTACATAAAAGTGGCGAATCTGCTGGGGAATATCATTTGCCTAGTGGGTTTTGCCTACTTTTCATATTTGTTGTATTGTATGGTATATTGCTTTGTGACATATTTTTGTGCAATTTGGGATTACTGTATTGTATGTAAAGATTGAATTGTTTGAATACTAATTCCTTGTATGATTGGTGATCTTTGTGAGATGAGTTCTATACCCAAACTCGAGTGCACTTAGGATAGGAGAATGGCATAGTCTTGTTGACTTGTGTGGAGTTATTCCTTAGCAAGTTGACTTGCAAGCCCATTCACTTGGTGGAGGTTATGTTGGGATCAATAATGTCACACGAGTATTCGTGGTTAGGCATTACTCTTTCCAATATATGCCTTAGAAGCCAAGGACCTTAGTTTACCACGCCTATCTTGGCCTATTTTTAGGATGTAGTGCGGAGATCGTTCAAGTGTAAGATTTGATACGATTGTTATGCGATACTACACTCATAAGAGTCTCTGTTGAGAATATTTTTGGAATACGAGTAGTCGTTTATCCGATAATATCCGAAAGATGGGATGATGACTATGGGAACCTCTTGTAGAACATGATTGTCAGGTTTAACCATAGTACACTCCCTTTGGATGGTTCTTAACCAAGACTCCATGCTCGCGACTCGCAACAAACCCTTGTTTCGTGGTTGATTCGTTCTTGTGTATCCTTAATATCAATGGAACTTGGGTATTGATAAGGTGTAAACCATAATCCACCAAAATGGATGATTGATATTAAGGATGACTTGATCCATCCCATGACCTTTGTATGGTGTGATTTGCTTGATCCTTGAGTGTGATTGTTGCATCCATGCTTTCATGCATTCATACACATCCATATCATCAACAATGAGAAAACTTTCAAGGAACTTAAGAGGTCTATTTGCAAATTTTCAGACATGGATAGGCAAAGAAGGAATACGAAGAAGTACACTTTCAGACAACCCGACTTGAAAGAGTTAAGGAGTTTGACATCCTATGTATTAGATCCCTTGGAATTCAAGGCTCGTCATGGGAAGCTTCTGTCTATTCTGGCTACTCAAGTGGATGAGGTCTAATGAGTGTGTTGGTTCAGTTCTATGATCCCTTGTACCGTTGCTTCACTTTTCCGGATCTCCAGCTTTTGCCCACGCTTGAGGAGTATGCCTATCTTGTGGGCATACCTATCCTAGACCAGTTGTCGTTCAGTGGCTTGGAGAGAGTTCCTTCTTCTCAAGAGATTATTGATCTATTGCGTATAGATGAATCTATTATTGGTGCTCATATGACTACCAAAGGTGGAATTCAAGGTCTCCCGTCTGATTTCCTCATTGATCAAGCTACTATGTTTGGGAAGGCCATGAGTGAGGACGCCTTTGAGGCCATATTTGTATTTCTCATCTATGGGCTAGTATTATTCCCCAACATCGACAAGTTTGTGGATGCGAACGCCATTAGCATTTTCTCTACTCTTAATCCCGTTCCTACTCTGTTGGGTGACACTTATTTCTCTTTGCATATGAGGAATGTAAAGGGCGGTGGTACCATTGTGTGTTGTTTGCCTCTGTTGTACAAGTGGTTTATTTCGCACTTGCCTCAGACGCTCGCCTTCAAGGAGAACAAAGGATGTCTACGGTGGTCCACGAGACTTATGTCTCTCACTAATGATGATATCTTTTGGTACAACCGTGTATATGATGGTGTGTAGATTATCGACTCTTGTGGTGAATTCTCCAATATACCTCTTCTTGGTACATGCGGTGAAATTAACTATAACCCTATTTTGGCACGTCGTCAACTTGGGTTCCCCCTAAAGGATAAACCCAATAACATTTTGTTAGAGGGTGTGTTCTTTCAGGAGGGTAAAGATCCCCAAGGCTTGAAGGGCTGGATGGTTCGCGCTTGGCGCAAGATCCATAAGAAAGGAAGGAAGGAGCTAGGTCCGAAGAACTGTATCGCTTTGGAACCCTATACCTCTTGGGTTAGGAGGAAAGCTTCCGAGTACCTCATGCCTTATGAGTATCCAAGACCCACACCTTTGGTTATGGCTGGGCCTTTAACCCTCCCTAGCCAAGGAGTAGAGGAGTTGAGAGACAAAGACCGTTCGCGTGCTTGGATCCGTGAACGAGAGGAGTTGCTTCAGCAGATCAGAGAGAAGGATGCTTTGATAGAGTTCCTTGAGCACCAAGTTATTGATGATCCTGATGATGCATTGAATTCTCTACTTTCCCAATCTTCCATGTTTTGGAAGAGGAAGTATGATCGAATCGCCAAAGAGAAGGCAGATATGGAGGCAGCCTATGAGAGGTGTCGCATACGCGAAAAACAACCGGCGGGAAAAGACACAGAGCCGCCACCGTGCGTTATTTATCCCAAAGGAGGGAAAGGAAACACTCGAAGTAAACCTGAAAAGGGAAAGGAATGGTCTTACGACCAGAGATTGCAAGGTACGGGAGTCGGTTATGCAAGGGGAAGGTATTAGCACCCCTCACATCCGTCGTACTCGACGGGATCCACGCTCAGAAAGAATAGAATAAGGTTGCTAAGAAACTGCTCAAAAACTGCACAAGACTGGAATAGAACACAGATGAAAGACGGAAGAAAGGGGACTAAGCAGGATGTCGCATCCTGGGCCTACGTAGTTTGTCAGAGACAAACATCAGAGTCGACGTAGTTCGGGGGAACGGGAAACGTGCTCGCTAGGACATCGCATCCTATGCATACGTATCTTCTCTAACTAGAGTAAGAATCAGAGCACTCGTAGCTCAGCTAACGCACGCTGAAACAAAACGCTAAACCAAAGACGCTGAAACGTCAGAGCAAATGCACAACTGGAAAAAGAATGCCAATCAATGGTCTTACATCTGACTCCGAACAAACAACAAATAAACGGGAAACCGAATGCCAATAGATGGACTTACATCAGACTCCGTACAAGCAAACGCAAACAGGAAACGGAATGCCAATGGCTGGTCTTACATCAGACTCCAAACACACACACAAGAGGATGGAAAAAAAAAAGAGTCTCGATTGCAACTAGGGCAAGAGAAAAGGAACGTCTCGACCGCAACGAGGGCGAGAGAAAAGAATCGCAACGAGGGCGAAAACCAGCAAGGGTTAGTGTTAGTCGTCAGTCAAAATCGACAAGACATCGTATCTCGTGCCTACGTATCTCATATGAACATGAGAATCAGAGTTGCCGTAGTTCGGCTAAACTATTTCTGTTTGTTTTGTGTTTTTTAGATGAACAACGTCACTACGCAATCTACCGGATGCTCGACCTTGGGAGACTTACTCACCTGTAGTAGAAGGAGTCAACGTGTCCTTAAGAGGGGATATAGTTTGTTTGTGTTTTAGGAAAGCTCACACAAGAAAGGAAGTCCTAGACGAAGGAACCGTGCTACCTTAATTTACATGCAAACGAGAGACTACGAGAAGTCTAACAATCCTATGGGCATACAATCACCACACACAAAAACATATACATGAAGTAAACACACCAACAAGGGGCTCAATCATCAAGGGTGAGGCTTTAGTCAAGGGGTCATATCAACCTCGATAAACAAGTCGGGCTTTAGCCAAGGGGTCATATCAACCTCGACAAACAGGCCAACTGGAAAGGTACCTGAGGGCTCTTAACCACTGACATTGACCGTCAGGGTGAGCAGATGAAAGGTAATGAGGATAAGACCTCATAGCTCTTAACCCGGGCCTGGGTGAGCTTCAATCAATGAAAACGTGGGGATCCAGAATGTGGGACCCTACTCCACTTGACTGACTCTATATACAAGGATCTTGGGTTAGGTTCAAGAGCCTCAGCACGTAGTGCGAGCATAATGAACGACTCAAACGATTAGCAGGGGATTGATTGCTAATCCCTTCTATCTGCCAATTGCCTCTTCACTTAGGAGGACTTGAAGTACATGACACAAAAGTAAACAAACACAGTCACTGCCTCTTAAGGAGGACTTCAGCCAAATGCCTGCCAAAAGAAACGACAGGGCTTCCAGACTACATGGAGTTAGAGAATGATTACCTAGGTGGTCTGCTAGCCACAAGCAAAGCAAAGCTCAATCAATGAGCTAAAGCAACTAAAGTACCTGTAAGAAAGTCGAACAAGTCAATATTCACATTCAGACAAACCAAACAGTCAATCAACAATATTACAACCAATATGCACACAAGGCAAGTCAACAACTCAAGTGAGTTCATCACCAAGGGACCTACAACACAACAAAGGTTAGTGGACAAATAAAATTTGCATCTCAAGTCATAAGATTGCATCAACCACTAGAGCTACTAGCTTGAACCTGAAATTCAAAGCTCAAAACATGAGTACAAACCACTAGTACCAAGACTAGGGTCAAAGGCAAAGCAAAAAGTCAAAACAGCAGCCAATATTCAACATGAAGCAAATTTATTCAAGTAAGAACATGTCTGAGTTGTCTCAACCAGTCAAACAACTTGGCCAGATCTTCCAAATGCCCCTCTTCAGTTTGGGACTTTGCTATCATGTCATCAACATAGCATTCAATTTCATGATGAATCATATCATGAAACAAAGCCACCATAGCCCTTTGATACGTGGCACCGGCGTTCTTTAGACTGAATGGCATCACCTCCGCTCTTGACACTCGCCTCCAAGGCAGCCCCAACCTTTACTTCCTTTCAGACCTCCTCGTGCGGTTGAATCACCTTCTCCTCTGATTTCAACAATCTGGCTAATTCCCTCGGCAGTTCACAATATTCTTCGCCTTCTTCTTCGGCATGATAGATCGGATTGTCGAAGTCATATCGGGGTGTAACAGGATTGTTATCAATGAGATCCAGAGAATACAAAAGTCGGAACGAGACAAAACACAAGGAAGGAAAATGAAAACAAACATTGCCATTTTTTTTATTTTTTTTTAAACTGCAAAAATAAATGAAAAACAGGGAACACCGCTTTTAATGTGAAAAACATCCATTTATTAGTGATGCAAAATGTTGCAAAATGAAACACATGAGGTGGCCCTTACAATGGAACATTACGTTTCAGGCAAAACGTATGGCTTTCATGCAAACAGAATTGAAAAACAGAAATACTACTCTTCACGATGAGTGACAGTGATGATCTTTGAGGCCTTCCAGTTCCCTGGTACGCACGATTTTATCCACGATTCGAGCTTGCAGTCACTGTCAATCTCTTCACCCATCGCACAGGCGTGACCTGGATCTAGCATTCCAGCATTGATGAATGTGAATGGTTGACGACGTTCTCTGTTTTGCCCAGACGAGTCTTGGCCCGACTGATAGCCAACCCTGAACCTATCTGCTTTCACCGCAATGTCTACCATTCTTCCCCAGCCTTGGGCTTCTCCATTCTTCACCACTTCCATGGCCTGTTTGTAAGAAGAAATGGACGACTTTTTCTCTTTCTCAACAACAATGGCATTCTCCTCCTTGACGGTTTCAAAAGCCTGACATGGTGTTTCACATGGTTCACCATCCATTTCCACTTCCATCATTCTCTGAACCGTTTCCCTCATCATTGCGCACCCATTTGTAGCGACAGTCGCACAGTAATTATCACAACCAGGGAAAACTCCACCCTTCATCAGATGTTTATGGACCACAGACATTGGAGTTCTTAACTGATCCACATCTGTCACCTCCATTTTTCTTTTGTCCTTTGACATCACATTCACTCCCATAGGACCATGCATTGGCACGGGGTCAGCATTAACATTCGGTGTCGGTGCAAAGTTGATGGCTTTAGAATCCACCAAATCTTGAACGACATGCTGAAAAGCTCAACCCTCAATGTGATGTCCGGGTGCCCCAAAGTGGAACTCGCACCTGACGTTCTCATCGTAATCTGCAGGCCTCTGACCTAGTCCTACCGGAACCAACATCATTGGTTGTACCAATCCAAGATCCTTCAACCTCCTAAATAGAAAGGCATAAGTCGCGGGTGGCTTATCAAACTGACGATCTGTCGTCCCTTTCCTCACTTGACACCCAACTTTCTGTGCTCTCTGTTGAGGCGGCTGCTGTTGCTTTTGTACAGACTGATTACCAGCAGGAATAGTCACTGTAGCAGCATACGGGTGGTAACGATCTCTACCATGTTCCCTTCGGGCACACACATCACTCGATTTACCCTCCTTCTTGTGCTGACTGTTGCCAAAGGGCTTCTTTACTCCAGGCGACGGAGCATTTCCCTGAATTTTCTCCATTCTCAACAAGTTTTCAATCCTCTCCAACCTCTCAACGATTGCTTTCTGCCCCAAGGCAAGCCCTTGTATGATGTTGAACAACTCACCCATCTTCTCTCTCAGCTCGAGAATATCAACGTTGGGTGGATCCATCAGCTTGGATTTGTTGAGTCTGGCCGAATATCTGAGCGGAAGAGCTACGTACACCGGTTAGATACTGACACCTACAAAACAACAAACAGGTTAATATGACGCACACATGAATGCAATGTCTATCCGTACGAGGAACATTTCGTCCTTTGACTCTGGCTTCATCAAGACGGATAATAATTCGACAATAACATTCTGACATCAATATGTCTCTCAACCAGCATCTCAATCGAGAATGTGCCCTGAGTATGGATAGACATGGGCTAGATGCGGATGAATGCAAAATGGGAATGATGCAGATGCATGAATGCAAGTCACTGTGCATCCTCCAAGTCATCTGAAGATTAACTGTATTGGATTCCTGTCTCTGAACTGATCACAATCATCTGAGGGCCCATGTAACCATAAATCCAACTCAGGGTTCCGAAATAAACAGAACCGGTGGATACATCACCATCATCACAGGAACATCCACTGAACGGGCGACAACAAGATCCTCTGAACAAGTGCTCTCAAATTCAACCCGGGGATCCGAAATAAACGGAACCCGCTGATAAATACCACGGACAGCATTTCGGTGTCTCAGAAATAAATATCCACAAATCCATCTGAACCATAGTCACCATCAGTACCTGCAAATGATTCATTCCCGCCCCACTCACGGGTGTCATCTAGGCCAGGGTAAGGTTAAGAGAAACGCAGGATAAACAATCCTTTCAAGAATATCATCACATGCACACCAGGTGTATGCAACGATAATACCCCATCAGAATCTGAATTGCTCGTGATACCATGTTTCGCTAAGTGGCGCCATACCACCCGCTTCCCATGAATCACTCTATTCCTAGGTGTCCTAGAGTTCACTCATAGCCTGGGCATTGGGCCTTTTACCTCTTGTGATTCCCACCCCACAGAGAAACAGACACACAGCCAGCACAATCATAATATGATGCATGCAAACACATATGCAAGTATATACAATCACAACATAATAATCATAAATGCAATAAATAAAATAGTAAAAGAAACCACAACTATCCTAAAGAGCGCTAGGATTGACTCGCTTAGGGAAGATGGACCAGCAAGACGTCAACTTCTCTTTAGTCCCCAGCAGAGTCGCCAGCTGTCGCATACGCGAAAAACAACCGGCGGGAAAAGACACAAAGCCTCCACCGTGCGTTATTTATCCCAAAGGAGGGAAAGGAAACGCTCGAAGTAAACCTGAAAAAGGGAAAGGAATGGTCTTACGACCAGAGATTGCAAGGTACGGGAGTCGGTTACGCAAGGGGAATGTATTAGCACCCCTCCATCGTACTCGACGGTATCCATGCTCAGAAAGAATAGAATAAGGTTGCTAAGAAACTGCTCAAAAACCGCACAAGACTGGAATAGAACACAGATGAAAGACGGAAGAAAGGGGACTCGGCAAGATGTCGCATCCTGGGCCTACGTAGTTTGTCAGACACAAACATCAGAGTCGACGTAGTTCGGGGGAACGGGAAACGTGCTCGCTAGGACATCGCATCATATGCATACGTATCTTCTCTAACCAGAGTAAGAATCAGAGCACTCGTAGCTCGGCTAACGCACGCCGAAACAAAACGCTAAACCAAAGACGCTGAGACATCAGAGCAAACACACAACTGGAAACAGAATGCCAATCAATGGTCTTACATCTGACTCCGAACAAACAACAAACAAACGGGAAACCGAATGCCAATAGATGGACTTACATTAGAATCCGAACAAGCAAACGCAAACAGGAAATGGAATGCCAATGGCTGGTCTTACATCAGACTCCAAACACACACACAAGAGGGTGGAAAAAGAAAAGAGTCTCGATTGCAACTAGGGCAAGAGAAAAGGAATGTCTCGATCGCAATGAGGGCGAGAGAAAAGAATCGCAACGAGGACGAAAACCAGCAAGGGTTAGTGTTAGTCGTCAGTCAAAATCGACAAGACATCGCATCTCGTGCCTACGTATCTCATCTGAACATGAGAATCAGAGTTGCCGTAGTTCGGCTAAAATATTTCTGTTTGTTTTGTGTTTTTTAGATGAACAACGTCACTACGCAATCTACCGGATGCTCGACCTTGGGAGACTTACTCACCTGTAGAAAAGGAGTCAACGTGTCCTTAAGAGGGGATAAAGTTTGTTTGTGTTTTAGGAAAGCTCACGCAAGAAAGGAAGTCCTGGACGAAGGAACCGTGCTACCTTAATTGACATGCAAACGAGAGACTACGCGAAGTCTAACAATCCTATGGGGATACAATCACCACACACAAAAACATATACATGAAGTAAACACACCAACAAGGGGCTCAATCATCAAGGGTGAGGCTTTACTCAAGGGGTCATATCAACCTCGACAAACAAGCCGGGCTTTAGCCAAGGGGTCATATTAACCTCGACAAACAAGCCAACTGGAAAGGTATTTGAGGGCTCTTAACCACTGACATTGACCGTCAAGGTGAGCAAATGAAAGGTAATGAGGATAAGACCTCATAGCTCTTAACCCGGGCCTGGGTGAGCTTCAATCAATGAAAACATGGGGATCCAGAATGTGGGACCCTACTCCACTTGACTGACTCTATATACAAGGATCTTGGGTTAGGTTCAAGAGCCTTAGCACGTAGTGCGAGCATAATGAATGACTCAAACGATTTGCAGGGGATTGATTGCTAATCCCTTCTATCTGCCAATTGCCTTTTCACTTAGGAGGACTTGAAGTACATGGCACAAAAGTAAACAAACACAGTCATTGCCTCTTAAGGAGGACTTCAGCCAAATGCCTGCCAAAAGAAACGACAGGGCTTCTAGACTACATGGAGTTAGAGAATGATTACCTAGGTGGTATGCCAACCACAAGCAAAGCAAAGCTCAATCGATGAGTTAAAGCAACTAAAGCACCTGTAAGAAAGTCAAACAAGTCAATATTCACATTCAGACAAACCAAACAGTCAATCAACAATGTTACAACCAATATGCACACAAGGCAAGTCAACAACTCAAGTGAGTTCATCACCAAGGGACCTACAACACAACAAAGGTTAGTGTACAAAGCAAATTTGCATCTCAAGTCATAAGATTGCATCAACCACTAGAGCTACTAGCTTGAACCTGAAATACAAAGCTCAAAAGATGAGTACAAACCACTAGTACCAAGACTAGGGTCAAAGGCAAAGCAAAAAGTCAAAACATCAGCCAATATTCAACATGAAGCACATTTATTCAAGTAAGAACATGTCCTAAAAAGGACCAAGTCTAAAGCATAAAGCAAGGTCATCACATGAGCAAGATATGGCAAAGGCAATTACAAAGCTCACAATTAGACATCAAGAATCAAAATTCCATATTAAAACAGAAATGAAACAAACAATCATGAAAATTTTTATGTGCACATAACATGTCAAACACAATCATCATGCCAATAATTAGAATCAACAGAGCTCAATTGACATGGCAATGAAAATGAACAAGTATGACATCAAATTGTGTGACACACATTATCACACATTTTTCACATACAAACTTCAAATCAACATAACTCAGTCAATTCTCATCCATTTTTAAAAGTATTCATATCAGTGTAATCAGCATTCCAAGATCTACAATATTATGTGCATAAAATCAAGAATTAAGAGGTTCGATTTCCAACCTTCTTGGAGAGTAGTGGATGAAAACAGTAGATTCAAGAGCTCACACGATCTAGATACACTCACATATTGATGTTATGAAGCTTTATGTGTGAATTGATGCTTCATTCCTCCTAGATCTAGCTCAGATTGCAAATTCCATCTTCATGAGTTTGCTTGGAGTATGCACGAATCTTGGCCAAAATCATTATTCCAATGCTTGATTCTTCATCAACAATGCTCAATAAACATGAATATGCAAGAAAAATGCTATGCTATGTGAAGAATTTTGAAGTTTCAATTGAGAGAAAAAATGGAGGAAAAAAAAAGTTTGAGATCTAGAATGTGATGATTATGAAAATTCTTTTATGCTTAAGCTTATATACCACCTGTTAATCACACTGAAATTATCATTAAGCATTGGTTAATTGAGATTAGTGGAATGAGAGGTGAAATGCAAAATTGCCAAATACACCTAGCATGGCCAAGGTGCACGTGAACAGTGCCATGCTGAAGCCCAAATTCACTTAAAATCACAAAATAAGCAATATGGGATTGGAATTAGGCTTGCATGATCCACAAAAATTCAAATTATCCAATTTCCTCCAAAATGCACATATGTGAATACATGATCATGTGAGCTTCTTCCATGCAAGGCAAAGGTTGATTTGGAAAATATTGGCCATGACATGCATTTTGCAAAAAGAGTGGCTCAAATTGGAGTTTTGGATCAAAAGTTATGGCACTTTGAAGTTTCATGCACACTTGGTGATCATTTGCTCATAACTTCCCAACCCTTCATCAGATGCTCATGATCTTGGACTTTTTGGAAATGGGAGAGAAAGATCTTCAACTTTCATGTTGACCAAAAATTAATTTGAAGCTTCTTTGATGTTGGAAAGTCAAGTTGAAGTTGGACTTTAGAGTCTTATTTTTATTTTTGGAAATTTGAAATTACAGGTCATTTTTCCATTTTGGGAAACTTTTGATCTGGCTTCAAAATCTTCAAGGTAGATGTTTGACATGATGAATAGGCCTCTTTTGGACATGAATGAAGTGTCTCAAACCATTTCTCCACCTCCTAGCCCTCAGTTGACTTTCAGTTGACTTTTATGGGCCCCAGATGACCTGGCAATGCACTGATGACTTTGAGCCTCTATCACTTGGCAAAGTTGCTTCAAAATGAACCTTGATTCATATAAGCTCTCTAGAATGCTCATGTGGCCTTCATATCAAGGAAAAAACTTTCCCTTTTGCACTGATGAATCCCTTGATGCCAATGCTGACTGCCAAGATGCAATGCAATATGAAATGATATATGACCTAAAAAATGAAAAGAATGCATGAATGGGGGGGTGCGAATTTAAGGTGCTACAAGAGGGAGGTGAAGAGGCTTCGTGCAGCTTATCTTCCGGTCTCGAGGGCATTGGACGATTGCTTCTAGGGATCCATAGGATGTTCATTTTCCTTCTCTCTTGTATTGTACTTGGTTACCAAGACTGTACTTCTTTAGCGTAAAAACATTTCCAAATATTAATTGACGTGATATTTCCGTATGTGATAAACGTTCGATATTTCCAAAATTTGCAAATAAGACTCTAAAGTTCCTCTGATATAAAAATTAAATCATAAGCATTGCATGCATCATGTTTACCTATTCCTAGGGGTTTATATCTTCTTCTTGATTCTAGTCGGGGTTTTCTTACACTATTTATCTAATGTGAGACTGGAATCAAGGGGTAGAATACCCTTTGAAATTGATAAACATGTCATTGCATTTTCATATTCATTAGCATGTCTTGCATAATCGGTACCACCAGTGCGACCGCATCAATCCACTATGACCATCACGACCCCTGGTCCTTTACCTTTCACCAGCGAAAGGGCCATTCCTTGGCATTACGGGGGGAGTGTGTACACGCATGATCATGGAGTGGAGTAGCCACTGAAAGCAGAAGAGGTGCAAGATCAGAGGTCTGGACTTGGAATTGAGATAAAAGATCCCGCAGTGGACAATGTTGGTGGAATCGGGCGATTCACCAGAAGTGGTAGACTGTTCTCACCACTGGTCACCCAACCTGATAGTGCTGACGCCGCGGCGAAGGCCAAAGGCAAGCAAGTTGTGAATGAGGGTACCTCTGCACCACAGGTTGGCTCTGAGCCTGTTTTTGTGAAGGATGTGGACGAACTTTTGAGAATTATAAAGAAAAGCGACTACAAGGTAGTCGATCAGTTGATTCAGACGCCATCCAAGATATCTATTCTCTCACTCCTGTTGTGTTCGGAGGCACACAGGGAGGCACTCCTGAAGGTCCTTAATGCTGCATATGTGCCTCAGGAGATCTTAGTGAACTAACTAGAAAGGATCGTTGCAAATGTTCATACAAGCAACGGGTTGGGTTTTACTTATTCTGACTTGACGCCAGTTGGACGCGATTATAACAAGGCTTTGCACATCTCGATGGAGTGTAAAGACACTGTGATATCCCATGTTCTGGTGGATACAGGTTCCTCTCTTAATGTGCTACCCAAGAGAGCCCTGTCAAGGTTAGATGTAAAGGGTTTGATCTTGAAGCCTTCCGATCTTGTGGTAAGAGCCTTCGATGGTTCTAAGAGGTCGGTGTTCGGAGAGGTAGAATTTCCAATTCATATTGGATCACAAACCTTTAACACCGTATTCTATATGATGGATATCAGTCCTTCGTATAGCTGCTTGCTGGGTCATCCTTGGATCCACAATGTTGGGGCAGTCTCCTCGACCTTGCATCAGAAGATCAAGTTCCCGGTCAACGGAAGAATTATCACTATCTATGGTGAGGAGAATATTTTGGTCAGTAACCTGTCTACATTCAAGTATGTAGAGGTAGAAGGTCGGATTCATGAGACCCTGTGTCAGGCCTTTGAGGCAATTCAAGTCAAGGATGCAGCTCCAGTGGAAGAGGTTGAAGCAGGTGCCTCTTTGTCGTCCTTCAAGCAGGCACAGGCCTTGGTAAATTCAGGCGTTGCTCCCAGTTGGGGACGTCTGGTGGATTTACCTGTAAAGGAAGACAAGTTTGGGATTGGGTATCAGCCAGTATTGATTTCTACAACTTCAACGACTCAGACTCGTCAGGGGCCGATTACTTTCTCTAGTGCTGGCATCATTCAGTATGGCCAGATCTCTACAATCAACGAAGAAGATGAGGATAGTGACTGTGACATTGACAACTTGGTGCGTCCAAGGGTCCCGGGTGAAGTTCTCCGCAACTGGTCTTCTGAAGAGATTATCCAAGCCACTTTTCTTGAAGAGTAATTTTCTTTGTTTATTCATGCATATCCAAGTCTTACGTTTCGCCTAGGGCGTAATGACTCATTGTAGAGCTCATCTATGTGAATACCTGCATTTTTTATCATAAATAAAGGATGTCTTTTTGCATTCAAATATTTTGTTCACTGTCTTTCTATTTTTGCAGTTTTCAAAAAAAAAATACATTTGGCAATGTTTTGTTTAGTTTCCACTTCTTGTTCACACTCATTAACACATACCATCACTCATGCAGATGCACGTCACCGGATCCTATTGATAACAGTTCTGCTATGGCTCGCTTCGACTTTGAAAATACAATCTTTCAAGCTGAAGAAGAGGGTGATGAAGACTGGGAACTCCCTGAAGAACTTGCCAGGTTATTAAAACAGGAGGAAAGGGTCATTCAACCGCATCAAGAGTCTGTTGAAGTGATTAATCTCGGCACCGAGGACGCCAAGAGAGAAATCAAGATAGGGGCTGCTTTGGAAGATAATGTGAAGAAGGGGCTGATTGAATTGCTGCAAGAGTATGTTGACATCTTCGCTTGGTCTTATCAGGACATGCCAGGGCTTGACACAGACATTGTGGTACACCGTTTGCATCTCAAAGAGGATTGTCCTCCGGTCAAGCAGAAGCTCAAAAGAACAAGACCAGAGATGGTTGTCAAGATAAAGGAAGAAGTGCAAAAACAGTTGGATGCAGAGTTTCTAGCTGTTACAAATTATCCGCCATGGGTTGCAAATATCGTTCGAGTACCTAAGAAGGATGGAAAGGTACGGATGTGTGTTGATTACCGGGATCTAAACAGAGCTAGTCCTAAAGATGATTTCCCATTACCTCACATCAATGTTTTGGTGGATAACACGGCTCAGTTCTCGGTATTCTCCTTCATGGATGACTTTTCTGGTTATAATCAAATTAAGATGGCACCAGAAGACATGGAAAAGACAACTTTCATAACCCCATGGGGCACCTTCTGCTACAAGGTGATGCCGTTTGGTCTGAAAAATACTGGGGCAACATATGAACGAGCTATGGTAACTCTTTTCCATGATATGATTCATCAGGAAGTCGAGGTTTATTTGATGATATGATTCCCAAATCTCAGACGGAAGAAGAACATCTGGTGAATTTGCAGAAATTGTTTGAGCGTTTGAGGAAATTCAAGCTGAGGCTTAATCCGAACAAGTGTACTTTCGGGGTGAGATCTGGAAAACTGCTGGGTTTTATTGTTAGTGAAAAAGGGATTGAGGTGGATCCGGCCAAAGTGAAAGCGATACAAGAAATGCCTGAGCCAAGAACATAAAAACAAGTTTGTGGTTTCTTAGGAAGGTTGAACTACATTGCAAGGTTCATCTCTCACCTAACAACCACGTGTGAGCCAATATTCAAATTGTTGAGAAAAGATCAGGCCATCAGGTGGAATGATGATTGCCAAAGGGCTTTCGAGAAGATAAAAGAGTAATTGCAGAATCCTCCAATCCTTATGCCTCCAGTCCCAGGGAGACCGCTGATTATGTATTTGACAATACTTGATAATTCCATGGGTTATGTTCTCGGTCAACACGACGAGACAGGTAGGAAAGAGCATGCCATCTACTACCTGAGTAAAAAATTCACAGATTGCAAGTCGAGATACTCAATGCTTGAAAAGACATGTTGTGCACTTGCATGGCCTGCTAAGCGATTGAGACAATATATGCTGACGCACACAACCTTACCAATCTCCAAAATGGATCCAGTCAAGTATATATTTGAGAAGCTAGCTCTCACCGGAAGGGTTGCTCATTGGCAAATGGTACTGACAGAGTACGACATCCAGTATACATCCCAGAAAGTCATCAAAGGGGGTATTCTGTCAGACTATCTTGCTCAGCAGCAGATTGATGATTATGAGCCGATGAAGTTTAATTTTCCGGATGAAGACATCGTGTTCCTCAAGATGAAAGACTGTGAAGAGCCAGTTGTTGAGGAGGGACCTGATCCAGATGAAAAGTGGACTTTAATGTTTGATGGGGCCGTCAATGCCAAAGGAAGTGGAATTGGTGTTGTCATTACCACTCTGAAAGGTGCCCACATGCCTTTCACCGCTCGTCTGACTTTTGAGTGCACCAATAATGAAGCTGAGTATGAAGCCTGTATCTTGGGTATCGAGCAAGCCATTGATGTGAGAATCAAGACTCTAGACATCTTCGGAGATTCAACTCTACTGATCAATCAAGTGAATGGTGATTGGAATACTCTCCAACCTAATCTGGTCCCCTACAGAGACTACACGAGAAGACTGTTGACTTTCTTCACAACAGTAAGGCTGTATCATATACCTCGTGATGAGAACCAGATGGCAGATGCTCTTGCTACTCTGTCTTTCATGATCAAAGTGATTCGGTGGCACTATGTTCCCAAGATCGATGTTATGCGCCTTGATAGGGCCGCGTTTGTGTTGGCTGCTAAACTGGTAATTGATGATAAGCCCTGGTACCACGACATCAAGTGCTTTCTGAAGAATCAAGAGTACCCTGCAGGGGCATCCAACAATGATAGAAAGACTTTGAGAAGATTGGCAGGCAGTTTCTTCTTGAACAAAGACGATGTGTTGTATAAGAGGAACTTCGACATGGTTTTGCTCAGATACGTGGATAGACCTGAAGCAGACATGTTAATGCAGGAAGTTCATGTAGGCTCCTTCGGTACTTATGCCGGCGGACATGCAATGATTAAGAGATTGTTGAGAGCGGGTTATTACTGGATGATCATGGAATCTGATTGTTTCAAATATGCTCGGAGGTGTCATAAATGCCAGATTTATGCTGATAAGGTGCATGTGCCGCCAAATACTTTGAATGTGATGTCTTCGTCGTGGCCGTTTGCTATGTGGGGCATTGATATGATTGGAAAGATTTAGTCGACTGCTTCCAATGGGCATCGTTTCATCCTTGTTGCCATCGACTATTTCACCAAGTGGGTCGAAGCAGCGTCATTTGCGAAGGTCACCAGACATGTGGTTACCCGATTCATTAAGAAAGAAATCATTTGTCGTTATGGGATTCCCGAAAGAATCACTACTGATAATGGTTCTAACCTCAATAACAAAATGACGAAGGAGTTGTGCAAGAACTTCAACATTCAACATCACAACTCTTCCCCTTATCTTCCTAAGATGAACGGTGTTGTTGAGGCAGCAAATAAGAACATAAAGAAGATTGTGCAGAAGATTGTCGTTACGTATAGAGATTGTCATGAGATGCTACCCTTCGCCTTGCATGGGTACAGTACTTCAGTACGTACATTGACCGGGGCAACCCCTTACTCCCTTGTGTATGGTATGGAAGCAGTCTTACCTGTTGAAGTGGAGATTCCTTCTCTAAGAGTCATGTTGGATGTCAAGTTAGACGAAGCTGAATGGATTCAGACAAGGTTCAATGAGTTGTGTCTTATCGAAGAGAAGCGAATGGCAGCCATTTTTCATGGGCAATTGTATCAGAGTCGGATGAAGAGAGCCTTTGATCAGAAAGTGCGTCCTTGATGCTTCCAAGTCGGAGATTTGGTGTTGAAAAGGATCCTTCCTCCTCAGACAGATCACAGGGGCAAGTGGACTCCTAACTATGATGGACCGTGTATTGCCACCAAGGTTTTTGATGGTGGAGCGTTAATGCTTGCAACTATGGATGGTGAAAACTTCACTTCCCCTGTGAACTCAGACGCAGTTAAAAAATACTTCGCATAAAATAGACCCGCTGGACGATAAAAAGAATAGTCCAGGCAAAAAAAAATGGGCATCCCGGCGAACCAAGAAAATGAAAAAGGTTCGGGAAAAAGTTAGGGATTAAAAAATGAAAAGATTGTACACCCGGTAATTTGAAAACCTGAAAGGGCAACTTAGGCGAAAATGGGTATCCCGGTGGATTGAAAACCCGAAAGGGCGATCCAGGCAAAAGTTAGGGATTAAGCGAATGGCTGCGTTCTGAGTAGTTATGAATATCATCTTGTGTCGATAACCGGAAACTTCCGAAGGATAGGAAACAGTCCAATCACCTTTTTCGGAAAGCTGATCATCTGGAGGATCTTGAAGACGAGCGAATCATAGCAGAATTGGAACCCGATAGAAATCCATTTCACATTACCATTAAATTAATTTTAGTTTTTACCGGTTGTGCAATTACCTCTTTCCAGGGATTACTTCCTAATGTAAAGACCTATTTAGAGGCCACTCAATCAATAAAATCATGTTATTCAGTACATCTCTGTGTTCATTTTCATTTTACTGTTTTGTTTGCAAAAATGACGTCCGAATCTTTGATAAACATTGCATCATGAAACATAAGAGCTTTACAGGTACGTGCTTAATAAACATTGAAAATTGCTGTAAATTTTAAGTGCTTTGGATCGTCTATTCAGAATAGGTACACTCGGGGCATTTCCTTAAGGTCCCTATCAAATGATCGCGGATGTTTTTCCTTAACAGTTGGAATTTGGTATCTTATCCCTGCAGAGCTGGTCCGAGCGTTGGATTCTTCAATCCCCAGCAGGCTCTCACTGCTGTACTTCCCTAAGCATTTGTTTCAGATTATACATTCACCAGTAGAGTCGACAATGTCTGACTGTATATCCCCAGCGGAGTTGACAGTGTCTGACTGTATATCCCCAGCGGAGTTGACAGTGCCATACTATATCTTCCCAGCAGAAGCGGCTGCTCCTCAGAGTTCGATGCCAGATCGATGATCTCGACGCTAGACCCATGGTCTCTTTCCTTGAAGCAGAATCTCGGTACCGTATCGGTTGTGCTTCCTCTGCTGAGTCGTCTCTCTAGCTGATTTTGGTTGCCAGAACCACTATCGCTTTCCTCAGCAGCAAGTTTTCAGTGCCATTCTCTCCCTAGTCAGACCCTCGGTATTTGTTATTTGCCAAAAGACCGTGTGGCGGGTCATTTCCCCACAGAGTTCTTTGTGTTGTGCATCTCCAACAGCCCTGCCAGGGTCCAGAAGATGGTGATCATTTCCCCAACAGAATTCCTTGCCTTAGCTTGGCGTTCTCTCTAATCAAGCATTTCGCATCCCTGCATGTAGAATCATATTGCATTGCATCCTCCCAAATTGCGTAGCATTTCCATTTTCATGGATCATTACGCCATTGAAAAATTCAAACATACGCATGTAAAGCATAAGGCATTCTCGGTATCCCAAGTGATAAGCCAGAAGTTGTTTCCAGTACTTAGACTGAAGATTGTTCATGACTTATCTTTATTATTCCCAGCAGGCGTCGCCTCAATTATCATTTTCCCTATTTCTGTCGATGCTGACAGGCATGCAAGTTTCCGGTATTCAGACCGAAGTGGCATTCAGGCCAATTTTCCGATGTTCAGATCGAAGAAGTTTCCGACGTTCAGGTCGACACAACTTGTGGCATTCAGGCCAAGTTTCCGGTATTCAGACCGAAGTGGCATTCAGGCCAGTTTTCCGATGTTCAGATCGAAGAAGTTTCCGACATTCAGGTCGATGCAACTTGTGGCATTCAGGCCAGTTTTCCGATATTCAGACCGAAGTGGCACTCAAGCCAATTTCCCGGTGTTCAGACCGATGTTTGATAATCTAATATCTTCCGATGTTCATATCGAAGATGTTTCCGACATTCAGGTCGATGAAACTTGTGGCATTCAGGCCAGTTTTCCGGTATCCAAACCGAAGTGGCATTCAGGCCAGTTTCCCAATATTCAGAACGATGTTTGATAATCTCACATCTTCCGATGTTCACATCGAGGTCATTTCCAGTATTCAGACTGATGAGCGGCATTCAGGCCATGGTTATTTCTGTGTTACCATTTATTTTGGTATTCAGGCTAACATTCCTTGTTTCGGTGTTCAGACCGACTCTCACTGTACCAGACAGATTATTTTTCAAGACCACCTCGTGGCCGATTCTGACAGGCATTGTTACTTCATTTTTTCACTTCAGTGTAAATTTTCGGGCTTTTATCGTATTCAATCACTTGATACCTCGACAGTGCGAAAGCCGTCGCTATCTTCCTTTCGGGTTTCCAGTTGATTGAATAAGGGCAGCTGTAATACCCCTAAATTTACCCTTCATTTTTCTTGGAAGCACGGGATTATGTTTTACACTTCATTAGCATCATATTAGGTCATACTCATGGCATACTGCATTGGTAACATGGAGATCAGGTTTTTATTGATCACTCCTTAACATAAGGAGCCCACACAAAGCAAGATTGAGAATTGGACTTCATTTTCTAAGTATACAAGTCTCAAGGGTCTCAGGGGGATCCAAGTATCTTATTATGGTCCTCAGTTCATCAGTGAAGGATTCAAAGCTATCAGAGTGTTCATCTGGGTTTAATCAGAAATTAGGGTTTCATGGCTACCTGCAACAGGAAATGTTTGGTTGGAAGTAGAGGAGCTCATCCATGTCATGATTAGAGAGGCATCTTGGCCTAGGAAGATTCACAATTATCTCAGAAAGATCCATTGGCAATCAGTGCAATTAGTTCCTGATCATTTTGCCCTAAAACTAGGGTTTGCTATAAAATCAATTTATTTCTGATTCTTCGGGTGAAACTCTTTTCCATGGCCCTCCATATGTCCACAAGGGTCTACATACAAAAAATCAGCTCTTTATTTGAGCTAGAAATGCTTCAATTGATCAATGGAATCGGGAATCAGACAGTTTGGGAAAAGTCAACTATGGGGCCAGAAAAGTCAACTCCTGAGATTTTGAGAGTGGAATCTCAAAATCCATGCCTAGGGGATCCTACATGTGAAATTTGATCAAGGTTGGATCATGGATTCATCATTTAATCAGGAATTGGAAAAGTTACTTAATTTGGAAATGGTTGACTTTCCATTTAGGGCAAGTTTTCATGATCGTTGCACTCACTTTAAGCCCATTTTGCATCAAGATAAAAGCTCCATTTGAAAATTTCTCCAACATGAAAGTTGTTCTTCTTGTTCCAAGCTTTCTAGAGATATAAAATTTGGTCCATTTGAATTAGAATTGATAAAGTTATGCTTAGTCAAAGTGAGACATATTTTTAGGACACTTAGAAATATTTCTAAGTCCAAAATCTTCAAAATTTGTCAAGACTTCTTGGCCCGTTTTCTTGCACTTCAAGGCATTATTTGAAAATACTTTCTTCACAAAAATTGTACCTTGCCATGTCCTCTTTCACATCCTTTTGGAATCATCTCATTTGGATCCGTGGTTTGAGAGATACATTCATTTAAAGTGCGCACCATGACTTGATTTTCTAGGCAGATTTTGGGCCTGGCTGGCCCAATCAGATTTTCTAAGCCAGTTGCACAAACCAGTCACATTTTGTTTACCTCTTTTGGCCATGCACTGGACATCCATTCACTTAAGTTTGGCCTAAAATAACAACATTTTACACCTCACTTCACACTTTTATTCTTATGAATAAATCACTTATTAAAAAGCCCATGAGAACACCTAATCCACCCTATTTAAGAAGCTGAAACCCTAACCCTAAAGGAGCATTGGAATTTCGTGGCAAGGAGGAAAAGCTTCATTACATATCAGATTCCATTCCACTTCTATTGTCCATTAGGTAATCATCTTTTCCATGGCCATGTTTTGATATATCTACGCTTGCTTACCATGTTCATCCCCATTAATCCTTCCATTTTCATATTTCTTTTTCTTATTTAAAATATTTTCTTCGTCCATAAAATTTCCCAAAAATATTTTTAACTTTTCTTAACATTTTGTTTAATTTTATATAATTTTTATTTTCGTATTTTTTTAATATGAATATTTTGTTTTAATTATTTATTCTAAATGGTCCATTTTAACACACTTTTTTATATATTTTATTTTTATGACTTAAAATTATTATTAGCATTTGATTTTTGGGATGAAGGTTTGCCACTGTCTCATGGTCAACCTGACCTTTCCTTGGAATTTTATTTCATATTATCAATTTATTTTGGATTTATTTTTGACCTAGTTTGGTTGATTGACTTTTGGTTTAACCTCGGTTTTATTTTAATTAATTCACGTATCAATTTTCATTATTTTTAAAATATTTTTATGGGATGATGATGTACTGACCCCATCTTATTTAGTTTAATTTTTCATAATTTTCTTGATTAATTTACTATTTATTCTTGATTTATTTCTAACCTAGTCTTATTAATTGACTTTTGGTTTGACCTATGTTTTATTTTAATTAATTCACCTGCCAATTTTCATTATTTTTAAATTCTTTTTGTGGGATGATGATATCCTGACCCCACCTTATTTAGTTTAATTTTTAATAATTTTCTTGATTAATTTACTATTTATTCTTGATTTATTTCTAACCTAGTCTTATTAATTGTCTTTTGGTTTGACCTATGTTTTGTTTTAATTAATTCACGTGCCAATTTTCATTATTTTAAAAATATTTTTGGGGGATGATGATGTCCTGACCCCTCTTTATTTAATTTAATTTTTCATAATTTTCTTGATTAATTTGCTATTTATTTGTTATTTTTTTAAGTTGACGTGAATTTTCAGTTGACTTCTTTATGATCGATGTTTGACTTAGGGATTGCTTATGGCAATTGAAGAGATCTTTTGATCCTCCCTCATTCATATCATATGCCATGTATTAGAGGCCTTTTACCTTGATTTTATTTGGTCCTTACCTCATTTCCTGATTAAATTATTCAGTGGACCCTTCGTGTGCATATTTTCATCTGTTTGATTCATCTGTTATCTTTTATACTTGTTTCTCTCATTCATGCTTTCTATTGCTTGATTATTTAACATGTTCATACTCCCATGCATTGTTTAAATGCTCCATTATTTGATTCTTTGGTTTGATTATATATTGTTTATTTATCCGATCTGATTGATAACTGTTGCCTACTTGTATGGTGTATGAGGAATATATTCTTATTGTTTGTTTGCCATGAATAATCCACATTCATAACAAATGTACCCCTCTCCCATAAAGTGTATAATATTGATTTCTTTATTTCTTTAGTCACCTGTTAATACAAGAATTAAAACGAACATCCGATAACCATTTCAAAATAAGATCAAAAGCTCGATCCAACGTTGAGTAATCATTTTCAAAACTTAACAGAACCAGCAAGCATTCATCCATCCTCTTGTAAGTTGATTGCCTCAGGCATCGCCATCTACCTGTAAGTCGATTGCCTCCGGCATCGCCATCTACCCTTATCCGTAACTCCTCTTCGCGCTCTATCCGTCGACTCTTGTTCCGTTTAGGTAGCACCCATTAGGTAGAACCCTTTGTATGATAACATAGGTAGAATTCCCCTATTCTTTGCATGCTAACATTAGGTAGATGTTCCCCTTTGTAAATCCTAACACATAGGTCCATATTGCATGACAACTCTAGAGCAGAGCTTCCCCCACTTTTAGACCTTTTGTGCGTCTCCGATCTTGTGGCATGTCAGTCTGTTCTTTCGCAAAGAGGTAACTTCCTAAGACTCGATTCAGCGAGCTACGACACCTACTACTAGGACGTTGAACACACTCCCCACCCTCCTTTGACACAATTGGTGTCCTCTTTTGTAAGTCCATGTTCAGATGGAAATCCTTAACCCCTAGTTATCCGAACTACGTTTTGCTCTGATTCTCATTCCATATGAGATACGTAGGCATAAGACGTGACGTCTTACCGAGCACACTTCTCTTTAACCCATAGGTAGCCGAGCTACGAAGACTCTGATTCTCATACTCAGATGAGATACGTACGTAGTGGATGCGACATCCTTGCGAGTCATTTTCTTTTAACCTTCCTTTTAGTAAATAGTACTTTAGATATACCTACACCCTTTAGACTAGAACAACACTTATGAAAATGGCTCCCTAGGAGTACCTAGGATATTTTGGGTGCTTAAAACCTTCCCATTGCATAACCAACCCCCTTACCCAAATCTCTGATATTTTTACTAGTTTTTGATTCGATAAAACTTTTAGGTTTTTGTTCGCTTTCTAACCATTCCTTTGGATAAATAGAAGTGCGGTGGCGACTCGACTTATATGGTTTACCTTAGATTTAGTCAATATCTCTAATGGTAACGAATACCCCGCCACACCTGGATTTGAGAAGTATAAGGGAAACGCATTCCCGCTCAGCCATCTTGTGATGTATGCTCGCAAGATGTCAACACAGACCGATAATGATAAATTGTTGATCCACTACTTTCAGGATAACCTAACAGGTGCTGCGCTCCGGTGGTACATGGGGCTGGAGAGTGCGAGCATCCGCTCTTTCAACGATTTAGGCGAGGCCTTCGTCAAGCAATACATATATAATGTGGATGTGGCTCCGGACAGGGACCAATTGAGGGTGATGTCGTAGAAGAACAAAGAGACCTTCAAGGAGTACGCCCAGAGATGGCGAGAGTTGGCAGCTCAGATAGTGCGACCCCTAGAAGAGAAGGATATCACAAAGATCTTTTGAAGACATTGAGCTCTTTCTATTATGAAAGAATGATTGTCCGTGCACCCTCATACTTCACCGAAATGGTGAATATGGGGATGAGATTAGAAGAAGGGGTCCGTGAAGGACGGTTATCCAAAGATGACAGCTCCTCAGCAAAGAAGTATGGAGGCTTTGCTAGGAAGAAGGAGGGAGAGACCCATGTTGTGTCCTCCCATACTAAAAGAAGGCCCTCTGTAAGGAGGAAGGATGTGTGTCCTGTTGTCAACCAACACCAGATGGCTCATATAGCACCTGCTTTTCGAGAAGTTCATCAACAACAACAATAACATTGTCAACAACAATAGGCCTACCAGCCTCGAAACAATAATAACACCAGCACCAGCAACTACGAGAGGAAAAGGGTAACTTTTGACCCGATTCCGATGACATATGTTGAGCCCTATCCTTCTTTGATCGAAAGAAAGCTGATAACTCCACGAGACCCTCCCGCTGTACCAACCAATCCTCAGTGGTGGTACAAGCCCGAGCTTCATTGTGTGTATCATTCATATGCTCCCGGATATGACGTGGAGAATTGTTACCCGTTGAAGACCAAGGTGCAAGACCTTGTGAGAAGCGGTATATTGTTTTTCGAGGACGTAGGTCCTAATGTTGAGAAGAGCCCATTGCCCGAGCATGGGAAAGCAGCTGTTAACATGGTCCAGGGGTGCCCTGGAAAATACAAAGTCATGTATGTTAACGACATAAGGCAATCTTTGGTCGAGATGCATAAACTATTGTGTGAACACAACCACTACGAGCATGACCATGATAGGTGCCAGGTATGCACTCTCAATGAGAGAGGATGCCGACAAGTTAGAAAGGACATCAAGAGATGATTGACCAAGGGATGATTGAAATACTTCATAATCGTAATGAGGATGAAGTCGATGTTATCACCATAGTGTTTAAAATTCCTGAGCCTATTGTCGTCAAGTATGGTGGCAGCAAGAAGAAGGTATCACCAGCTCTTGTGATCAAGCCAGTGGGCCTTGTCCCGTATGTATCAGACAAAGCTGTTCCCTACCTATACAACACAGTCATGCTGGAAGATGGGAAGAAGGTGCCGTTGCCCTCAACTTCCGTAGTGAGCATTTCAGACGTCAGTGGTGTGACCCGTAATGGTCGTGTTTTCTCGGTGCAGCCGAAATCCCACAAAGATGTTGTGAAAAGAACTATTGTTAATCCTGCCAGTCCTGTGGGGACTTCTTCTTCTAATAATTTTATTCCTGCTGTGAAGGGTGTTGACCCTGTTGTTGTGAAGAATAATAGTACTCCTATCCTGGTTGGCCAGTCTGGCATTTTAAGAGAGGATGGTGATGAGATGTTGGGGCTCATCAAAAGGAGTGAATATAATATTGTTGATCAGCTGCTACAAACTCCATCAAATATATTTGTCTTATCTTTCTTGATGAATTCTGAGCCACACCACGAAGCTTTGCAGAGGGTGTTGGACGTGGCATACGTGGACCACGATGTCACAATAGAACAGTTTGGTAGCATTGTTGCAAATATAACCGCTTACAACAACTTGAGCTTCTGTGATGCTGATCTTCCCGAAGAGGGAAAAGACCACAATTTGGCTCTACACATTTCAATGAACTGTAAGGATGATGCCTTGTCCAATGTGTTGGTTGAAACAGGATCATCACTTAATGTGTTGCCAAAATCCACTCTTGCCAAACTTTCGTACCAGGGGCCTCCTATGAGGTAGAGTGGAGTGGTTGTGAAGGCGTTTGATGGATCGCGCACAACTCTGATTTGTGAATTAGAACTCCCGATCAAGATTGGACCTAGTGATTTCCAAATCACTTTTCAGGTCATGGACATTCACCCTTCTTACAATTGTTTTCTTGGCAGACCAAGGATTCACGAGGAAGGCATCGTGACATCCACCCTACACCAAAAGTTGAAGTTTGTGAAAAACAAGAAGTTGGTGGTGATAGGGGGAGAGAAGGCTCTCTTGGTCAGTCATTTATATTCCTTTTCCTATATTGATGCTGAGGATGAGGTTGGGACTCCGTTCCAAGCCTTATCTATTGTTGAGCCTTCAAGGAAAGGACTTTCTTCATTTGTCTCCTATAATGATGCAAAGTTGGCCATTGAGCATGGTGCAACTACTGGTTTAGGGCAAATAATCAGGTTGGAAGATAACAAGTCCCGAGCTGGCATAGGGTATTCTTCTGGTGTTTCCAATGAGCGTGGGTTGTTCCAGAGTGGTGGTTTTATCCACACGGTTGAAGATCAGGAAGCTGCTGACATTGTTGAAGATGATGAAGAGGAAGACCTTGGCAACTTTGTCATACCTGGCAGAATCTGCAATAATTGGGTCTTTGTTGATGTTCAAACAGTTATCCACAAGTCAACGTAATGTGTCCATTTTGTTTAAAAACCCTTCTCCCATGCCAAAAGAAGAAGTGAAGACATTGTTGGCATATTTGATTAATACAATGATATTCATTTAATAATCACATGTTAAATGTTTGTTTTTCCAAATTATTTTTCCCTTTTTGTTTTTGCATGAAATTGGTGATCACCATAAAACCCTAAAAAGAGAATAAAATCAATTTTTTTATCTGCATAATGATTTTCCTTGCTTGAATTCTGAAATCTCTTTTATACTAAAAATTATTATGCAGGTTGATCAAAACCATTGAACATAATGATCCAACACCATCTCCGGACTTTGAGTTCCCTGTATTTGAGGCAGAAGAAGATTATGTTGAAGAGATTCCTGACGATATTACCCGTCTACTTGAGCACGAGGAGAAGATCATTCATCCGCATCTTGAGAATCTGAAAATAGTCAACTTGGGGTCTGAAGATTGCATTCGTGAAGTGAAGATTGGGGCACTCCCTGAAGAGTCTGTTAAAAAGGGGTTGATTGAGTTGCTACGAGAATATGTCGACGTCTTTGCCTGGTCGTATGAAGACATGCTTGGTCTAGATACTGATATTGTGCGACATTTCTTGCCATTGAAGCCTGAGTGTGTGCCTGTGAAGCAGAAGCTCAGAAGAACTCCTCCTGATATGGCAGTGAAGATTAAAGAAGAAGTTCAGAAGCAAATTGATGTCGGGTTTCTGGTGACTTCTACATATCCTCAATGGGTGGCTAATATTGTGCATGTGCCTAAGAAAGATGGAAAAGTCCGAATGTGTGTGGATTACCGCGATTTGAATAAAGCTAGTCCGAAAGATGATTTTCTCTACCACACATTGATATGTTGGTAGACAATACAAATAAATTCAATGTCTTCTCATTTATGGACGGATTTTTAGGTTATAACCAGATTAAAATGGCACCCGAGGATATGGAGAAGACAACATTCATCACACCTTAGGGAACATTCTGTTATCGAGTGATACCCTTCGCTTTGAAGAACGCCGGAGCCACGTACCAACGAGCTATGACCACCTTGTTCCATGATATGATGCACAAGGAGATTGAGGTGTATGTTGATGATATGATTGCAAAGTCGAAAACGGAAGTTGAACATGTAAAGCACTTGTTGAAGCTTTTTCAGCGTTTGAGGAAATATGAACTCCGCCTGAATCCGAACAAGTGCACATTTGGAGTCCGTTCCGGCAAGTTATTAGGCTTTATTGTCAGCGAGAGAGGTATTGAAGTTGATCCTACCAAGGTCAAAGCAATACAAGAGATGCCTGCGCCCAAAACTGAAAAGCAAGTCCGAGGTTTTCTTGGCCGCTTGAATTATATTTCGAGATTTATATCCCACATGAATGCCACATGTGCGCCTATATTCAAGGTCCTTCAGAAAGATCAGGGTCATGAATAGACCGAAGATTGCCAAAAGGCCTTTGATAGCATCAAAGAGTATTTGTCTGAGCCTCCGATTCTGTCTCCGCCTGTTGAGGGGAGACCATTGATTATGTACTTGACCGTGCTTGACGACTCCATGGGTTGTGTATTAGGTCAGCAAGATGAATCAGGGAAGAAAGAGTATGCAATATACTACTTGAGTAAGAAGTTTACTGATTGTGAGTCTCGGTACTCAATGCTTGAGAGTTCATGTTGTGCTTTGGCTTGGGCTGCTTACGCCAATATATGTTCAATCATACAATTTGGTTGATATCCAAAATAGATCCAATCAATTATATCTTTGAGAAGCCTGCTTTAACTGGGAGAATTGCCCGTTGGCAAATGTTTTTATCTGAGTATGATATTGAGTATCGAGCTCGAAGGGCTATTAAGGGTAGCATCTTAGCTGACCATTTGGCACATCAACCAATTGAAGATTATCAGTCTGTGCAGTACGACTTCCCTGATGAGGAGATTCTGTATTTGAAGATGAAAGATTGCGATGAGCCTACGCTCGATGAAAGGCCAGAGCCTAGTTCCCGTTGGAGTGTGGTGTTCGATGGTGCTGTTAATTAGTATGGAAATGGCATTGGGACAGTGATTATTACTCCTCAAGGCACACATTTTTGTTTTACAGCAAGGCTAACTTTCAAATGCACGAATAATATGGAAGAGTATGAGGCTTGTATTATGGGTTTGGAAGAGTGTATTGATCTTAGGATCAAACATCTTGATGTTTATGGTGATTCGGCCCTTGTTGTTAATCAGATTAAGAGTGAATGGGAGACGAATCAGCCTAGCCTCATCCCATACAGAGATTATGCGAGGAGGATTTCAACTTTCTTTACTGAGGTTGACTTCCATCATATCCCTCGAGATGAGAATCGGATGGCAGATGCTCTCGCTACGCTTGCTTCAATGATTGTTGTCAAGTATTGAAATGAAGTCCCCAATATCACCGTGATGCGCTTGGATAAACCAACTCATGTGTTTGCAGTTGAAGAAGTGAAAGATGATAAGCCGTGGTATTATGACATCAAGTGTTTTCTTCAAAGTCAGACTTACCCATCTAGGGCATCTGTTAAAGATAAGAATACTTTGAGAAGACTATCTGGTAGTTTCTACCTTAATAGTGATGTGCTTTATAAGAGGAATTTTGACATGGTTCTGCTCAGATGCGTGGATAGACACGAAACAGACCTGTTGATGGATGAAGTCCATTAGGGTTCATTTGGTACTCATTCCAATGGATATGCTATGGAAAAGAAGATGTTGAGAGAAGGCTAATATTGGCTGACAATGGAGTCTGACTGCTGCAAATATGTGAAGAAATTCCACAAGTGTCAGGTTTATGCGGATAAGATTCATGTTCCCCCGACACTCCTAAACTTTATTTCCTCACCATGGCCTTTCTCCATGTCGGGAATTGACATGATTGGCATGATTGAGCCCAAGGCGTGGAACGATCACCCTTTTATTCTCGTAGCTATTGATTACTTCACCAAATGGGTTGAAGCGGCATCGTATGCGAATGTGACTAGGCAGGTGATTGTGAAGTTTATCAAGAACCAACTCATATGCCGATATAGTGTGCCAGACAAGATCATTACTGATAATGGATCTAACTTGAACAACAAGATGATGAAAGAGCTGTGTAGTGAGTTCAAGATTGCACATCCTAATTCTTCTTCATATAGACCCAAGATGAATGGGGTTGTTGAAGCTGCTAACAAGAACTTCAAGAAGATTATTCAGAAGATGGTTGTTACATACAAAGATTGGCATGAGATGTTGCCATTTGCTTTGCATGCCTATCGTACTTCTGTCCGCACTTCAACATGGGCAACCCCTTTCTCTCTTGTATAAGGTATGGAGGTTGTGCTCCCCGTGGAGGTTGAGATCCCATCAATGAGAGTCTCGATGGAAGCCAAGTTAACTGAGGCTGAATGGATTCAGAGTCGTTATGACAAGTTGAACTTGATTGAAGAGTAGAGATTGACTGCCATGTGTGATGGTCAGTTATATCAGCAAAGGATGAAGAAAGCCTTTGATAAGAAGGTCAAAACGCGTGTTTTCCAAGAAGGTGGCCTCGTGCTCAAGAAGGTCAAACCGTGTGTTTTCCGAGAAGGTGACCTCGGTGCTTTGTTGCTTACAACTATGGATGGGGAGGATTTCGCTCGTCCTGTGGATTCAAATGCAGTCAAGAAATACTTCCCCTAAAATAAAAACAGAATAGCTCGATAAGTTGAAAACCCGAAAGGGCGGCTTAGGCAAAAATGAGCGTCTCGGTGGATTGAAAACCCGAAAGGACGGTCCAGGAAAAAGTTAGGGACATAAAAAAAAATATGTATATCCTGCTAGATTGAGTACCTCACCCCGGGGCAATCTAGGCAAAAATTAGGTATTTGGCAAGTAACTGCATCCTGACAAGGCTTTATTCTTCAACTGTCATCTATCAAAGATTCTCGCTCAATCATCGTCAACTGAAGCTTCAAATACATTGGATTCGGAGTTGGTGGAGAAATGGTCATTATGTTCAATGTAGCCTTTTTCCAATATATATCACCAATTTCAAATTTGTAAAGATCCATGGAGTCTCGCCATTTGCGGGCTACCATTCTATTAAAGAAATTTGACCCTTTATCCAATTCTTGTCACTCTTATTTTTTTCTGTTTAACAAATGTTTGCATGTTTTAATTGATAAATATCATTGTTTTAAACGAATAAAGTTTTTATAAACGGTTTTGAACAAAGTGAACATTCACAATGACTGAAAGGATAGTTGGAACGTCTTCAGTGCTCTCCCAAGGATAGTACGTTTTCCAAAAGGATAGGACATTTATTCATTTTCTGGCATTCTTATATCCTCTTCATCAGCCTTCGAGTTGTCTCCCCAGCGAGCGCAGAAAAGAGTGATACATCATCAGCTTCCCAAAGAGTCTAACACTAGCATTTGTGTTTTATCAATTATATGGTTGTCGCCCCTTTTGTGGACTGACCTAAAATCCCTTATAGATTGATAAAAGTTGATATGTTATCTATTCACGAGGAAGTTTGTCTTTCCCCAATATGAGTAGAAGTCCCCAGCGAAGTAAGCATGTGTTCTCTACATAGCTGCCTTTCCAGAAATTGTCTTTTCAAGCAGGAGGTTTTCTAGAGTATTTGGTGGAGGGCTTTCTCGCCTTTTCATCCTCGGTACTACAGAGTGTTGACGAAAGATTCGTTTCCGATCCCCTCAACCTAGGCAATTTCCTTCAAGGGTTGCTTACAGTCCATCCCTAGTAGGGTTGCCCAATCCGAGCTTGATAATTTGTATCCCCTCCGAGTCTGAAGATCTCTTTTAGTATTGAGGGATTTTGAGGAAGATGTGTTGTTTCCTTCCCTAGCGGAGCAATTTGTTCTTTCTCTCTTTAGAAGAGATGTCTCTCCAGCAGTTAGAAGGGAATGCTTGATTGATGTGTATTTGTTTGGCGGTTGTTCCCCACATAATTTCACATCATTCCTTGATAAGTTCCCCAGTAGAGTTTCTTCTACGACAGATCTTATTGGTATTTAGCCACCTGTTCCCCAAGAACTGATGGAAGATCCCCAACAGTCAGAAGCTGTGACTTTACCTATCCCCGCGGTGATCTATGTCTCCTAATATTAGATCATCCCCACTAGAACTGATTTCTCCTGTGGGCCTGGCCTTTCTCTTTTGAGATGTTGTATCGAATGTCTGTTCGTGGTTCTTGAGCCTGTTTGTGTTAGATATGTCTGTCGGTCAGCATTAATCATACATAAACCACGCATATACATGCATAATCATAGGATTCAGATATTCATGATGCATTCTTTGCCATATATCTTTACTTGTTATCTTCTGCTATTGGTGAAATGTTCTTCCCCAAGCAGATGTTTGTGTCTGATCTCTCCATATAGAGTCCGTCCCATAAGTAGAAAGTGTCTATCTTTCCTTCTTTATTCCCTACGGAGTTAAGTCCTCGTGGATGATTATTGTTTCAGTTTCCTCCCTAGTTGTGTATCGGGATGGAATTACTCCCCTGAGTTATATCCTCATCGGGTTGAGTCTTATTTGATTGTGTCTTTCTAGTTCGTTCCTAGATTGACTTCTTTCTTGTTATCCCCTGCAGTTCCCTATGGTTTAGTTGTTCAATTGCTCAGTAACCAGTGATTGTTCATCCTTTTCCCCAGCGAACTTGGTGGCCTTCTACCCAGTAACCGGTAGTCATAAGTCCTATTGCTGCGATTTTCTACCCAGTAACTGATAGATGTAATCCCCTTATTGTTGGTTATCTTTACCCAATAACCGGTATTGATATTCCTTCGTCTTCGAGTATACCACCCAGTAGCAGGTGATATATCTCTCGGATAATTTCTTTTGTCAAGCAATTCATCCCCCGCGATTCATCTTTCATTTGGTAATGATTGTTTCTCCTTCTAATTGGTCATCATTTTATACCCAATATCTGGTATCCCGATGTCCTTTCTTTTCGGTCGATTTATCCTTTATTAACCCAGTAACCAGTTATGGATAATCTTCCATGCCAGTAGGTTATCTACGTTATGACGGTAATAGATAATATGTCTCATGCGCTCTTCAGTCGAAGTCTTTGTTCTTCCCAAGTCGAGTAAGATTCGTATTTCCTTGTGGAATCGAATTCCCATCCTGTAAGTCGAGTTTGCTGTTTTAACCCCCCTTTCGGATGATGAGTGTATTGGATTAATTCCCAATTCACGCCTGGTTGGTCACCTATTATATGCCCAGTAACCGATATCCCTGGTGTTCCTTCCATCTGCTTTGTATTATGACTTTTATCCCCTGTGGAGTCAGATTTCTTGAGTTGAGATGTGCCTTTTAGGTCCTCCTCATATGTTTAGGATGATTGATATCTCTCACCCTTATACCGGTCTTAGATATTCTCTCTCTTTGAGCATGTTGTTCTCTCACCCAGTAACCGGTGCTTTGACAATATGTCTCCCTTTGAGTTTATTACCTGGTAGCCGGTAATATCTTGTTGTTTCTTCCTCAGCTGAGTCCTTTGTGGGCGTCCCCATCTGAATCAGGATTTTTATCCGAAGTATCCTTTGTGGATAGTTTTGTTGTATTGGCATATTGCCCAATACATGCATCTTTGCGTCGGCTCGAGTATTTACATCAATTTATTCTCATGGAATCCCTTCGTGCCTCCTAACAAGTTTTCAAGTCGTGACCTGCTCACGCATTTTTACCCTATTTTCCCCTCCAGAGTACCTGTCTCCCTAGTGAGTGTGTTACTCCTATGGATTTTTCAGTTTCTCCCGATTTCTTTTGCTTGGTGGCAATTACTCACCATGAAGATTTTATTTTGAATGCATTTGCATCATGAGGTCTCTTAGGGACCAAAATTCGTCTCTTTGTTATTATTTAAGCCCATTCTACCTCGTCGAGACGAAGATTTTAAGCTTCATATCTCCGGCTAGAATGACCTTAAATAGGGGCATATGTAAGACCCTAATTTTGACCCTAAGATCCCTCATGGCATCATATCATTTGCTCATTGCATTGCCTCAAGGATCATAGCATGTTTGGCTCCTTAACCATAGGGTTGGGACTTGTGTGAGTGGTTTGAGACCACCAAGCATGCTTGTAATGTATATTATTGCTTTTCTTATTTTTGTCTACAAACCAAAAGAACAAAAATATGTCACTAACTCTTTTTGTTTTGAAGCTCAAGTGATCATGTGCTCCCATGCTCCTAGGAGGCTCCTAAGCTTAATGAAGTGGCTAGATGAAGATGAGAACAAGCATGACAGTGGTCCACTAAGTTCCTAATCATCATATATGTCTCAGAAGTGTATAAATTTGCCAATTTGATCAAGATAACCCAAAGGGCTTGGGGATTGTTTCCCAAGGAAACCCTAATTCAACTATGCATTGATTGTGCCTTGCTCATGAAGTAACCTAAACCTATGATCAAAATTAAATCAAGGGAAGTTCTTTTATTCATTATTTTATGCATATGTGAGCTTATTTGAGGATCCTCAATCATTCATTAATCAAGATTTGAAGTTTGGCCTTGAGAAGTTGACCAATCAAGTCATTTGACTAAACTGAGGATCACTGAGTTACAACTTGTGATGTGTTTGTCAAATGAAGATGACCCCAAGAGAATAAATGTTCTTACGAACCATGTGAACAACTTTCATGTTCATCAAAAATCCATTTGAAACTTGTAAGGTCATCATTCATTTAAAAACATTATAGGTCATTTTGACTAAAATCCTAATTTTGGGTCAACTTCCCAAGGACCTAACATCCTTAATCTTTATGATTTTGAGGTGATACCATATGCTTTGGAAATATTAATATGTATACTTAAAATGTTATGTTGGACAAAATTTCATAATCCTAATAGAAACACATGTGATAATACAAAACATTATAGGTCACTTTGGACCAAAGTCATTGAATTTGAAAAATGCCAAACTTCAAGTGCCCATACCTTTCTCATGAAAAATTCAAATGATGCAAAATTTAAGTCTAAATTTATAACCATGAAAATATATACAGCTTTGATTTTGGAGGTGTTTCCACTTGAGGCTTGCATCATTAAAATAGAGGGGCTTGAATATGCTTGTTTTTGGCAAAATTTTCAAAGGAGGACCTAGACATGTTTTGTACCCAAAACATCACAGCCAATTTTCATAAATTTCCAATTTCCAAATGAATTTTTGCCTAACATGACTTTTGTTCCTTATTTCAAGGGCTTTCCAACCATTACTCACATTAATTTTTTGGACTTTCCATGAGTGAGTTTCGAAGAGCTTCATGTTTATGTTCTTTTTTGCAATTCACATTATAACTTCATGTGCAAGCAAATGCCAAGCCTTGTGCACGTCCAATTCAATCACATTTGAGTTCAGCAAGGATTTCCATTCATTCTTGGGCCTCACATGCGCCTATACAGGCCCATGCATGGAGGATCCAAATTTCATGCACACGAGCCAAGTATTGCCTTGCATCCATTCCAGCTATAAATAGAAGCTCATTCTCATTCAAATGGTAACCACAAGGAGATCTGGAGTGCTACTGAATTGAAAACCAAACCCACACTAAAGGAATTTTCAATTTTCTATTTCATTTTCAAGTTTGAATTTCAGCATCATTAGTTGATCTTTACATCTCAATTCCTTAACCTTGCATCACCATCACACTTCCAGATCAAAATTGGGTCAAGAGCTTGGACAATTCGTGTTGTTTGAAGCTCCATTTCAGAGGTATATCACCAATTTTTCTTGATCTAGATCTTGCAATATGATGTGAATTTCTTTGGTTTGTGTTGTTTTCTGAAGTCCTCATGCATGAGGCAGACTAGTGGTGGTCCCAATTTTGCAAATCGTGCCATTTCAATTCATGTACCATGATCTTCAAGCTCATGTTTGTCTCTAAATAGGAACTATGAGGATGATCCATGGTTACAGGGGTGATGTACATCACCTCAGCTTCATTTTGATATCCTCAGTTTTCATTTTCATTAAAGTTTAATTCCTTGCGCGTGGTGGCCGGATCTGGTTAGATCGCCGGAGAAGATGGTGGTTTCCACCACCATCCCCACGTGGAAGCCTCAGAGCCATTGGATCTCACTGAAATGTTCTAATCACGGCCTTTCATTGTATTGACTTCTTTTAAATCCAGATGTAGCGCACTTGACTTTGGTCTCTCGTGTGACCGTGCATCTGTATCACATGATCATTGCCACGTCAATTAATGAGATGATCAGAGGGCACTGGTTTTTCCTGATTTTCTTATTTTTGTTTTTATTTCATTTAATCCCTTTTATTTTCAAAAATTCATAAATATTTTATTTGAAGTCACAAAAATATGAGACCAATGCCAAAAAATTTCTTGAAAAATCTAGTTTCATATTTTAATTTTTAATTATTTTTGTGACTTCATTAAATATTTTTTGTGAATTATTTGGTTTTTAATAGTTTTAATTCATTTTAAAATACTTTTTGATATTTGAAAAATTCAAAAATATTTTCCTAACACCTATGGATCATGATAAGTCAATGAAAAATAATCTCATCAATTTCTTAATTGATTTGAGATTTATTTGAGATTTTAATTCATATTGTGTTATTTTTATTATTTTTAATTGTTTTTAAATAGTTTCTGATTTCAAAAATTATTGAAAAAATTTGTCAAAGCTTGTTTGATCATGTTAGACCTATGAGAATTTAATTGGACTTGTTGAAGTTGATTTGAATTGAATTTGAGGTTTGACCATATTTTGTTTATTTTATTTTACATTTTATTTTAATTCAAAAAATACCAAAAAAATATGTTTGACTTGTTCACTTGTAACCTTCATTTCTCTTCTGTTTAGCATTGGTTGATAATGATTTGATTCACTTTTGACCAATTGTGTTTGACATTTGAATGTTCTTTCCATCCATTTCATCTTCATCCCTTCCTTTTTATTTTGGCCAATGAGTTAATGTCTTATGATGGGTCTTGACAAATGAGAGGTTTAACCTTCTTTGATCCAAATCAAACTCAACTTGATCCAAGATCAAGTGTAAATAGGCCTTATGCCTTTAGAATGCTAAATTGGTTGAAGAGCAACTAGGCCTCATGCCTTTAGAATGCTAAATCTCAAAGTTGACTTCAAAGGACTCCCTTTCCAAAACATATTCTTTGTCCATTCCTCTTATTGTGTTGTGAACTTTTTGATGTTTACTCTTGTGTGATAGGGATTACATCTTGAGATAGTAATGAGGACCATTGTCATGAGTAACCAAGTTCAGAGAGACAAGCCAAAATGGAGATCCTGGGTGCTTGAATCTAAATTGTGTGATTGCTTGATTGTTTGCTAAGTCCAAAGGAAAGGAGCATCTTGAATCATCTCTATGATTTCAAGAAAAGGAACTCCAAGGGTTTTATCTTCTCTCTTATCTTTGTATGCTTTAGGACTAGCCCTTGTCTTCTTCTCCTCACTCTAACCCAAGCCAAAACCTTTTCTAACTTTGACATTATTTTCAAACTAGAAACCTAGGCATTATGCCTTTGACTTTTCAAAATCTTTTCATCAATACTCATTGTGAATAAATCTTAATCCAATTTTGACTTCATTTTGTAAATAAATTAACTTGTAAATACAACTCACGTCAAGTTGTTTTTGTGGTTCCAATGACCACCTTTGTTAAAACCTTTTCATAAACATTAGTCATATG
Organism: Lathyrus oleraceus; assembly: GCF_024323335.1. Lineage (NCBI taxonomy): Eukaryota > Viridiplantae > Streptophyta > Magnoliopsida > Fabales > Fabaceae > Lathyrus > Lathyrus oleraceus. The sequence goes on from NC_066582.1 coordinate 315,645,598, forward strand.
TTTGAGTTATCATAGTGGTTGATGTAAACGTCCCCTCATCCTTAGTGATTGGATTATAAGTCTTCCATACTTATTATAGGGTTAACCCCTCACTAGTATGTTGAAGCTCTCCTCACATGGTGGATTGTTGGTTTAGGTTGAGTTTTATCCCTTTGATAACAAAAGACCTTAAGGCTTTTGATCAAATCAGTTCACCAATCTTTGAGATTTTTACCCCGAACTACGAGGTTTTAATCCTACCTTTGTGATGGTACGTAGGAAATGGGTTCATCCATTCAAACAAATTTATAAATATAATCTATTCTCTTCTCATCTCCCTAATATTTTGCACATATTTTCACAAATACCTACCTATAATACATTTTTCAAAAAGAGGTTCCCTTAGAGTACTAAGTGCAGCGGGGTATTCGTTACCTCCAGATTTATTGACTAAATCAAAAGTAAATCATACAATTCGAGTCGCCACAACACTTCTATTTATCCAAAGGAAAGGTTAGAAAGGGAACAAAAACCGAGACGTTTTATCTAATAAAAAACTAATAAAAATGTCAGAGATCTGGGTAAGGGGGTTGGTTATGCAATGGGATGGTTTTAACCACCCAAAACATCCTTAGCACTCTAAGGGAGCCCTTCTTGCAAATGTTGTATGATAGGTTGGTATTTGTGAAAATATTTGTGCAAACATGATTGGGGAGATGAGAAAAGAATATACAAATTATTTACAATTTTGTTGTTTGAATGGATAAACCCATTGCCTACGTACCATCACAAAGGTAGGATCAAAACCTCTTTGTTCGGGGTAAAAATCTCAAAAGAAGTTGGTGAATCGGTTTGTCAAAAGCCTTAAGGTCTTTTGTTATCAAAGGGAGAAAAGTCAACCTAAACCACAATCCACCATGTGAGGAGATGTTCAACATACTAGTGAGGGATCCACCCTATAATAAGTATAGAAGACTTATAGTCCAATCATTAAGGATGAGGTGAGGTTTACATCAACCACTATGATAACTCAAACCTAATAGCTAATGTTTATGAAAAGCTTTGGCAAAGATGGCCATTGGAACCATAAAACAATTTGAGTGAGTTGGATTTACCAATTAGAAGTATTCACAAACGGGAGTCAAAGTTGACTTAAGATTCAATTCAAAATAAGTATTATGAAAAGAGTTTGAAAAATCAAAGGCATAGTGCCTAGGTTTCTAATTTTGAAAGCAATGTCAATGTTTGCACAAAATAAGTTTGGCTTGGGTTAGAGTGGGGAGAAGAAGAGAAGGGCTAGGTCCTAAACATGCAAAGATGAGGGAAGAGAAATAAAACCCTTGGAGTCCCTTTCTTGAGATCATAAAGATGGTCCAAGTTGCTCCTTTCCTTTGGACTTCACAAGCAATAGGAAATTAACTCAAGCAATCAAGCAAATATTCAATCAAGCTCCTATGATCTTCCAAATGGACTTGTCTCTCTCATTTTGGATGCTCATGACAATGGTCCTTCTAATTAGCTCAAGTTTGGTATCCCTATCACACAAGAACACACAAATCAAAAAGTTCCACAATGCAATAATAAGAATGGACAAGAGTGAGTTTAGAATAAGGGTCCTTTCAATTCATCTTCAAGATTAAGCATTCTAAAGGCATGAGGCCTAGTTGCTCCTCAACATATTTAGCATTATAAAGGCATGAGGCCTAGTTCCTCTTGAAACTCCATTTAGCATAGGTAAGGTCTTAATTCTAAGTCCTTTCTCCTTTTTGCATTGGGTTCACACAAACAAAAACAAAACAAGCACAAGGCAATAGTATATACATAATAATGTGCTCAAGTGAGCAAAAGGCAAATTGCATTAACATAAACAAGAGCTCAAATGAGCAAAGGGAAAAGGATAATATGAATAAATGAGCAAGAAATTAAATTGCATTAAAGTAAATTGCAAGAATTAAATGCTTGAATTAAAAGTTAATAATTAGTAGTTAGTGTTAGTGTGCCATAAGGAAATTTAGCGCTATGTTAAGCAATCGTAAGTGGACTAATGTAGTAGTCACACCTATTTGAGGTCAGTCAACAAAACTATAGGCAAATAAACACAAGTTAGAGATCATGACTAGTAAGTCAAGCTCCTACAAGTTGCCATGCCAAAAGAAAAGAAGAATGACCTTGTATGGATTTTAGGTTTTTTGCTTGACCAAGAAGCAACCTATCTTGAACACAAAGCAATTCACTTGATCTTTGATCAAGATGAATTTGATTTGGATCAAAGAAGGTTAAGCCTCTCATATGTCAAGGCTAACCACAAATCATTAACTCATTGGTCAAAAGTAAAAAAAAGAAGAAGAAGATGAAGATGGAAATAGAATGTACATAATTGAAATTCAAAAGACATAACCAATACACATTGATCAAATATGAATGGAATCAACTTCAATCAATGGTAAACAGAAGTGAAATGAAGCTTAAAGGTCAAGAAAGGTCAAACATATTTTTGGTATTTTTTTGGAATTAAAATAATACAAAATAAAATGAAGAAATAAAGGTCAAACTTCAAATCCAATAAAAATCAACTTGGATAAGTCCAATTGGATCATCATAAGTCTAACATGGTCAAACAAGGTTTGACAAAAAATTTCAACATTTTTTGATAACAGAAACTAATTTTAAACAATTAAAAATGAAGAAATATAACATAATTGGACTAAAATCTCAAATAAATCTCAAATCAATTAAGAAATTGATGAGAATATTTTTCATAGATTCATCATCATCCAAAGATGTTAAGAAAATATTTTGGCATTTTTTGAATATCAAAAAGCATTTTAAATGAATTAAAAAAAACAGAAAATAAATAATTCACAAAAAATATTAAATGGAATCACAGAAATAATTAAAAATCATTTTTAGAAACTAGAATTTAGGAGAAATTTTTTGCAATTGGTCCCATATTTTTGTGATTCCAAATAAAGAAGTTATGAATTTTTAAAATAAAATGGAATAAAAGAAATAAAAATAAAAATAAAAAATTAGAAAAATCCACAGCGCTTGGATCAGCGCTCATTAATAGACGTGGCTGATCCAAGGAACAAGAAGCGCGCGCGTATGGTACACCTTAGTCAACAGCGCGACATTCAACATTAAAATAAGTCATAACAATCAACAACCAAGATTAGATCTGAGACTCATCATCCAATGCCCAGGGTTTGGACACGTGGGGACGGTGGTGGAAACCACCGTCTTCTCCGGTGAGAAGCCATAATCCGGCTGTAACACCCTAATTTTGACTCTAAGATGCCTCATGGCATCATATCACTGCTCATTGCATTTTCCTCAAGGATCATAGCATCTTGGCTCCTTAACCCTTGGGTTGGGACTTGTATGAGTTGGTTTGAAACCACCAAGTATGCTTGAATTGTATATTATTTCTTTTCTCATTTTTTTACTAACCAAAAACACAAAAATATGTCACTAACTTTGTTTGTTTTGAAGCTCAAGCAGTCATGTCATCCAAAGCTCCTAGGAGGCCCCTATACTCATTGATATGGCCAGATGAAAGTGAAAGCAAGCATGACAATGGTTCCAAAGCTCTCCATCATCATATATGTCTCCCAAGTATCTCAATTTGTCAATTTCATCAGGATAAACCAAAGGGCTTGAGGATTGTTTCTCAAGGAAACCCTAATTCAATTGTGCATTAACTATGCCTTGCTCATGAAGCAACCTCAACCTATGATCAAATAAAATCAAGGGAAGTTATTCCATTCATCATTTTATGCATATATGAACCTATGTGAGTTTCCTCAATCATTCATTCATTAAGATTTGAAGTTTGGACTTGAAAAGTTGATCAGTCAATTCATTTGATTATTTTGAAATCCACTGGGATCTAACTTTTTATGTGTTTGTCAAATGAATATGACCCCAAGAGATAAAATGTTATTAAGAACCGTATGCACAACTTTCATGTTCATCAAAAATTCATTTGAAACATGCAAGGTCATCATTCATTTCAAAACATTATAGGTCATTTTGACTGAAACCCTAATTTTGGGTCAACTTCCCAAGGACCTAACTCACACATTTTTTATGATTTTGAGGTGGGATAAAGTGCATTGGAAATTTTAAGATGTCTAATGTAATTTTTATGTTGGACACAATTTTATAATCTTAAAAGAAACACATGTGATAATACAAAATATTATAGGTCACTTTGGACCAAAGCCATTGAAATGTGAAAAAGTCCAACTTCAAGTTCCCATAACTTTCTCATCAAAAATACAAATGATGCAAAATTTAAGTCCAAATTGATTGTCTTTAAACTACCTACAGCTTTGTTGTTGAAGGTTTTGTAATTTGAAGACGCATGGAAAAACTTGCGACAATTGAACTGTTGTTGATATTCCTATTATTATGCATCGATCTAAGTAATTGCTTTTATTTGTTTTAAAATTACTTCTCCTATGCCTAAGGGAGAAGTGAACATTGTTTAGGAATTTTCATATTTGATCATGAATAAAATATAATTCTATTCATCCACATCTATGATGTTTTATTTTTACTTTTTGCTATATTCCGAAAATGGTAATCACAAAAAAAAAACAATAAATTATCCATCTGCATATTTTTTAGTCACATAACACTTCTCTAAAATCAAATTATTGGTCACATAAATAAACAATAAACAATGAATTGTCTCGTCTTCTTGAGCATGAAGGAAAAGCCAGTCAGCCATTCGAAGAGCAGACTGAGTTAGTTAACTTGGGTTCCGAGGATGACCTGAAAGAAATCAAGATTGGATCTCGATTATGTTGTGATATTAAGAAGGGGTTGATTGATCTTCTCCAAGAGTATTCAAATGTGTTTGCTTGGTTCTATTAAGACATGCCATGGTTGGATTCTGAGATTGTGGAGCATAGATTGCCGTGAAAGCCAAAATACCCTCCGGTCAAATAGAAGTTAAGAAGAACTCATCCTGACATGGAAGTGAAGATCAAAGAAGAAGTGCAGAAGCAGATTGACGCCGGTTTCCTTGTTACCGCTGAATATCCGCAATGGGTGGCCAATATTGTACTTGTTCCGAAGAAGGATGGAAAAGTCCGTATGTGCGTTGATTATAGACTTTTGAACAAAGCTAGTCCGAAAGATGGTTTCCCTCTGCCACACATTGATATGTTAGTAGACAATACAGCTAAATTCAAAGTCTTTTCGTTTATGGACGGATTTTCCGGATATAATCAGATCAAAATGGCACCTTAAGATATGGAGAAGACCATATTCATTAGATCTTGGGGAACATTCTGTTATAGAGTGATGTCTTTCAATTAAAAGAATGCTGGTGCAACCTACTAGGGAGCAATGACTACTCTTTTTCATGATATGATGCATAAAGAGATTGAAGTCTATGTTGATGATATGATTACTAAATCTATTGATGAAGAGGAACATGTTGATCATTTGTTAAAGTTACTCCAGAGTTTGAGGAAGTATAAATTCTGCTTGAATCCCAATAAGTGCACTTTTGGTGGTCGTTCTGGTATGTTGTGGGCTTCATTGTCAGCAAGAAGGGTATTGAAGTTGATCCTGCCAAGGTCAAAGCAATACAAGAGATGCCTGTGCCTAAAACTGAGAAGCAAGTCAGAGGTTTTCTCGGTCGCTTGAGTTATATCTCAAGACTCATTTCACACATGACTGCCACATGTGCGCCTATATTCAAGCTTCTTCAGAAAGATCAATCTTATGATTGGACCAAAGATTTCTAGAAAGCTTTTGATAATATCAAAGAATATCTGTTTGAGCCTCCGATTCTGTCTCCGCCTGTTGAAGGAAGACCATTGATCATGTATTTGATTGTTCTTGAAGAGAGTATGGGTTGTGTTCTAGGTCAGCAAGATGAGACTGGAAAGAAAGAGTTTGTAATTTACTATCTCAGTAAGAAGTTCACCGACTGTGAGACTCGGTATTCTATGCTTGAGAAAACTTGTTACGCATTGGCTTGGGTTGCTAAGCGTTTGCGTCAGTATATGTTGAATCATACCACTTGGTTGATATCCAAAATGGATCCAATTAAGTATATATTTGAGAAGCCTGCTTTAACTGGGAGGATTTCCCGTTGGTAGATGTTGTTATCAGAGTATGATGTCGAATACCGAACTCAGAAAGCAATCAAAGGTATTGTCTTGGATGACCATTTGGCTCACCAACCAATCGAAGATTACCGGTCAGTGCAATATGATTTTCTTGACGAAGAGATCTTGTACTTGAAAATGAAATATTGTGATCAACCATTGCTTGAAGAAGGGCCAGAACCTGGTTTCTATTGGGGAATGGTATTTGATGGAGCTGTTAATCAGTATGGTAATGGCATTAGGGCAGTAATCATTACTCCCCAAGGCACGCATTTTCCATTTACAGCTAGATTGACTTTTAAGTGTACAAATAATATGGCAGAATATGAAGCTTGCATTATGGGACTTCAAGAGGCCATTGATCTCAGAATCAAGTATTTAGACGTCTATGGAGGTTCAACTTTGGTCGTGAATCAAATTAAAGGTGAATGGGAGACTAATCAACCCGGTTTGATACCATATAGAGATTATGCGAGGAGGATTTCGACTTTCTTTACAAAGGTCGAGTTTCATCACATCCCTCGAGATGAGAACCAGATGGAAGATGCTCTTGCAACATTAGCTTCAATGATCATGGTAAAGTATTGGAATGACGTTACCAATTTGACTGTGATGCGTCTTGATAGGCTAACTCATGTGTTCTTTGTTGAAGAGATCAAAGACGAAAAACCGTGGTATTACGACATCAGGTGTTTCCTTCAAAGTCAGATTTACCCGTCTGGGGCATCTTTGAAAGATAAGAAGACTTTGATAAGATTAGACGATAATTTCTACCTGAATGATGATGTGTTATACAAGAGGAACTTCGATATGGTTCTGCTCAGATGCTTGGATAGACACGAAGCAAACTTATTGATGACTGAAGACCTTGAAGGTTCCTTTGGTACTCATTGCAATGGACATGCAATGACAAAAAAGATGTTGCGAACAAGTTACTATTGGCTGACAATGGAATCTGACTGTTGCAAGTTTATGAAGAAGTGCCACAAGTGTCCGATATATGCAGATAAGATTCACGTTCCTCCGACACTGATGAATGTCATTTTCTCCCCATGACCCTTCTCCATGTGGGGAATTGATATGATTAGCATGATTGAGCCTAAAGCTTCGAGTGGATATCATTTCATTTTGGTAGCTATTGACTACTTCCCATAGTGGGTTGAAGCGGCATCGTATGCAAATGTAACCAAGTAAGTTGTTGTAAGGTTTATCAAGAATCAGATTATATGCCGTTATGGTGGGCCAAGTAAGATCATTACTGATAATGTATCGAGCTTGAATAACAATATGGGGGATGCTCTTTATAAATACTTCAAGATTGCACCTCATAAGATGAATAGGGTTGTTGAAGTTGCAAATAAGAACATCAAGAAGATTATTCAAAAGATGGTTGTAACATATAAGGATTGGCATTAGATGCTCCTATTTGCTTTGCACGGGTATCCTACATCAATCCGTACTTCAACAGGGGCAACCCCTTTCTCTCTTGTATATGGCATGTAAGATGTGCTTCCGGTAGAGGTTGAGATCCCATCATTGTGTGTGCTGATGGAAGCCAAGTTGACTGAGGCTGAATGGTGTCAGAACAGGTATGAGCAGCTAAATTTGATTGAAGAGAAGAGATTGAGTGCCATGTGTCATGGCCAGTTATATCAGCAGAGAATGAAGAAAGCTTTTGACAAGAAGGTCAGACCTCGTGTGTTCAGAGAAGGTGACCTTGTGCTCAAGAAAATTCTATCTTTCTAACCAGATTCTAGGGGAAAATGGACTCTTAATTATGAAGGCTCATATGTTGTTAAGAGATCCTTTTCAAACGGTGCTTTGATTCTTACAACAATGGATGGTGAAGATTTCACGCATCCTGTGAACACGGATGCAGTCAAGAAGTACTTCACCTAAAAAGAAAAGAACGACTCGCTAAGTTAAAAATCCGAAAGGACGGCTTAGGCAAAAAAGAGCGTCTCCGTGGATTGAAAACCCGAAAGGGCGGTCCAAGAAAAAATCAGAGACATAAAACAGAAAGTATTATACTGATAAATTGACTGCCCCACCTTGGGGAAATTTTTGCAAAAATTAGGGATTATGGCAACTAATTGCATCCTGCTGATCTTCAGATTTGAAGATGTTCTTGAGCACAACAGTTGGTTTTGATTTATTTCGTCCCTAGTAGCGGTCAAGAGCACAGTGGATATCAGGAGTTGGTAGAAGGATTAGTGATCATTGTATTCAATGTAACCCTGTTTCCATGTAAATTAACATTTTCAACTTTGTAAAGATCTATGGAGTCTTGTCATTTACAAACTACCATTCTATTAAATAAAGTTGAGCTTTTATCCAATTGTTTCTACTCTTGTTTAATTCAGCCAAATAGTTTTAAATTTTATTATGATCATTTTGAAAATTAAAATTTTAATCAAAATAATATTTTCTTAAAAAGGAATCAACAGTGGTTCGAAAGCAGTAAGCCCTAAGTATGGAACATTATTGGTTCTCCCTAAGCAGTAGGCATGATTTCTCTTTCATCCCCGACAGCATTGTTCAGCACCCGATATTTGTTGATTTGTCCAGGAGGTTAATTCTCCGTTATCCCCAGCTGAGTTGGTGTTTATTCTCTAGCAGAGTTTATATTTGTTCTTCAGCGGAATGCAGACATTTCGTTAAAGTAGTTCGCATGGTTCCGGCAGGATTTTGGTTTCCCCGCTAGTTGCAATCAGATTCACTCCCAATCATAGTTTCCTCCTGATTTCCGAGCAGCTATTTGTGTTTATCCCCTGCAAGGTTGTCTCTCATTTGATGTGGTGTTAACCTAAAATCTTCTTTTCTTGGGCTTCTTTTTTCTAAACTTAGACTATATTGCAAATTAGAAACTTCGGCCTTATGCCATTGAATTTTTAAATTCCCTTCTTAATCAAACTTGTGAATGAACTTAACTATACTTTACTTAAAATTTCAAAAGCCAAAAAGAACTATCACTCATTCAAACTTTTTTTTAGGCCCTTGTGCCTTTAAAACTTAATATTTTGTTAAAAGTAATACACTCACTTTGAAATTGATACCATGAACTACGAGGTTTTGATCCCTAATTTTTATGTTGGTACATAGGCACAAGTTCGAAGGTCTTGTCAAACACAAAAATATAATTAATGAATTTTTTTCTCATCCCCACACTATTTTTATTTGCAAACATCATTTGTACAAAAACACATATGCACACAAGAAAGGGCTCCCTAGGAGTACATAGGACACTTTGGGTGCTAACACATTCCCTCTGTGTAACCAACCCCCTTACCTGTAATCTTTGGAATTTTATTAGTTTTGATTTAAAAACTTCTTATCTTTGGGTTTTGTTCGTACTTTTCCCTTTTCCCTTGGAAACAATAAAAGCGTGGTGGCGACTCTGTTTTTATTGACGTCTAGCTTATCTATAGCTTGATGGTCATGAATTTACCGCTACAGAAATTAAGTGGCGACTCTGCTGGGGAGTAGTCTCTAGTGGGTTTAGCCTACTTTTGGGTGTGTATATAATTGTATATTTGATGTTTGTATATTTGTTTGTATGATATAATCTGCTTGTTGTGCTTGGTGATCTCTGAGTGGTGATATAAGTTCTAACCCAAACTTGAGTGCAATTAAGATAAGAGGATGGTATAGTCATGTTTAACTTGTGTGGAGTAGTCGTTAACAAGTTGGATTGAGACCCATCTACTCAGTGGAGACCCTTTTGGAGTTGGGAATGTCACACAAGTTATTGTAACACCCCAAAATTTGCCCTCCTCATTCATGCATTCATTTAGCATTTCATATTACATTGCATCATGTCAATCAGAATTAGCTCCAAGAAACTTGAACGTCATCCA